>NC_061492.1:23548256-23881512 GCF_022539355.2 Hippoglossus stenolepis
CCCCAAATGTGGGAATCTCAGACTGCATGTTTGTGGTAGTGGGGACTGGGTCACGCTCTACAAATCCTTCCCAGCTGTTCAATTACGCAATAAAGCTTGACAGTGAGCTATTTTTACTTAAGTTTTGTTGTAAGTACATGTTTGTACTCCACACATTACATTCACTAATGCCTGCTGATTGTGTTAAGTATAATTTTCACAACCATCCAGACAGAGTTCCATCCTGTTCCCAGGATTTGCTCTTTTTGATAGTAATATTTGCTAGAAATTCTTGTAGTGCCTGTACGCTGATTTTTCAGAATTTATAGCAGTTTGTCTTGTCTTTGAGACAAAGGCATTGCCATTTCACAGCAGTGTTTTCGCTTCACTTCAACAAGTCCTGTACCAATGGTTGTATTATGTGGGGTAAGTATTGGTAATGGTGAAGTGATGCTGGATGGCTGAAAACAAAGTAACAATGATACGTGGAAGTCAGTTATCTTTGGTGTGGCATACATTTGCCCAAGCTTGCACACTCGCTCTCGAACCACTGCACTATACTCACATGCATCTTTATATAAAATGCAAGTACACGTTAGTAAATTTATGTTTTATGCTAATGTCTTCATAATAAATGTTTTCTTTCTAAATGTTATTTTCTAGCAAGATATTTGCATAAGTGTGAATTTTGCCAACAGCTATAAAACTCTTTATCCTTCAACTTAACTAACTATCTATATGGTGATTTTGGTTATAGTTATTAATTTAATTGTTAATGAGAGTTCCAAATTTGTAGTTTGTACTTTTATGAGACTTAATCAATAAATTGGCTATCTTTTCCCTTCCTTTGAAGGGTGGTGCCCCGAGGTAACTTTAATCAATTAAAGTTATTATTTCATATTCATATTTTTAATATTATTATTCAATATTTTTTTTTGAAAACCAAATTTATTGAATGCCGAAAGGCACACCATTTAATGGTATCATGTTTAATGCATTATTGCACAACAACAACTATCCTCTGTTATAAGGATGAAATGCAAAGAAGGAGATGTCCCTGCCTCATGTGGGATCAGCTTCTGAGGGACATTGATATATTTACAGCTTAATGTTTAGGGATTCCCCTGATGCGAATTCCTCTGTCCAGCTGGCCTGGGAGCATGACCTTAATATATCCTTAACTCCTCCACAGTGGGACACAATTTCGAGGTCGGTTATGGGTGCTTCTAAATGTGTGAGATTCTGGATTATGATTTATGCTGGTATAATAGTGGGAAACAATGTTCACAACTCCATTTACTGTGGGAATGTCCAGCTGTTAAAACATTCTGGTTGGAGATGATATCCCTCTTGTAAGAGTTTTTTCATTTTAATTCTCTAGAGTTTCCTATAGCATGCCTATTAGGTCAAAACCCAGACAATAATGTAGGTCTCACAGTTCAACGGCTCTGGACATTGTAATGCCGAACCAATAAGAGACTCATTCTTTTAAATTGGAAGGCGCGCAAACCAGCTTGCTTCTCTAGGGACTCGTGGCTGAAGGAATATCTGGACCTACTAAACATGGCGGGGGCAATTGGACTGTTAAAAGACTTTGATAAGGGTCTGGAAGATCATTCGGAAACTGTAGGCAAGTCACTTGTCTTATCATGCTGCAATGAACAGTTGTGTCGGTAGCCATGCAACAGTAGAACACATAGTAACATCCCAACACTGTGCCTTAACATCTGCATGTGGTGAAAATATTGTTAGTCAAAACCACCTTATGATAGTAAATTGAAGTAAAATGCCAAACCGGTAGCACATTGCACAATTATACTGTATAGAGAGATGTGTTAAGAGTACATTATACAAAACAATGGTGAATATATTTAAGTTGTAGTTTATGGATTCACTGCCATGAAGAAATATCAATGACTATAAATGAAACGACTGTTAGTCATTCAGAAAAATGGAGGCTGTCAGTGATGGATGCATTACTTAATCTTACTCACTAGGTGGCATCATATCACTATAAGATTGAATCTGGTCAGAGAAATTTCAGAAGTGAAAAACTCCTCATGACGAGGTGAATCAAAGTGAAAAGAGAGCTGTACATGATGTGGCGGCCACAATGACGGCACAGCCAGGGGCAATATGGGGTTTAATATCTTGCCCAAGGAAAATTACATTAGAGCTGGGAGCCAAGTTAATGCCATCCAAAGTACTTATGTGGTCAGATAATGTTTCTCTAAGGGGTTCAGGTCCCATTACAATAACTTCAGTTTTATCAGAATTTAGAAGTAAAAGATAAAAGGTCATCCAAGCCTAGCCCAAAACCTAACCAACCCTCAACCCATTTACCTTCTGGTTCGTGCTCATACACAAATTATGGAGGATGGCTTTGGGAACATGACAAGATGTCAGTCTTTTTTATTTTATTATGGCGTTACTGAAATTTCAGTTCAGCTCTAGGTATTTTTTCTCTATCCTGTGCATCAAAAGCTTAGATGAATGTCATCTTTCCCAGCAAAGCAGGATACGTCCGAGATTTCATTTTCGGATCCTGATCCTAATCCTCCCTGTGTTGTATTTGTGTGTGAGTGCGATGGGTGTTGGGGTTGTCCTTATGAGGACAGAAAACAGGTCACCAATGTAAATGTGAATCACCAAATTTTAAGTTTATGGTAGGTTAGAATTGGTTTAGACTTGGGTTAGGGTAAGGAAAGTAGTAGTTATTGTTAGATTAAGTCTCCAGGAAATAAATGAAAGTGTGTGTGTGTCTGTATGTGTGTGCATGAGCTAGAAGCAGTTGAAACCATGTAATAATTTCACATCAGATGAACTGTTAACTGTTAATAAACCTTGGCATCGTGTAAGATGGCTTCACATATGGATGTAGATATGTGCACCAATCTCCCCCATATCTCTCTCTCATTAAGCTGCAGTGCAACAGCTGGCATCCTCTCTGCACATACTCACACACTGAGTGGTTGGTGGTTTTTGCATCATCCTCTTACACACCACACAGCTTCCAACTCTTTGTAGGACTGTTTGTTTGGATTTGCATGAATGGTCCTTTTTGCTACAACAGAGAGTAACAGAAGTCTGCAGGCTCTGCGGTGGGGAAGGTAAAACATATGACACTGGGCAATGCTTTTATTTTCTGTGAGAATATGTAGCAAAAGTTCGTCTGATGTGGGAATATCAACCATCACGTTGACATTTTTAACACTAGCAAACATTGTATAGGCTAAGCTGGGAAACAGTATAACTGCAATTTGTTGAATTTGAATTACGCTTTTTCAATATCAATCAATGTAATATTAGAGTAATTGTAATTTTTTGTTTTATGTTTTTTTCTTTTTCTTATCCTTCTTTCAGAAAGGAAGATCGATATTAATCCAAACCTGTCTCCTAAAAACTATATATTTGAAAACAAATCTAAAATTGTCATACTGAGCATAACAGCTAAACATTCACTAACAACATTATCATTTGTTATCCTACAATATAGTGATTTTTTAATAATGTACAATGGATATTTTTTTTACTTTTACAGAATTGAATAGAGAACCATGGCTTGATGTTTCCATTATAGATATGTTTTGACTGGCCTAGCCCAAACACAAGCAGCTTGAAAAAAACGTGCTAGCAACTCTAGCTGACTCATTATACAGTGTATGTTCGTTGTGAACATTTTTTTAATATAAGTCTTATGGCTGGAGCAGTTTTTGTATCTGTCTAGAACCTTGCCGTAGTGTTTTCTCTAAGCCCGGGCTTAGCTGTGAATTAAGATGTGATATAAAGCAGGCTTAGGTCTTTGCATGGGCAGGATTGTACAGACCTGACAATCTGTGATGACAAGCCTCCAGGAATTACAACACAGCCACACCATGGACTGTTGTTTATCAAGGAAAGACCTCTAACACATAATTCCTTGTAAAAGTGTCACCTTTACATTTGTGATCATGTAGAGATTTTGGTAGGTTTATTTTTTAACATAGAACTATTCGTAGGCCTTTTGCTAAATTAGTCTAACACCATCTTCACACCAGCACTAGACAAAAAAAATCTGGCAGAAGATGCAAAAGTTCACTAATATAAATTCAATAATCAGTCAAACAGATGAAGAAATACCATAAAACATATTACATGTGAGCTGTATGTATAAAATATAAAGAATGTGTATTCACGCAGCAAAAAAGTGAGAACGGTGTATGTTCTACATTGTGTGGAGTGATGAGGGAGGAGAACAGAATAATGAGCCTAAGAGGCTCTGTTGTTCAGGCTTTGGGTTCAACATAGTATCTAATCGCCAACAAAGATTGACCCTTGGAATGCAGCATAATCCGACTATCTGCTCAGCAGTGCTGACATGAAATCCTTTGTCATGCTTAACATTAAAGGAACAGGACAGCCAGTGTGAGAAATCAGGTCAGTGCTATTTAGTGAATGAGCCAACAAAGGCTAGTCCAGACTATGACAGATAATACATCAAAATTCATCACTTGAACATCATTTGGTTGACAACAAAAAAAAACTAGTGGCTGCATGCACAGCAAAACATTTACAAATGTTTTAATCTTTAATTAGTGATCACATGATGGAGAATTGAGTAGCTAAAGAGCCAGGACTTTTTCTCAGACTTAAACAAGAGCTAAAAGAAGGTAATCATTGGATACGACGGCTAATAAATAACACGTTGAATTGTATGTTGATGAAAATGTGTGAATGTGTGTGCGTTGGCAGTGATGAATGACCAAGCACTAGTGCATGTCCCAACATCATCATGCCAGGGCCCAGGTCACCAGACGGCCCTGCACCAAGCTGCCATGGTGGGAAACAGTGATGCCATGACTGCTCTGATTCAGGGAGGCTGTGCTTTGGACCTGCAGAACAGGGTGAGTGGTGGACACACTCAGCATTTCAAAAGTCATTCATACACCAACAGAACAATTTGTAATTGGAGCAATGTGTCCAATATGTGTTTGAGGATGGCAACACTGCACTGCATGAGGTGTCTTGGCATGGTTTCTCTCAGTGCGTCAAACTGCTGGTTAAAGCAGGAGCTGATGTGCACATCATGAACAAGGTAGGATAATAACAATAATTATAAAAATAATCATACATTTTATTGATCACCACAGGGAAATTGTTTTTTTTACAATTGTTATAATTTAACAAGAGTGACACTGTGGACCAGAAAGTCAGCCAAATATCCCAATCAACAGTGACTGTCAAAACTCTCTGATGAAATCATAACGTCTGCAAAAAGATCCTTTTATAGATAATGGTATCCAACTATTAACCCAATGTAAATCCACACTAGTAACTGTATTAAGTTGATTCAGGCAGGAAACACAGCACTTCACCTGGCCTGTCAGAATGCACATGCTCAGACTGCTCGGGTATTGCTGCTCGGAGGATCCAACCCAGACACCAAGAACAACGTGAGTTGTCCAGCATGCCACAATGCACCAAACTCTTCTGAGAGACTGAAAAAGTAGTGGACTCAGACTGTCACTATGAGATTGTCGAGGTATTGTACCATGAACTGTTGAACAATTCACAACAGTATAGGACTAAACAAAGAACTCTGCTTTGGTTCCAGGTGGGTGACTCCTGCATGCATGTAGCTGCTCGCTACAACAACCTGAACCTGGTGAAAATCCTGTTAAACTCATTGTGCTCTGTGACAGAGAGAAACCAGGTACAGTATATCAGTCATCAACACAATATTCAGAAGGATTTTATGGTCTGTATTTTTATTTACAGTTTCAGCTTTTATATACCTTAATCCACACACTGACAATGCAGTAAAACCCGGAGGCACTCTGAAATTGATATTCACATCTCACTGGATGTGTCTGCACGTATAGTTCAGCTGCCCTGTAGGTTCCCCCTTTGTGAGCAAGGAACCCCCCCAGTGGCAGTTGACGCCTTTGCCCACCTCTGTTCTGCTCTACATGAGATGCCACAGCTCCACAAGATCAAGATGCAGCTGCCATTGTTCATTCTTCATTGACCTCCATCTATGTGGAATACTCATAGACACTAGTACACATAATAACAGTGTTGTCTGTGTACATTTTAAATATTTGCATCTTATGCAATACAAAGGTTAACAAGGCTACTTTAATAGAACATGTAAAACATATTTTCTGTTGCATATTAGTTTTATATAATTGTAATTTCTACGAGACTGGGTTGGTGTCTGTGTTTTCCTGTAGGGAGGGGAAACCGCTCTACATGTGGCTGCTGCTCTGAACCATAAGAAAACAGTTCAGCTCTTACTGGAGGCAGGGACTGATGGGAATATCAGAAACAATGTAAGTTCCCTTTTACAAGTTAAACGCCATACATAATGTCTCAAATATCTGATTACCTATCTTAGATTTACATCCATTTCTGACACACCTTGGAGCTCCAATGTCAAGAGTAACATCAATAAGAAGGCTAAACCTGCACCACAAAGTATTTGTATGTGCCCACAACACTACTCAAGTTGATTCTTTTAGGGGAGAGTCATTTCACAACAACTCTCGCCAAAGGTCATGAAAACCAGATCCAGGATATTTCAGAGAGAAATATTTTGGATTGTTGCTATAGGTCATGAAATGTCAGTGTGTTTTCCTGTGTACTGTATGTAACATACCTTCCAGGCAGGTAAAACAGCACTGGACAAGGCCAGAGACAACAATCATAAAGAGCTGGCAATTCTTCTGGCCAGGGCTCCTCAGGTTAGTGTTCTCAATATTATAATCTAATCACCTAATCTTTTATTAGCCCCCATTTTTTTATTAGACAAATAATTTGAATCCAGACATGTTTGATAGCACAAGTAGCCATGTTGTTTGGCATTCAGGCTTTTTGATTGGTATGTCCTCAGGTACATCGCTTCATGCGAGGAAGAACAATAAGGAAACGAAGAGAAAGATTGATATCTGAGCGCAGGTCCCAGTCTGTCACCAGAGTAGAAATACTGCCCAATAAAGTAAGAAACTATCAAACATATGAGGATGGGTGTCATGAGAGTTGGGGCGTTAGTCAATTGAAATCAAATCTTTAACATTTCAGATTTATTTAATTTGCTTTAATATAAGAGTTTTTTTTATTAATAAGAAGCCGTTCCTTAGTCTGTGTGTCCTGAGGAGGACAGCTGTTCTGTGGTGGAGGAATGTCCCAACAGTGAACAAATGCAGAGCCGAACTGCAGCCGAGCTGCAGCCTCAGCGACGACAGCAGCAGCAGACTCAGAATCAGAAGACTCCAGCCACGATCGACAACGCTCACAGCCACTGCAGGAGAAGAGACAGGAAGCAGGTGGGTGAACAACAGGAGGCACCAGGACCAGCATGTTCAACTCACATAAAGTTACAGCTGCTTGGCAGCTATTTTATTTTGGTAATTGAAAAGTTGGTCTCATATCCTGCAGATAACACAATTTGAAATATTATGACTCAGAGTATGAAAACGTAGTAGTATTTATTTGCAGTACTGGGGGCTGCAAGTCAATCTTTTCTCCCCTCTTAAGTTGGCTGTCACTGATTTTAGAGGATTGGCTGCTGGAAGATGCAAGATTG
Source organism: Hippoglossus stenolepis (assembly GCF_022539355.2). NCBI lineage: Eukaryota > Metazoa > Chordata > Actinopteri > Pleuronectiformes > Pleuronectidae > Hippoglossus > Hippoglossus stenolepis. Next base: position 23,555,800 of record NC_061492.1, read on the forward strand.
AGTTTTTTCTTTTGTGATTTTATGACCTCACAGACCATTAATCATCGATACCCACTAGATTAAATCAAACCACTATACACGTCTACTCATACGCAATAAATGTTACAAGTTATTTTTTTATTTAAAAAAGTTACTGCCTTAGCAGTGAAGGTGATGTATAACATGGATATTTTAAAATGTTCTTGCAGTTGTTCGTGTGGGTCACTAAATAAGCTAAGCTTGTAATGATAACCCGTTTAGTATAGCCAGATTGTAGTTTCCACTTGTTCTAAGACCACCACATATAATGCAAATCATAGGAAAAACAAATAGGAATTTTATTGAAGAAAGTAAGTTGCAGTTTTTAGTAACAGTGTGTTACTTTCACTCCTCCGAAGACTTTGGACGAAGATGATCCGAGAAATGGAAAGACTGACTTTCACAATAAGCGAGATCTACTCTGTGATGATGGCTTCAAACAGCTTTTCACACGGTACCGTGATGAGGATGGCAACATTATACAGGTTACTGACGAATACAATTTTTTAAACTACAAACATAAACCATTTTTGCAAAGCAGTGGTTCTAAATCGGAATTTCCAGAGCAAAGCAAGGGCACATTTTCCCGAAACTCCTCAAACAGTGCTTGGCGCTGAGCTTTAAAACATCTTGTTGCTAAAACTTAACATGTTGAGCATTTTCTCTTTAGGCACCAGCCAATGGATGCCACTGTAAGCCCTTACTGAAGAAGCTGGAGGGTCAAATGAAAGCCACTCAGGAGGAGATGATGCTGCACATTCTCAACGTCCAGGAGTGCGTCAGTAGCCGAATGGGCAAAATGGACCAAAGGAACAGACACCAGGTCTCTTTCCACTTATCTCTGCTAACAGATCCTGGTTTCAAACTTCTTTTACACCTTCAGTGCCATAAAATAATGGCTCAGTTCATTTGGGTTTTCCAACTTTTTTACCGGTGTCTGTTAATATGAACAATTTCATTGGCATATCTTTTGGTGTGCCTATTGGGTTTATACACTCAGCAATCAATTGGTTCCATAAATTCTCCCTGTCATTGTAGAAAAATGTATCAACTTTGTTTTATTTTTGTTTTGTTTTGGGTTACTACAGTTTAACAAGGATTTCCCCCTTTGCAAACCTAAATGTTAATTTTCATGTGAAACAGACATTTAATGATTGATATGTTCAAATTGGTTGATTCTGTGTTTCTAACAGATTTTTCTACTCCTTGGTTTGGGCAGATTAAAGTGTTGAACGTCCTGAATGAGGAAAGAGCAGCAGCAGAGAGGAAGAACATGATTTATAGGATGGAGCGGAGAGCTGCCCAGGACAGAGAGGAGGCTCTGAAGACACAGGTATCACTTACTACTTACAGCTGAGAATAAAGCTCAGAATTCTGAAATGAAAGTCAAAATTCTTGCCATTTAATTCTCAGCCTTTAATAAGATTAACATTTTTTGATGCAATGCTAATGCAACTGAGAAATTAGTTATTTGTCTCACAATTTTAACAATGTAATTCTAGAAAGAAATTCTTAGATAAAGCACATCAATTTGGGCTAAATGTATGTTATGGACCTTTGTTTGGCACTCCACAGACTGATGCTGTTTAGGTCCAATTTGTGCCTTCTTTATAAATACATTTTATCATACAGCAACTTTGTGTCTTATCTCAAGCAGGCAGCAGTGAGTCAAGAACTGAAAATGTGGTGGATGTCTCACCTAAACGACATGGACGCCCAGATCCCAACTAATAGCCAGTATTACAAACTCCTCCCTTCACCATCTGTGGAGCAGTCTGAGGCAGACGCTGATCTGGAATCACTCCCCCTGCTGTCTGTGGTATCTGGTGACAGCAGCACTTCACTGGCCAACTATGTCAACATCCTGCCAACAAAATCCGGCCTAGGGGACCTTGAGCAGGTGGGGAGGAGGACATACTTTGAAATGAGACTGAAAAGGTCACCAGGTACGTCCAAGAAAATCTTCTACATTGCAGTTAAATGACCCGTTTTGAAAAGAGGTGTTCATCAGTGTATTAATGGCTGTTATCACTTCATGATCTGTGATTGAAACTGCCCAAGAAAGAGAGGAAGATTATTAACAATAACAGCAGATTAAGGTAACTAAACAGATAACTCATGTAGCCTAATAGACGCAACTTAAGAACAGTAATTTTACCTCTTTTTTTTGCCATTTAACTTAAATGAGTTATGTTGCAAACCAGCATGAATTAAAATGAAAATTCTAAATCATAAACTGCACTGAAACTAAAAGTGCCACTCATGGCTTTCTTCAGCAGGTGGATTGTAGTCAGTTTCACTTGGACATAGTTCAGTTGTTGTGGTAGATCACTAATAAGCCGTCTCAATTTCAATAAAGCCAACTACATTCATCGAGGAAGATCACAGGGAAAAATTCACAAAAAAGCTAGTAAGTTCCATAAAATTCCATTGAAATATCTAGTTTGCATTTATATATATCTAGTATAAATTAGAAAACACTGTAGAGATGACATGAAATAAAGGGTGAGATAAAGAAGGATGACTTGCAATAAACACACACAGTTAGACTGAGTCAGAAATTCAGAGTTTTTTTTATTTCAACTGCTTCTTTGTTGAAAAAAACTTGAAACTGAATGAATGATGAATGGTTTGTGTATTGTGTGTATTTGCCATGGACAGACAAACATTACTCATTGAACATATTCTATTTTCCTTTTGTGTCAAGTAGATGAAATATTTTTTTCTCCAACCCCACTTCTATCAGATGACTACGAGAACACAGCCCTGTTTCCTCCACCCAGCAACCACATCAGAGACATCCCGCTGGGCTCTGCTGACCCCATCTGGCAACATTCAGGAGTGCAGGACAGTCCCGTAGCTGCAGTGGTGCCATTGTGTGGGGGGGGCTTCTCAAGCAGCGGCAGTCAGTCCAGCATCAGTGAACAAGGAACTGGACTAATCCCACATCAGGAACGCAGACATGACAGGCAACACATGAAACACTTTGGAGAGTTGATGAGTTCCTGCAGGCAGGAAAAGATGCACAATGAAAGCACCACAACACTGGAATGTTTCATCAAACCCACTGAGCCCTCATTCAACCAGGAGAGGAACTATCTGCATGCTATGGAGGTGAGTGTATTACTGGGTTGGATGAGGAACTGGCCACCACAGTGAGCAGTAATAGGTTTGTGCTGGACCTGTCAATCAAGCAGATCAATGTTGTATTATGTATAGCCATCATTTCTATCAGTAATTCTTCTTACTCAGATAATAGATGGCAACATGGAGGGTTTGGTTGGTTTCCAGTCTTTATGCTAAGCTAGGCTAATTGTCCCCCAGCTGTACTTAACACAAAGACAGACAGATGTCAATGTTCTCTTCTTAATCTCAGACAGAAAGAAAATAAGCACAATTCCCAGAATGTTGGACTGTTCACTTGTGAATTTATATAGTGTGTGCCGATGAACATTCTGATTTATAAATGAAGGAAGCTCTGAATTCTTTAAAGCTTCATACCTTTACTGTCAGGTGACCCAGCGTTTCTTTGACACGGTGTCCACCCAGTTGGAGCGCTGGTACGAGAGGAAGCTTGTGGAGGTGGAGCAGCAGATCGAGCTCAGGGCCCAGCAGGACAGGAAGGAGCTGATGCAACGGATCAGCACGCTGGAGGAGGAGCTTCAGAGGCTGAACACCAATGAGAATGCAGACATCTGACGCACCCGGACAGTCACCAACACAGAAAGGAGAATAATTTAAGTTTTTTCAGTTTGATTGAATATTTATCCATTCAGTACTCAATGAACTAATCTAAACCAGATGCTTCCTTCTTATCAGTCAATTATTTTGTGTAAAATGGGCTAGTTTTTAGACAATATTGATTGTTCATACATATATGGAGTATATAAATATATAGACGTTCAACAGATTGTTAAATTGAGGGGCAAGATTATTGAAAGTTGTTGGAATATGGGTCCAAAGAAGCTAAATACCCATGGTCAGAATTATGGGAAATTTGTGAGATAATACCCTGTTAAGGTGTTGTGAACCTGTGGTTAACTTGCTGTCAACCTGTTGCTCAGGTGGAGCAGCCAGAAGCCTGGTGCAGGAGGTTGCAGGTATAGACAGGTGTGCATAGTTTAACACAAGATGGAATGGCCAAAATGCCAAACTTGTGGCTTTAGTTCACAAACTAATGGGCGATGTCATGATGGGTTACCACTTGGTTGACCACAATATTATGCTGCATTCCGGACTGCTTTGAGGTCAATATTTCCCAAACTCCTACTATAAAAAGTACAATGGAACGCCATGCAAAGAACCATCAAACAACAATTTCTATTAATGGGTGGGGAGAGAAAAAGAGAAGCACAGGATTTTTTTTGTGATTAAATGTTAACCCGATTATTTTAAAAAGACAACTATAGACAGCACAACAAACAAATGATAGATACATCCATGTTGTGGCCCAATTTTTTTTCCCAATGATCCATTATAATACGGAAGCCCTAAACGGACATGGAATCATACATTTTATTTCCTCTGTTTTCCCGTGATAACAATTTAATTTTAGTTGTTATCTCGTGATAAGGAACCTTTGTTTTCCCGAGATAACAGGATAAATAACTCGTTATCTGGAGATAAGTCTATATATAGCCGATCTTTACAGGAACTGTTGCATTCAGTGTAGCATAATAATGCATCCACAAACTTTATTTCTATAGATCAATAATTAAAATAGCTTTACTAGCTCATGGGATCATGGGATCATTTTGGCTCGAGAGTATGAATATCATTAATTTAATAATTAGCTAAAATGAAATAATAGGGGCTGCATTCCATTCTTCTGCCATAATAACCTATTCATGCAGCCCTCAAACTCAGTAAGACACTATATATCAACCACATCATTTCATCAGGTTCAGGGGGTAGGCTAATTGCTGTCTTCTTTTTTTTTTTACCTTGAATCATTTAGTGATCTCAAATGAATTATCCTGTTATCTCGGGAAAACAAAGGAAATATAATGTATGATTCCATGTCCGTATAGGGCTTCCGTATTATGGTGACACTCTCCATTCATTCATGAAACAGTTAATATACACAATAACAGGTAATATTGTAGAGGTTAGTATGAGGTTGTAGCTAATCCCATATTATCTAATGTTCAGTCTCCTCAATGCTGATCCATATTCAGGCAGTTTGCATTCCAAACATCAGAAACATTACATAATTGGATTACATATGGTATGTAAATACAAATGAAAGACAGAAACTAAGACACAAAAAATCTGTTTAATTTAATTTGACAGCAAATTAAATTTTTCCACAAAACAGTTTTCAGCTGCTCATTCAACAGTAACTCACCTTCTTCCCTCAATTAGTTGTCGTGTTCATCTACAACACAGTGACCTCTGCTGGTCACTCTAGATTACACGGCTTGGATAAGCCCTCATATAAGTAATGATGCTGTAATTGTAAATGGACAGTGTTTATATGAGACATTTGTAGTCTAAACAACAACTCAAAGTGCTTTAGACTGAAAGGCGGCGATTCACCCATTCAGACAAACATTCATACAGCATTTCAACATATGACACATAATTTACACACTGACGGTGCAGCCAACAACAAGACGTGTATTTATGTAGCCTATGTATGCATGTATTTATTATTTATTTTATTTGTCTTCTGATGTTACCCTGGTAGATTCTGTGTTTTTATAGATTTGTTTCCACTCTCTTGGGTTTTATTTTTACTTTTTATGCTTAAATCCTTTCTGCCCACTGCCTCACTACCTGTCCCAAATGAGAAATAAAAAAGAAGAATCAGGCTAAACCTTGAATCTGCTTAACGACCTTTGTTGAATGTCATATCCTTCTCTACCAGACTTCTCAGACATTTCATTTTTCTCTCTTAATTGTTTGCTGTCAAATAAATACCAGATACTGTATTATTTGTAAATTTCAATTATGGGATGCATTAATCTGTGTAAGCAGTATTTCATTGTTATAGTTGTTGGGATGGAGCTTGTTGAATGGAGATGAGACGCAATAATTCTGTACTGTGAGGAAGTTGAATGCATCATTTGCTAAGCGTATTGTTAATTGTGTATGTAAAATCCAAATTTGCATAGTCGGAACGAGCTGTTAAATAAATACATTTAGTACAGTAACAAGTAATTCCATGCATGAACTGGTGTAAAATGGAAATACTAAAGTAAAAGGTCCTTAAATGTACATAGTTACATTACATTAGTTTCTTGATAAGTTGGATTTAATGAATTAATTGAAAGTCCTCATAAGGATATCAAGCTCAACACGTGGATGAGTTTAGGCCTAGTGTCAAACAACAACAGAAGGATTGGACAACGTCCTGCCCTCACAGCTCAATCCGTCGGGCAGAGCAGTCATTGGTTGTGTAACCTAATGATCCTGGTATGACATCTGGCATTTGGCCTCAGTGACCACGGCAGAAGCTTCTGAAGGGAAAATCAAATCAATGCTACATTGACTCTGTCAGAGCGCGATGGAAACCTAATTAAAGGCCCTCCAGGCACAGCTGGTCATTTTATGCAGCCAAGCACCAAGGCTGTAAAATTAAGCCAGTAATATGTACTATTGCTTTACTCTGAACGCCGAGGGAGGGGGCATGCAGGCCTCCCTGAGCAGCATAGTGTCAGCATTCAATATGCTAAAAACTCATGCCAATGTCATGTCACTGTTATTAGCATACAGCAGTGTATTCTGGTCTAAATTACCTTGCATATTCGGTACACTATAAACAACTGAACTGATGTGTTTGCTATAAAAAGTATAAAATACAATGATAGGACAGTGTGGTGTGGAAGTGTTGACATTGACTGATGGTTAATGTTAACTACTTCTGGTCCACCTGCATTAACCATAGTTCCATTTATAAATTGTAAGTGGTAACCAAAGCTGGATAATGAGCTTACATGTAAGTAAAAAGCAAGTCACAACGTTGTGTCTGCTATTATGATTGTATAATGATCATTGAAGCTGTCCTTAGTGGAGTTAATGAACTTCCTTCGATGACTGGGCAGCTTCATGGAGTCTTGTTGCTGCCGGGATGTTGCCATGGTTAGAGACCAAAACTAAAACTCAAACCTCACCGGCAAACCTTGCTATACTGCAGAGAACTAGCAGACGGATAAACTGTTAACTGTCAAGAAATAGATCCAACATATGACTTACCCTGGAACCACATACTATGGTTTTATTTCTTTTTGAGTAAAGATTAAACAAACAAGACAGCTTGTCACCAGAACAAAGTGTAGGCTGTATGTTTGAAGTTGGCCAGGCTCAGCCAGACTTCCAAGCCTTTATGCTGAGTTTGGCTTACCATGACCTGGTTAGTACGAGATACCTAATACACACATATGAAATTGATATCAATCTCAGTCTCTGAGAAAAGTGAAGAAGTTTACTAATGTTGAACCTTAAGGGACTATAGAAACAGAAAAAGACATTACTGTCATTATGTGGTTCCTTTTTAACACTACAATCCAGATGTTATTCCCATACCCATCACAATGGGTATCACAATTCATTTGGCAATGTTTCTTTTGAGTAATTGTTCACATGTGGCATTGTCCCTGTACAGACCTTGTTGGATTGAATGTACACAGAAGGGATGCCAGGCAGTCATGCATTGATAAACCCAAAGTACCCATTATATATGCTTTGTGCAAGAAGGCAGGTAGGAAATGATCCGTTAAACCACATTATCCTCATTCTAGTGGTTAATTTAAATGTAAAGGCCTCTCTGCTGGCTCTCACATCTTTATGTTGACGGCACCAGGAGCAGGTCCTATGTGAAAAACCAGCCATAAACAAATATCAAATCACTCTGTCAGAGAGGGAGATATTGATGGCACTGGTTGGAGTTGGTACTGCTGGCACGGGAGAGGGGAGGGGGATGGGGGGCATTGTCCCGTCGGGAGGCAATCGATACTCACATCCTGTGAACCCTGCATGTTACACGGTAGAGCACTCATACACACAGGCAGCACCAGCACACACACATACACAGAGAAACAACGACAGACAAGAGAAAAGGAATGTGGACCGGAGTTTGGTACCAGCGCAAGAGGAACTCCAAAACAGCTTCATGGGGTAGCCATACAGACTCTGTCCACTCCTAGACACATGATGCAGGGCATCAAGAGGCAAAGAGGAAACCCATACCAGTGATATGTAAGTGCTACTGAAATGGTTTATTTATTGTTCTGACATGCACCCTTAATTGTGCAACACATACGTCCAGGAATAACTCATGCACAATAGTTTTCTCAAAGGGGCAAAATAGTAATTGTAAATGTAATTTGTTATTGTCATTGTAAAAAGAAAGCAATTGTTCTAAGTGAATTTCTAAAATTCTCATTAAACCAGACTACACCTGTTGTATATCATATAGAATAGAAATAGATGTAATGCTTCACAGCTCAGATTAATTTGCTCATCAAAAATTGGATTCTGGTCACACTAATAACATTTTTGGAAATACCAGAATGACCACACACTAACTCAAGTGATATGCTTGCTTCATCATTTTTGGCTTTGAAAAAGATCACCTGGTTCGAAAAAAAACTGACAATAAAAATATTGGAGTTAAGTCGTATTCTTTTGAACTAAGTGTAGACTGAGGTGATGATGTTGGATGGCTTCTTGAGCTAAAGGATTGACTGAATATAGCCTGGAGTTTAATGGCACTGACACTTTGTTGTAATAAAGTTGCAACAAAATGCCACACCACATCTGTTTGGTCTGGACGAGGCTCATTTCTACATTGTCATGATGGACAATCATGTTTTTCTGTCAGACAACAACATGATCTCACCTGAATGATATGAATAAGTCATGTAAAATATATATCTACAACGTAGACTATTAATGTTTGTTATGTTTGAAAGCATGTAACTGAAGAGATTCACAGCGTAAAGTTTTTAAAGACACAAATAAATCATCCTACTGCTAGAAATACTTACAGTACTACAGACCACCAATAGGTGCAGCCCATAACAAATACCCTCTTTTCTCTGAGTAAGCTTTGCTATAGACTATCGTGGTCAGCTGTAGTAGAAAATGACTGAGCATAGTTAGAAAATAGACCTATTTATTATTTTATATTTTCCGATTTTTCTTCTTCAATAGGAACTAGTGGGATTGAGAGAGCCATACCCAGATCTCTTCAAGATCTTGGAACTGCGACATCACCCAAAATACGGGATCAAACACCAGCAGCATGATGTCAGCGAGATTGTAAACAATGATCCAGGTCAGGGAAATTTATTTGGAGCAGAAAATGCAAACATTCAACCAAAACTCTATATTGAAAAAATCCACAACAGTTTACAACCCAAGTGTCTGGTTCAATGTCCCGTTCATAATTTATGCACATTTACTTTCCCTCTGCCATTATTAATGAGGTTACTGCTGCACCTACTTTCAATTTTATCTCCAGAAGAAGCATTAGCCAATCTGGCTAAACTGTTTTCAACCTGTCTGATTATCTGTCTTTCTAGCCTTTTTGGGATTCATTGTTAGTTATGTTGCCACATTACACTCACTAAACCACTTTCACAAGTGCAATGTTATCATAACCTGTACAACTGATGGCCAGTGCTACAAAAATAAAACCCAAGTTGTAATGAACATAATCCTTAAAAAGGCTTTCTGGATCTAAAGCAGTGGATGTTGTCATGGATGGATTACTGAACAGGCCTATGGGGCAAAGATCCAGTTATCAGATCCTCTGCATGAAGGGAGTTACTATTTCTTGTTTGAAAGTCAAAACGATCAAGTAAAAAAGGAACCAAATGACCATAAAGAGACAAGATGATCATAGACAGACATCAAACAATGAGAAACAATATCATAATCATTCCATGCATGCTGTGTCTTCACAGTTTTAAGAAATGTGGCAGTGAAGTGGTGAGAAGCTGACCATGGGTGACTGGAACCTGTTGGGCAGCATCCTAGAAGAGGTCCACATTCATTCCACCATCGTGGGCAAGATATGGCTCACCATACTCTTCATCTTCCGCATGCTGATCCTGGGGGCTGCTGCTGAGGATGTATGGGATGACGAGCAGTCCGAGTTTGTTTGCAACACTGACCAGCCAGGCTGCAAGGCAGTCTGCTACGACCGTGCCTTCCCCATCTCCCTTATTCGCTTCTGGGTCCTGCAGGTCATCTTTGTGTCTGCGCCCTCACTGGTCTACATGGGCCATGCCCTCTACTGCATCAGATCACTGGAGAAGGAACGCCACCGCAGACGAGTTCAGTTGAAGGAGGAGCTGGATGAAGCTGAGTTGGCGTTGGATGACCATAAGCGCATGGAGAGGGAGCTGAGAAGGTTAGACGAGCAGAGGAAGGTGAAGAAGGCTCCTCTCAGAGGATCTCTGTTGAGAACCTACATCATCCATATCCTTACACGCTCTGTGGTGGAGGTCTGCTTCATCCTGGGCCAGTATCTACTCTATGGTGTCCAATTGGAGCCACTGTATAGGTGTGAGAGGCTGCCTTGCCCCAACAGTGTAGACTGTTACATCTCCCGGCCCACAGAGAAGACCATTTTCATGGTCTTCATGATCGGCATTGCTGGTGTGTCACTTTTCCTCAACATTCTGGAAATATCTCACCTGGGCATCAGGAAAATCAAACAGGCACTGTATGGAGATAGATACATTGAAGATGACAGTTTGATTTACAAGTCCAAAAACAAGACATCCTTACCACACCTTTGTGTAATGAGCAATTTATCACCTCACAATGGGCCTTTGACTCAGACGATCAAAGTGATTCCAGAGGTGGATATGAAGCCTCCTCATTACAGCACGGGGCTCAAAGCCAACCAGGATGCACAAAGAAATAACAGCTTGGCTCATCTGGGACACAGTCAGACCATCTATATCTGCCCCCAACCTAGGATGCCACCCAGATATGGCCAGATCTGTGCAATGCAAGCCCCCCAAACCCATGAACGTCCAGAGGGCCACACAGCCATGGTGGACCACCATTCTCCCTGGGCTTCAGCTGTATCCAATGCAGAGGGAAGTGCAACAAGCCATCTTGCGGACATCCAGGAGGGAGAAACCCCTCACCCAGGCCATTTGGAGGGTCTGCTGTCTGGTAGCACCTTCAGACCCAGCACTATCAGAGACCTTAATGAGGAGGAGCGTAGGGAATCATTGAGGAGTGAGGTCCTGATCCCCAACCCCAGAAAGACCAGCTTCATGATCAGACCACCCTCTGAGAGTTTGTCCTCCATCAGTGACTCCATGAGCTCTTCCTTACATACTTCAGAGGAGTCGGATGAATTAGGCTCCCTACAGGGAGACATGCCCATGATGCCACCTGCTGGAGGCCGGAGAATGTCAATGGCAAGTAAAGACAAAATATTATTTTGTGTTATAAATGTTATAAAGTCATACGTTTTCCTGTTTATTTAGACAAAGCCCAGAAGTGACAGACTGGCAGCCAGTGTAGATTTAGTGTTCTCTGTGGAAGTACTGAGAAGAAGTCAAACTGCTCTGAAGGTATTTGAGATAATGGCCTTCAGATCTGACAAGAGGTCAGATAAAAGCTTTATTATTTATTAAAAAAGGAAAAACAGCAACAAAAATAAAGAGGAGGAAATGTGCAATATAAAGAAAGAGCATTGAGGTGATGTCACAGAACAGAAGTTGTTTCTAATATTTTTTGTGTAAGTTAGTTAATCATATTTTTATCATAACCAAAATAAAATATGTAAAATGCAAAACTGATCGAAGCTTATTACAAAGATAAACATATTTTATAAAATACTAATTTGATCGAAAAAAAATCAATAAAAAGATATACATATTTTATATTTGCAAATTTAGGATGCGTGTGATATTAAATTAAAAAGTTTAAAAAATACATTGAATTCCATAATATTGTACATAAGATTGTATATATTTTGCAGTTAATAACTAAATCGCACTCTCACGATTACTAATTCATTCTCAAATTGTTGTGCAAAGGAATTACCAGAAGAAAAAAAACTTAATTTGGCATATGACAAGATTTCAATATTTTGATGACTTTGTGTCACCTGTAGGAGCAAAACCAGCACAACAAACTCTTGTCGTTTTAAGGGAGTAATTTTCCATCAATCTGTGAGCAACTGTAATCTGACTTTGAGGGCACAGTGAAAGGAGCCGGCTTCCAGGCTGAGGAGTTGGAGGTTGGCAGCTCTTCATCTAACAGCTCACTGTGGCTGCTCCCGTCTGCTCCATTACTCCCTGCAATATTTCAAATGAGCCGCTGTGGAAAAATACTGACAAGTTCAACAATAAACACATTCCTGTTACCACTAGTAAACTAGTCACAGGAAGTATAAAGTCATTTTAAATAAAAGTCAGTTTTTTTTTTTACGAGTTAAATACTTTTAATGAGAAGCTACATAATTGAGTACCAACCTCATGGCCCATCAGTTGTTGTCTGATGACGATTTTAGCATTCAACGTAGGGTATTATTCCTAAAAGAAATCTCATTGGCATCATTTTTTCCCAGGAATGTTGCGACAGACACACAACTAATGTTCTTAATATTGCAGATATGTAAATAATGCAGTATTTTCATGAGCGCCACTTAAGCTCAGCCACTTGGTGTCACTTCATTTTGCGATTAACAGTGACTTAACAAATATTTGTAAAAATTAGAACTTTTCAAATTGTCTCCTTAAGGGATGTCAAAGACAACTGTTGAGATATGGAAATAAGAATGTTTCTCTCAAACAATATTGCCTTCATCACCCCAAACACAATGTTAATGTTATGTTATGAAATGCATTGATCTGTAATGTCTGTATTGTTCTTCATGTTACCAGCCAACTCTCTAACCCTAACCCATTTAAAATTTTGTTTTGTATATACAAAAACATTGTATTGCTACCTCACATATAACCTTGCATAACTAGGCATAATTTATTGTTTGGCAGAATAATTTAAAATTTTGCAGATCATGTTCTTCCTCCATAAAAAAATCAGGGTCTAAAGGGTTTAAATATCATTGTTTATAGTGTTCCCCGATGTGAAAGTGTGCCTTTAAGTGTATTTGTGTACATAAAGTGCACAGATGTAGTAATGGCTTCATGTATAAATATTGAAAGATGTGCTTGCTTTTCGTGGATTGCAGGTATACAATGAGTGTTTTATGCCTTCTTGTTTTTCTCAGAGTATGTTTCTGGATATCTCCTCTATCATGAAGAAGTGAAGAGAAGAGGCTAACATCATGTCCATATGAGCTGTGTTCCACAGCCCAGCTGGTTCACAAACAGAGGGGAAACTGTATCAGTGATCCAGCCATCAACATTGATCCACCAATCAAGTCACATGGGGCCAAAACAGTCAGAACAGCCACGACGAGACAGCCAAAGCCAAGTACTTGATATTTGGATGGGAAGCACCTTAAAATGCCTGCATGTGGTTACTAAAAGGACAGAATGGAGTCTTTAAAAAAAGAAAATGTAGACATCATTCCATGTGTTGGCTGAATTTCTAGGTTGTGCAGAAACAACACTAGATTATGGAGCATCTCATCAGAGGATCTGTCTGCTTCTGTAACATGGACCTAAAGTACATTTTCTTAAAGTGAAAGACTTGATTAGAATGTGTGTATAGTCTGTATAGTCATTTATATACAGCAATTTCAAGAGAAACTTTATATTATATTCCGATTAAATGCTTCTTAACAAAACAGCATCTTTTCAGCAGAGATTTCATCAGAATCAACACAGCGACACCCAAACATAGACTTCTCATGCTTTTTGTTTTATTTCTCAACAAAAATTGCCTGGACATATTGTGTTTTTTTTTTTTCTTTAAAACCTTCATATCAAATAAACAAAACGTGACATGTTGCACAATATTTACAAAGAAAATCTAAACAAAACAGGTCATTTGAACATTCAAAGATAAAAAATAGGAAATCAAAAATGCTGAATCTGCAAATAACAGTCATGTTCCATGTACTCAAAAAAAAGGAAATGTGAGAAATGGCTCACCAAAATCTACAAATACAATGATCACTGTAAAAAGTTAGAAACACATCACAGAAACTTTCTACATGTCTATCATACAGTCCATAAAAAGAGGTATGCTGAATCATCCAGGTAGATAAGTGTTAAGAGTCTGTTCAACAGAGGTTTAAAAAAAACCTAACTCACAATCTGAGACTCTTTCTGTAAACAGATTGGATTAAATAAGTACTGCCATCATGTTGTCATTGCAAAGTTGAAGGCATTTGATTCCAAAACACTAACATCCACAAGGGACAATTTGCCCCTGATAACCAGAATTAAAGTAGTAACTGCTGGGCCTAGATTAGCGCTGCATTCAGAGATGTTGGAAAGTTGGAAACTCAAATATCCTATTAAAAAAAAATCATCTTTTGCTCTTTGACTGACCAGTCAACTAGGTCAGTCTCGAGTTTGTGGACATGACTGTTCTGATGTCAGATTTATATGGCAGCATATAGAGTTAGACAGTGTGGTTCTCAATCGAGTCTACAGGATTTTCCTCTGATCAGCTTCAACATGGAGAAAGCAGCAGCTGCTACTTTATGGCACAAACCATACACATGATTTCCAAAATGCAATGCATACCAGTGTTTTTTGGCAGTACCTACATTACTGCTGCTGACCATTGTGCAAACTGTAAGCTTTTGAACGTCAGCCAGGCAGATATGTCTTCATTTCTCTCAGTACAGTCTGCTGCTACTCAACGGGCAGAGTGATCCTCATGACAGCTTTTACTGCTGTCAGAGTTTTGTTTTCGTGGTGGAGTTGCAAGTGAAGATAGTTCCGAAAATTCTGCTCAGCGTTGCCACGCAACAATAATGAGCCTCTGCAAACATTTCAAACATGTGAAGAATAACCTGACTCAAGCAAATCTTTTAATCTCCAGTTAATTTTGGTCCCGTACGGGAAAGGAAATGATTCAGAGATCTAGAGGGAACTTTCAAGACTGATTAGTAAAAATAAAGCATTTATGGAATTTGAAATAGATTTTTATGGAATAATTCTGAACATTAATATCAGATTTATAATTTAACACTGAATTCAACTCTTTCCCAAACTCATGACATTGTGAACAGGATTATGACGAGTGATCATTCCTCAAAATTTAACATCTTTGGTCTAATCTTGTTCCATATATGAGGAATATTGTGCTTCTCAGAGTTGAAAGAAAAAAAAATGCAGAGCAACCAACTTCAGTAAATATCATTTTTTCCACATCTCTGATGTGCAGCGCACCATTAAAATACAGCAGGTGTTTTGTTCGCATCGTAGCATGAAGAGAAAAGTGAGGGAACATGTTGTCCTGGTAAACTTAAAAAGTCAGGCACAGAATAAGTTCATGGAATTTATGTTCTACACATAAAAAAACGGTTGCAAAAAATGAAAACACATTAGCAAATGCATGTTTAGCTATCACATTGTCACCAATGTTCACATTTTTTGCACAGTTTTGTGTAGAAAGGATTAAAAGCTGATCCATATGCCTCATACAGATCTTTACTCAAGTGTAACTTCTTGTGGTATTTAACTTAACTATAGAAATGCCTCTGATTCATTACAACAAATACATGTTTATGTTTGAAACAAATCTCTTCCAAGAGGACACTTAACCTAGAATTTGGCTTCTATATGGAGACCCACAGTGGGCAACATTAAAGAAAGAAATAAAATGTTGTGAAACAAATAAAATAATAAAAAGATATGTACAAAACTTATAATGTAGCCATGAAACTGTAAAATAAAACAATACATTAAAATACATTTAAAGCTGATCTGTTATTTTATATCCAAACAACAATTCATCATTGATATTTGATTCACCTCAAAAATCTTTTTATTTCACACAATGTTTAAAAAAACTTGTCTCACAGTTTCATGGTTATATTATGTTTTGAGAGATCATACATTATTATCTATGTGATTCATAACATTGTTTAATTTAATACTGAACACTTTGAGTCTCCATATTTCCAGAGGGTGTGATATACTTGTTACAAAAAGAACCTTTATGAATAGTTTCGTTTCTACTGAACAAAGTAGAAAGTAAACAAAATCATTTGTTCAGTTAGTGGATAGTTTGGCCTCTGTAACTTCTAAGGCAAGAATTTGTAGCTGCACTTGTCAGATTCATTTTATTCTTTCAAAGTCTGAAACACTTGTAACACATGTATATAAAAAAGAGCTTTAACAGCTTGTCTACTCAAATTAATTCTCAGATCTTGATTATTTCTATACAAAACAAGAAGAACAGGCAAGACACAAAATTGTAAACACGCTCGCTCCCCTTTAAGTTCAAATATTACAACTTAAGTACATGTGACTTGTAAATTAGGACTTGTTTTTTTCATGAAATAGTCAACGATAACAAACTACAACCATCAATAAATCCATTCTAAGAAAGGGTAGCGACCTACATTTTACATCTATGCAATTTCCTCTACCACCCCCACCCATGTCCCACCCCAAACACCCACCCCACCAAACACGTACAAATAAATAAAGTTCACATTAAGAAATGAACGTCTATGAAAATTATGTTCTTCGGTGTACTTGTACTTCAGTACATTCTAATAAGATTATCATTGGCTAACATATTGATGTAATGATTGTGATCAGTACATTTTTCTTTCATGGTCAATTTGTCTTTATGTACTCAAAATGAATAGTTGGACATTTACAAAATCACACAGGGGAAATAGCAGCTCTTGATTTTCAGGTTCAGTTCCTAAAAATCAACTTGCATGAAATATTGTCAGCTGCGGTTTAAAATTGCTGTTTGACCTTCCTGTGTTAAAAGCCACTCCACCCTGACCCTGATGGGAGAAAGAAGCCCAAACACATTGAGTATTCAAATGCTGTCGACATGCTCCAATGTGCAGATGACAGTGAAGCAACAAAACAGACGGCAGTAGCACTCACCCCTGCCACGTGCATCACCATCGACTTTTCAACAGCAGATGAATTTGGCATCTCCCTGAATCAATAATTCGCCAGTGTGTTTGTTTGGAGCTTTGAACTTCATACCATACACTATGAGGAATACTGATTGGTCAGTAGGGACATTTTGTGTTTTTGCATTTGAACAGATATACTGTACCAAATACTTTTAGTCGGGGGTTTTGTCTTATCTATAACACTAGAACATTGTAGCTAAATACATGATTGCCATAAGTACAAACATAAATTCTTGCTACTTTTAAGAGAATAAATAAATAGGTTGAAAAAAGCACTTATAAATTATTTAAACAGTTATTTAAACAGTTATTTAAACGACCAAACCAGTATGTTTCAGATTTAAAAGGGATCATTTATACTTCACATTTTTACTGTCCATTTACCAAAGCATGCCATGGTGCTGCAGATGTTTTAAGACTGCTGTTGCTTTCCATTCATTTATATTTGTATATGTGGCTTCAGAAAGTATTCAGACACCCTCACATTTTGCACACTTTATTGTGCAGAAATTGCCATTTTTGCCCACATTACTCTTGATAAAATGATTCATAATAATAATTAATAAAAAACTGAAATTTCTATTCATTAAGTGGCTAAACCGATATTCAAATGTCTATACAAGCTTTGCAAACCTAGTTCTGGACAGTCTTCAATACTAATCTTCTGAAGTTTGAGTTTGAGTGACCATTGCGCTCTTGGTCTCCTCCCTGAGTAAGGTCCTTCTTGTGTTATTCAGTTTGGCTAAACAACCGACTATGGAGAGTCCTACTTGTTCCAAACTTCTTCCATTTAAAATGATTGAGGCCACTCTGCGCCTGGGAACACACAAATCTTTAGGAATGTTTTAGATACATCAATTGCTACTTTAGTATTATTTCAGAAAACTTCTGTTAAAGTTGCAAAAAACTTCCAAAAACACATTTTTACTTTGTCATAATGTGATATTGGGTAGACAAAAATGGCAATCATCCATTCAAAATGAAAAGACAATAAAGTTTGAAAAAAATGAAAAGGTCTGATTGAAATCCATCTCTTATTTCACACATTATTTCTGGTGTTCCTATACACTAACTTTAAAATAAAAAACAAGTAACCAATCATGAATATCATGTAACTTTGACAACAACTAGAGCAAAATGCATGTTGATTTTCATGGAAAGTGAAATGAATGAAATCAACTTAGAACCAGGGCAGAATGCTTTGGAAAATGGTCAGCAAAAATGTATATCAGCACTGGCGTGGCCCTTCATTTGGACATGTTTGATCAGTGCTAGGCGTAACCTCTTGGAGGTGCTGGGCAGTGCTTATGTTTTGCAATGTTCTATCTCTTAGCACAGATATGAAACAAGGCAGACAAGTTATGTGTAGAAATGTCCATCTGAGTACAAGAAAAAGTAAAAGTGAAGTGTCTTAAATGAAACGTTGCATAATGAGATTTTTTTTTTCTTCAAATACACACCTTTGGTAACATTTTACTTTAAAGTCCTGTGTCACTACTGCGTCACTTGAGATGTTAAAAGCTCCAGTGTGTAGGATTCATGGGGATCTATCGGCAAAAAGGAAATTTGTGTTTTCATTAGCGTAAGATCACCTGAAACTAAGAAATATTGGGTTTTATTACCTTAAAAATTAGCCCTTTATATCCGCATCAGGAGCAGGTCCTCTTTCACAGAGGCTGCCATGTTTCACTGCCATGTGTCTACAGTGGCCCAGAAAGGACAAACCAAACTCTGACACTAGAGAGGGACTTATGTGTTTTTGTGATACCTGAAGGCCACAGTAGTTTCCCCATATGCACTTGGGGGTTAGGGAGAGGTACTCAGTTGGTTGTAATATGCAGCCGCACTGCTGGACACCAGTAAATCCTTCACACTGAAGCTTTATGTCGTATCACAAAAAGCAAGCTGTTTGATGTTGAACCATTTGTTGAATATTTTAAAGGATTAGACCAACATTTTAGAAAATATATTTAGTTTTCTCTCTTTAAGTGAGGTGAGAAGATGGGCATGGTAAGCCTAGTTTTGCATAAAAACAGAGGGAACAGATAGTCTGACTATGCCACCAAAGGTGAAAAGTTATGTCTACCATCAGCTCTCAAGTTGACATAATAACATAGTACTAGACAACTAGACAAAAAAGATGCATACAAATTGTGGTTTCGGTAGGAGATAATTATCAGAATTCTTTCTTGGTGAGCTAAAGCTGGGCCAAGTGACAGCTTTCTAAAGTCATGTGCCATGTTAACATAATATTCTTCAGTTTATAATTATAAGCAGCACAGTTTCAACAAAACATCTAGTCAGAGATATCAGGAAATTAGGTCTGTACATTTCCCTCTTGATGAAAAGAGCAAAAGTTGTGTCAACA
The DNA here is from genome assembly GCF_022539355.2 of Hippoglossus stenolepis. Taxonomy (NCBI): domain Eukaryota; kingdom Metazoa; phylum Chordata; class Actinopteri; order Pleuronectiformes; family Pleuronectidae; genus Hippoglossus; species Hippoglossus stenolepis. The sequence goes on from NC_061492.1 coordinate 23,575,191, forward strand.
CACCAGAGGCAAGATAGTTACTAAGTTAGTCTACTATAAATACAATCCAATAATACAACTGCAAGAGAATAAACCTCGTTTTTTCCCCTAGCATCAGTAATTTTTACACATTAGGTTTTTCCTTATCCAGCAATTCAATAACTCCCAATATCCTGGACACCAAAATCAACCCAATCAGAATAGTGACGCTGCACCGGTGACCATTACCCAGAAGAATCAGCCATTATCTACTGCCCTGCATTCCACTTACTTATAGGGAGGAGTGGGCCTCCTTTCTGGAAATGGAGAAATCTCCAAATACTTCTCCAACACTCCTACGGGCAACAGGTGAGGTGATAATTGAAGAGAAAGTTGTTTCATAACGAACAGATAACTATGCAAACACACCTGGAACAAACTGCAAACTGTCAGATTTCCTATTCCAGTAGCTGAGATATAAAAACACCATAAATCAAAACGAGAGTAAAGAATTCAGCAGGGAATTAGACACAGTATCGTCAAGACATAACATCCTCTCCAAAGGTTTTACAGCAGTCACAACTCCAGAACTATCCATATCTTATTCCTCGATAACATTATATAATGTATAATATTATATCGACAGAAATATCAAAAGCTCAAGCAGACATTTAGATTCTCGACTTTATAAACAAAATTACCTTGCCTTGCCCTTATTGTTAGGCATATTTCTTTCCCTTTGGCAAGAACCGGACAAGTTTTTTCCCCCTGCCTGCAGTTGTTATGCTAATCTAGCCTGACCATGTTCTGGCTCCAGCTCTGTACTGTACCCAACACGCAGACATGAAGCTGGTATCATCTTCTCATTTCACTGTCAGAAAAGAAGCTAAAAGGCATATCCACCCAATATGTTGACCCATTCCTTCCTTAAGCAGACATGTTGAGGTCAAATGTGAATTATTTACTGCTAATTATTTATCGCAAATCAATCATATGCACCAACAATAATGATCAAGATTAGACAGGACTCATAAAGTAAAGTGCATGTACATGTTGACAGGGACATTAGTGAACATTCTGTGGAATTCCTGAGTTTAACCTCCCGTGATGCACGTGAGAACTGGGGAAGCTGACGGGAAGAAAGAGTCGAGATGATAGAGAGAGGAGGAGGAGAGAGAAAGCTCCCAGTGCTTCTGTTTTATACCAGTCCAAAAATATCTGTTGAACAGTATTGCTGATAGCGCTTGTGTCATCCATTTAAAAAAAAGAAAAAAAAAGAAAAAAAAAATACTTCAAATATCAAGGTAAAGACAAGACAAGTGTGTCATAGACGAAAACGTTTTGTCACCAGACTCTAAGTACAATCCCTTCTTTTCTGGTCCTCTGTCGTACATTTCTCAGTCATTTCCTGACAGAAATCCACCGTTACAGTGGGGCTACGTATTTCCTCAGTGGATCCATGCTCCAGTGGACAATCTGTGTTCTCCTGCCCCAAACCTGACACCTCTACCCTGTACTGCCTATCCTCCCCCCCATGATGGAGACCCACATCCGACAGACACACTGCCTTGTTGTGTTGTGACGCGGGCGACCTGGGCTGGGATACGACATCTTCGGGAGAAGGCGACGGTGGCATGGCTGTCAGGTCGATGCTGGCGGAGACGGTAGGCGGCTGACTGCCCTGCACCTCCCTGCACACTTGCTGGGAGAGGAAGGAGAGGTTCTGCCACAGCTCCGACATACAAACCTTCAGCTGGTTGCGCTCGCTCAGCAGCTTGTCCTTTTCACTCACCTGAGGTTAATAAGACAAACTATGATCAGGTCAGCAGAGAGGAAACACAGTACGCTCCACAGTAAGCACTTTATCAAGAAGAACTTGACTCTTTTCACCATAAAAACAACTAATCCAAAGCCAAATACAGTCTATGTATGCTCATATTCAGACCCACATTAACACTGTGCGTGTGAGGCTCCTGCATTGACGCAGTAAAATCCCTTTCCATTTAAACTCTGCAGTGATTTAGTTACTGAAAGGCTTCAAACTCATAAATCTCAATACCTGGATTTATGGCATTTATTTCACATCAGTGGTACCTGAGGCAACAGACCCCCACAAATATATCCCTTTACATAGCTTCAATACAGAGCGGTTTTCAGTCTAACCCTGCTCTTAAAATGTAACAAGCAACATGTGGGGGGTGATGTAGTGTAGTATGTAGTTTAGAGTCTGTCTGCTTCCTCCTTCCAAGTAATGTTCACTATTAGTCCTTATTCTTAACGGTTGTTTGTTGTAGGAATTTTAATCCAAACATTAATCGTTACCTTACCCTCACAAACAGATGTTTACCATAGCAATGGTAGATAATGGTTGTATCAGTCATTTGTCTTGTAAAAAAATATTTTACATTGCTTAGTTTGGAGGTATACCTCCACTTTAAATGATGTTTCCAATGTATAGTTATCAGTTTAAAGGTTTTGCCCTTTGTTTGCTTTTTGCTGTGATCTGGAAATATGATAACACCACAACTCCAGTGAAGTAAGAAACACAAGCCAATGATTTGTACCAGTTTAGCCACATTATTTAAACTGTCCACAGCTGAATTGTCTGTGATATTGTGATGACTCATTTCAGAGAACTGTGTGTTCATGACTATGCTAAGTACAATAGAACAACACACTTTGTCATCATCTTATCAAAACATATACTGCTATCACATACAGGAAGGATAAGTAAACTGGAATGATCCTTTAACCCCACCACAGTTTGCACATCCTGATAGTTGCAGACAGCTGACAGAGATGTAAATATAGGGAAAGCCCACAATACCCTATTTTGTGACTTTTCCCAGTGATGGGCAAGATTTGATAGCATTTAGCTGTTCCTAAATAATGGGATAGAGGAACAGAAACCTTCCAATATGGCCACCAGATGATGCGTTTGCCTAAAAGGTATTAACCTGTTAAATTACTTTCAGTTCATATACAAGTAGGTTGCAGCTTTGTTTAATTGGAATGATGTGTGTGAGTGTGTGTGTGTGTATGTGAGTGTGCTTATCTAATGTGTGTTTGTTATACGATCGCACCAGTTTACGGATCTCGCCCTCCAAGTTCTGGATGCAGTCCAGCTTCCTCTTGCGACAGCGCTGGGCGGCGATGCGGTTCTTGCTGCGGCGGCGAATGTCGTGGATGAATTCCAGCTGCTCTGAGCTCAGCTTGTGCATCTTGACCAGGATCTGGAAGTCATTGCGTGGCAGATTGGTGATCTGGTCCACAGGGAAGGGCAGCTTCACCTGAAAGGACGACATATTTGAATGTAAATCAAAATCAGTTATGTCATGCGATGACAGCTGAAGACATCACCTAGTGGTCAAATTTTGCACAGAGCCTGAGAGAACCATGGGAACTATGGGAACTATGGGAACCATGGGAACCATAGGAACCTATATTCCATATTAATCAGTACTGATTGTTGCCAAGATATGCAACACTGCCTGTGTTGACTGCAACCTATAGCACTTTGAATCCAATTTAAAACTGCAGGCAAAGGCTGAATCATGTAAATTAAGTCAAACAATGATGCCTGATTTTGCCAATTGGAATCAGTTTGTAAAATGCAAAGACAATGTTGGACTCTCTAGGCCCCTATTATCTGCCCATGTTTGCTGCATCTAACTGCTATCTGCCAAGGTGGTGTCCAGCAAAAAACATGGTCATCAATCAAATTTTATTTGTAGAGCCCATATTCACAAATCACAATTTGTCTCATAGGGCTTTAACAAGGGCACCCTCTGCCCTTAACCCTCAACAAGAGTCAGGAAAAACTACTAAAAAAATGGGAAAAGAACGTAGAAACCTCAGAATGGCCACATGTGAGGAATCCCTCACCCAGGATGAACAGAAGTGCAATAGATCCATATCATTGCTCCTAAAATCCATTTGTGCTAATAAACTTCCTGCTGTTATCGTAACACCATTACAACTAAAAGTAAATTGTCATAATAACCAGTCTGAAATTGCTTAAAAACGGTCTGCTTACATACACATCTGTTCATCTACATGTTTATTTTGTGAAATCATTTAATATTATACAGATTTATCTGGTGTCCCTGTATATAAAACTGTGTGTAAAGTAGCTACATATCCATCAGCGATAACAGTGACATGATGCTTATACATTTATGTTGCATTATTAATAATCTAATGTTGTAATTCTGATAATGTATAACTTTTGTATTGAATGGAGCATTTTACATTGCTGCATTGGTACATTTACTTAGGTAAAAAAATCTGGATACTTCTTCTATCACTGATCTTTGTTATAAAGATGCAGCAACAGCATTGTGTTGTTCAAATGCAATTCTAATTTAGTTGTTGGTTCAATAATACAGCAGTCTACAAGGTATTTATTGTTAGATTCATATTGAAAGCTCATAGTTCCATCATAAAGTTGTAATGTGTTTGATATAAATGTTTATACTTTTATATAAAAATGACTTTAAATGCAGGGATTTCACTTGTAATGAACAAATGTTTTAATTGTAAGATCTGAACTTCATTATTATCTAGCGTTCAATAACAAAGGCAAAACAAATATGTTGAGCACTCCACTAGGTGTCAGTATTACGCTGCTTGTTAATTGGAGCAGCTCTTGACACAAAGGGAACACAGGACAAGCTCTTTGTTCCACAGTCCCTAGTTAATTTGGTCCCACATGTGTGTGCATTGTGTGTGTTTCATGCTTGCTATTTCTTTATTGGTTTATGTGTTTGAATTTAATAACTGCTTAGGTTTTGTATTATTTTTGTTTTTCTATTTTTCTGGTTCATTCACTGATATTTTGTATTAGTTATCATGTATCTATTATTGTAGTCATTCACTGCAGAAAATGTCACATACTCTATGGCTTGCTTTGCTTTCAATGCATTACGTGTAAGAATGCAGGTATCCTTTAATTTATTTTGGACATTATAAAACATATTATTTCCTGTTTTATTTTGACATTTCTTATGTTGTGTGTCTGGTTGTTTTACTTCCTGCCTTTGGCAAGTTTCTCGCCTTTGTGTTTGTCTGTGGCTGTGGACTGACTGAGGAGCACCTGTGTCCAGGTGCTCCTCAGTCAGTCCTTTTTGTCGGTTCATCTGTACTGTGGTGTTCATCTGCTCCTGTAACCTGGCCCCTCTATTTACTACCTTGTTCATTGTTTGGATGAGTATTTGGATTCTGGTTTTTTGCCTGCTTGCCAGAGCTGTTCTAATTAAATACTTTTAACCGAACCTGCCTGCCTTTGTCTTACATCTGCATTTTGATTTCTGAAAATTGTAACATATAACAGTGGGCCCCTAAAGGTGAATTCTTACTTTTTTTTTATTGTTTGTTTAATCCAATAAAGCACTGATGAATGCCTCAGTGTGTTGACAGTTCTTACTCTTTGTACATCAGAACAGTCTGCTGCAGCAGCTCATGCTGTTTTCTTCATTCCAGCAGTGTTCAGCACAGAGCTGCGAGTAAACAGCAATGACATAAGTGTGTGTGTGCGTGTGTGTTTGTCATAGGCTACATCTGGGGACAAATTTCAGAATATAAAAACACTTAATTGGGGATTGCTTGTCCAATCGGGGACAAAATCTGTGTCCCCAGTAGACATTCTCATGGCAAACATTTTGACATGCCACAGTGGGAAGATCACATGTGTAAATAATGATAATATGAACAATGGCTGAATTCCATTTAGATGCCTCAGTTTCGGGGCATGCTGGTTCACTGTCACACAGTCATGTCTAACTGGGACAATTGAATTGAACAGAGCCATTTTTTATATTATCTTTAACATCGGTACTTTTCCTACTATGATGTCAACATGTCTGCTGTTTATTTGGCTCAGTGCTTAAGGTTATTGTTAATAAAATGTTAGGTTGAAGCTATTTCTGGGCAATGAATATGCAAGTCCCCAAAAGTGACCTATGACTACACTGTGTGTGTGTGTGTGTGTGTGTTTAGGTGCAGCCTGTCCTTTACTCTATAGACATCTATTTATAGCTCAGTGACTCTCAGCTGTCACATAATAAGGTTGGAATGACAAAGTGAGTCTTGGATGGTCATAAATCCCCCAACCAATCTGTGTCTCTCTCTGGTGTTCTGGTTTCCGTTTTAACCGTGTGTATCCTCTGAGACAAACTCTACCACTAAATGAAGCTCAGCGTAAGTTCAGTCAGGGAGACTTTACCCCCATTCAATCAAATCTCAAATCTCTCACTCTCTCTGTGCTTATTGATCAGCTGATTGTGGGCGTTTCTAAATGGCCAAACAGATTCTGCCACAGTCTCTTCCAGCCAATCATGCTGTGAACCTTTAAACCCCTTCTCCTCTCTTCTGTAGTCAGCCGTCATTCAGTGACACGCATAACCCACCTCCACCCTAATCTCCTCCAGTCTTCAGCCGAATCATCATCACCTCATCCGGATCCCCGACCTCAACTGATCGTGATCGTATTAATGACCCTGTATCATGTTGGCAGCTGATTGTGGATAGTGATGAAGGATCATGATAGTGTCAGTGGATCATGACGATGGATTGTGGACTATGGTGGCATCCGATCGTGGTGGTAGCTAATCGTGGACTATTATTACAATATAAGACTGAATGATATACAATATGCTTACTCACATACTCTATCATTACTGACCATAACTCCTCAATTCATTTACTTTCCATTATGTCTACGTTCTTCTAATCAATGTTGTAAATACTCCTTTTTTGCTGATGTTCTCCGTTACACGTGGCATCTATTGCACTTCTGTCCGTCCTGGGAGACTGAGCCCTCACATGTGGCTCTCTCTGAGGTTACTACATCTTTTGGGGAGTTTTTCCTTACTCTTGTTGAGGGTTAAGGACAGAGGATGTCGCACCTTGTAAAGCCCTCCTAGACAAATTGTGATTCCTGAATATGGCCTATACAAATAAAATTAGTTTGACTGACTGATTGAACCACCACCAGAGTCTAGACCCCGGGGAAAATCCCTCTGCTTCACCCCCATCTAATCCCAATGACATCACATAGGGGTCTCAAACTCCAAAAGACTATAACATTCACATCACTTTCTGTCACTTTCTGCCAATTTATGTCAATAAATATTGTTCAAACATTGAATCGAAGTCTCTCCTGATTTAACTGGTGTTATAACAATGACTTGTTTAAGGTGTTCACATCAACATTTGCAATGCTATGGCAAATTATAATTAGCAATATACCAAATGTACAATACAGAGCAGGACATTGAGACTGTTGTTAAATATCCACCATGGTAACTCCAGGTTTATTGTGAAGTCTGAACCCACAGTGCACCCAAACACACTGAGGATTAGGGCCACATCATGTTACTCTAGATCTAAATACTGAGATCAACCCATGAGAACATAGACAACTATTACAGTAACACCACAGCATATCCCCATGGGTAAAAAGCGGAGAAAAGAGTGGAAAGATTTGTAAGCCCCAAGAATAATTATACACTAACAGCATTCACTATGTAGAATCATTCCCAGCACAGCTACTGTAACACAACCAACGCAATACTGACAACTTATCCCAGTACTTGCTGGCTCAGTGTTTTGCAGCAATTCAAGAAGGCTTGAGGCAATGATACTAAACAATACATGCTTTTTAATTCAATATTGTATTTGTATGATTTGCCTGGAGTGATTATGGGGGTTTACACTTAAAATAAACACTTAACCAATGATGTGGTTTGGTATCCCTTATTTGGAGGGTGTTCGGTTGGATTCGATGCTGGACCCCCAAAATCCCCTATGTGTAGCTTACTTATTTATATACATGTTAATTATTTAGTTGGCTGCAGTTACTTTTTTTTATAATAACATGTCTGCTATTTCAGTAGGTCTGTTCAGAAACTGACACAACCTTCACACCCAAGTCTGCAGCTATACAAGTATAAAAAGCTGTGTAATTCTGCTCAGTATACAGCACTGCAGCAACAAAATGAACATTGTGCTTCTACTTTGGGCAAGATACTGAATCCCAAATTACCCCTTCTAATACAGAATGTGCTACACATAGATGCACTGTATGAATGGGTGTGTAAATGAGTGAATGGCAAAAACTGTACTGTAAAGCGCTTTGAGTGGTCATCAAGACTAGAAAAGCGTTATATAAATACAGACCATTTGCCATTTTACTTTGAAGACAAATTGCCAAACAGGAAGAACGACTTATAACTAGGGAATATACAAAATATTTAAAAAGATACATAAACGGAATAAAAACTAATGTATACAGAATGTGTAAACAGAATATTGCGGAGTCCCTGAAGTCTCGAAAGGTGATATATTTTTCTTGTGCGCACAAGATATCATTTTTATCTCACAAGGGACTTCAGGGGCTCTGCAGAATATAAATATAGGAGGATGAATCAAATATTAAAAAATTGCACCCCCAAAATACTAATGTATCCTATCTTATTAATATTAATAATGATCATTAATAATTTCTTATTACAACGTAAATATACCTAAATAAGAAGGAAAAAAGAACAACTGGAAAATGCTAGTTTAGTGGAGAGGAGGGCCTTAAAGGCTGCCATAATGGGAGCAGGGCAGATTGGGGGTCAGGAGTAGCAGATGGTGGAGGGAACATGTACAGGACACCTTCCACCTGCCTAGAGGGCACCCTTGGGTGTGTGTGTATCCATTATTTGGGTGAGACAACTGGGTCAAGGCAGCGAAGTAGGACAGACCACACAAATACATAACGTACACAGGAGTGGTCAGCCTAGGATTTTGGTATTGTTACGGCCCCTCCCTTTCTGCTTGCTCTGTTTTGGGCCAGCTGACCGGTCGTTATAGTAATGTGGTGGCACCTGTGTAGGTCTCACCAAGGCTATAAATGTGGGCCATAGTGAGAGTGAAAGAAACATTTACTGTGGGATTTCCCACTGGCCGACGTTGTTGTTGTCATAATCCTGCGACAGTGATGTCATTACCGGCGCAGAGAAACTCCACCGAGTTAGATTCATGACGGGCTCACTATATAATGCTTTATATAGTTATCAGTAAATATAGTGATCAGGGAAAAGTGAGTGAGTTGGTGATTTCAGACACGACTATTCTCTCTCTCTCTCTCTCTCTCTCTCTCTCTCTCTCTCTCTCTCTCAGGCTCCTCACTTCCAGGTTTGGTTTGGTTTCGGCTGTTTCCAAGACCACCCACATACATTTTTCACTCACACATACATGCCACTCACTACTGATACATCTACTCTCCATACCCCCATATTTTGTAATAGTTTTTGTAAAACTTATTTTACTTGAACTTATGGCTTTATATGTTGTTTGGACATTTACCTCGAATCCCATACATAGCATGTATACATACAGAGTGTTTCATTGAAATGATTGTAATCACATTCCATTTGAACAGTGACTAAAATGCATCACAGACACCACACCTCATAGTCACGGTCATTTAGTTTTAGGTTCATTTAAGTTCACTTATGAACTTAAATGAACCTAAAACTAAATGACTAACAAACACAAAGACATAAAAGCCACATGAACCAAGTCAGAACATGAACTAAATAGTAGCCAAAACAGCTATATTTCAACAGAACACTTAACAGTCCCATTCTCACCGAACGCTACATTGTGACAATTGGGGTCTCATCCAGGATACAATGTTGCTAAGATATTGATATTTTTTGTAATTAGACCTGGTTTGGTTTGTGTTAACAAAGAGTTAGTGCTCTGGTATGATTTCAAAACTGCCCTTGGCTTACTTGTTAAAATACATTTGGGAAATATACCTAGTTTAGTGTTTTTCTTCCGGGTGAGAGCAATATATTAGTCACTTTGTCTCTGTTTTGGTGGAAAGTTGGTGTTAGGATCACTAGGGGTAACTGCATAGCAGGGACTTTCTGGACCCACTGGTTTCCAGTGAATAAATACTCCCCATTAGGAACTGCCTGAAGACTAGGGTTGAGATTAATTAATGTGACTAGATTGGTGAGGCTCCAGTTAAATTTGTTTGGGCTTACTTTTTTTTGTTGGTGCACTTTTGGATTTACACTGTCAAATTTGTAGTTTTGTATCACATTTGTTTGGTTGGGGGTGGTTGCCTCCCTGTTGGGTGTCATGTGGAATCAGGAAGTTGGCCTTGACACACACTTGTATAATGTTTACAGCCACTATAATCTGCACTGTGCCCCTTAAGTCTTAAATATGCTTCCTTTGGTACCGTGGTTGCGGACATCTAGGGGTGGACAAGCTGGAGCAACCTGAGATTTGTGTGGAGGTTTGCTTCATGGCTCCAAAGGGACAAAGACAAAATTACTTAATCAATGTGGAATGCCTGCATGTTTGCATGTGAGTTAACGTGGTATAATTTCTAGGGTTCTTGGTGGAACTTTTGTAAGAGGGGGGTTGTGACGACCCTCTCAAAGCAGGCCTCTCCCTGCAGGAGCCTAATGGGAGGAGTTTAGTATTCAAGGAGATTCACTTCCTGGTCTGGCTGCAGTATATAAGCCGGTGACATTCAGCCAGTCACCATCTCCCCCATTGATTCCACAGCATTTGGTTTTGGTTGTTCTTTGAGTTCTACATTTACTGTAAACTTATTATAAGTTCAAGCTCATGTGTGGCCTTTCCTACTTTGTCCAGCCTTGAGTTGGGTTGTGACAGTATGAACTCATGCACACACTAAATTCAAATAAAATACTACAGTCAAATTCTGCTCTATACTGCACGTTTTCCCCATGTGTTTACAGTAGCAGCTGTTAAAAGTGTCTCACAGGCAAAGAGATGTGCAGGATGTGACATCATCACCCTGCTTTGAGCTGGAACAGTATTTAGTGGCACCATCCAATATAGCAGCCTCTCTTTCATAAAAAACTGAAGCAAAGAAAGAGCCATGTGACCATAGTTTATTAGAACTTTATGCTTTTGCGTCACCAGTCTATGGAAAATAAAAAGTGCTGCTTCCAATATGAGGGAGAGTCATCGCTAAGAGTTTGATGGCTGTTGTGACACATTCACTACTTAGCCAGGAGCAACAAGCCATTAAAATGTGCAGGCTACATGAAAAGATAAGAATGTTTCATTGTCAATGACAGTGTGTTTCTGTGATTGTGTATTGTCCTGTATTAATAACATACATTGTGGGGGAAACTTTATGTGCATGTTTAAAAGAGGTGCACATTTAAAGCGACAGTCCAGCTTTTGTCTTTGAAACTTTGACTACTGCCTGCGGGAAAGTCTGGTCTACATTGAGCGATGAAACCCCAATTCTCAGAGAATAAATCTAGCACTTTGTGTATTTTGTATTATCTTGTCAGAGCACTCTGTGATCCTACATATTGGATAATGTCTCAGTCAAAAAGGCAGGAATAAAGATCCTGAAATTGATGTTTTGATACATAAAATATTCAGCCTTTTTGTTAGGAAGATCTAACCGTCTCACAGCTCTCCTCTGAAACTCCAAAACTGATGGTCTGAAAAAATGTCGGGATCCTGGACGCAGGAGAACAGTCCAATCACTTGTCATGGTCTGGGATATTTAGGATTGACCACATATAATGAAGTAGATTATTTTTGTCCTGAAACCTATTCTAAAGACTTACCGTTTTTATTATAATAAGTATTTATTGCAAGTTTGTTGTACCAGGTTATTTTTGACTGTGAGAGGTTTTTTCTGGTCACTTTCTACATGATGTTGCAAGAGTTAGAATGCATTGGATGGTTGTTGCAACTCTCCAGACCTAATGGTAAAATCAGTTGGAGGAATCCCAACAATTCATCGCAAATCTTATTTGAAAGCATTTTGCTGAAGTTTTATTATAATTTTTCCGGTTTTCTTTAACTAAGATTAGGCTAAAATGAGTCTTAGTTGACTGGAAACTGAATAAATATAAAAAAGTAAGGTTGACTTAATATGACTAAGATAACCTGAACTTTGTTGTTTTAAATGTCAGGAAAAACACCAAGACTTAATTTAAAAATAGTCATCAATTTGTTTGAATCTCTGTAGGACATAATCAGTAAAATTAGTTAATGACAGCTTCTGAGTATGGTTTTAGGCTTTTTAGTAACACAACATTTTACACATTTAAAATGAGTGGGAACAAACATCACAGATATCTTAGAGACAACAAGAGGTTGCCTTCTTAACTCCAGGCTGAAGCACCCTTAGTTATTTAAATATGTCAATACCAGGTAACATGTGATTCTGCAAACCTTATGTTGTACCTGCCTAATGATACATGTACACTGTTAAAAGACTTACTAGGCATAGAGGGACAGAATTCAGACTGAAATTACACAATTGTCAGTTTCCTTAACTGTATTTAGACCATACACAAGTTAGGAGAGCAGTAACTGAAATGTCTGCAGATAGATTATCTGGACACCTTACAGTACATTAACCTCTCATCATGAGTCATCTACTGGACATAGACCATAATCACTAATTAATATCAAACTTAATATCTCATCAGTGTGTGTGTGTGCGTGTGTGTGTGAGTGTGAGTCAGACTGAAAGCTCCAGCAGGAAACTATTCTCAAATCTTTACATATTGCATATGCTTAGGTATTACCATGGCAACCATACTGCTCTTATAAGGATGACATGTTTGCGTCATTTCTCCTGAGAGGAAAATTGTCTAAGAATAGTCTCAGCTGTATATTACACCTACAACCTACTTGAGAGAGAGAAAAAATCCAGACTACTTATACAGGAATATGTGCTTTTAATGTTTAGCTTGAAAAATGGGGCCCGGCTATCACTTGGTGGTGATCAATACTTTAATGTCACCATTTATAAGCCGTGAGAAGGGAGAGTGAGTGTTTGAATGGGAAACTAAATTCTAAAAACCACATAAACAACTTGAATAGTACATGTTTAAACCAACATCCATTCTAAAAGCTCTATGAGGCTCCAGTGGGGCTTTCAGCTAAATTCTACCATTACAGTGCATGTACAATGTTCATAATGAGAATGTTTACTTGCCCAAATTATTGACAAACTGATTAAGAAGGCTGGCTCCATCATTGGCTGCAAACCGGACTCTTTTGAAGTGGTGGTGGAGAGGAGGGCGCTCAACAAACTGTTATCCATCATTGACAATCACAAGCATCCTCTCCACCACCTAGTGGACAGACAGCGGAGCACTTTACTGCACATCAATGTTCAAACAACTACTGCAATTTTGCATGCTTGTCTCTTTTGTCGTCTTTTGTATTTAGCCTTTTGTTCTTTGCTCTATTTGAAAATGCCCTCGACATGCTGCTGTGATACAATAACTTCTCAAATTGGGATCAATAAAGTACATCTATCTATCTATCTTATCCAGGTATATTGTTATACTATTTTCAAAGCCTTAGTTTTGCATGCTAGAATGCAAAAATATATAGCATTAAATAAATGTTAAGTAATAAGTATTTTATCATTATATTTTTGTTTTCAATTGATTGTAGTGCTAGATAAAATGTGGAAAGATCGCCACAGATATGACAAATAATCCTGAGGAGTATTTGCTTCAAAGTTTATGGTAATTCACTCAAAACCAAAAACCACAGTTGGTAGAATTCATTATGTTGGAACCATGAATGTAAAAAGTCTTGTTGAAGTCCATCCAGAAAGATGGACTCATTGATCAACTGACAGAGCCACATTACTTTTGCTAGTAGAGTTTTTTGAGCCTTTTCTTTTTGGCAAATCTGCATCATGAAAACTGATGATGATGAACTACAAGCAGTGTCTGTTTTTAAAGATTTATAAGCATCTTAAAGATGAACATGTGTATGATGTTTGTGTTCTGGTTTCACGGTTATAACTGAACATACATTGGTCAGGTTCCACTGGTTAAGCTCTTAAGTAAATACACAATATCCAGAAGTTTTTGTTTTCTGTTTTCCCCACCCAGACTGCAAGGAACCTGGGTGTGACCCTCGACAGTCAACTCTCCCTTACTGCCAACATTACTGCAACAACCCGCTCGTGTAGATACATGCTGCACAACATCAGGAGAATACGTCCCCTTCTCACTCAGAAGGCGGCGCAGGTTCTGGTCCAGGCTCTTGTCATCTCACGCCTAGACTACTGCAACTCCCTCCTGGCAGGTCTGCCTGCTAGTGCCCTCCGACCTCTGCAGCTCATCCAGAATGCAGCAGCTCGACTGGTCTTCAACTTAAATCCCATCACACTACTCCGCTCCTCCGCTCCCTTCACTGGTTACCAGTGGCTGCCCACATCCGTTTCAAAACATTAGTAATTGCGTACTGTGAACGGATTGGCCCCAGTCTACATCCAGGACATGGTCAAACCTTACACCCCAGCCCGTTCACTCCGATCTGCATCTGCCAATCGGCTTGTTGCTCCCTCACTGCGAGCTTGCCACTCAACAAAATCACGACTGTTTGCTGTCCTGGCTCCTAAATGGTGGAACGAGCTCCCCAACGACATCAGAACAGCAGAAAGTCTGCACATCTTCCCCCACAAACTAAAAACACATCTCTTCCAACTCCTTTTAGGAGATGATGTATAATAACAATAATAAGTTAAGTTGCACTTACATGTTGTTGAATATATTTGATAAGTTTAGTTGCACTTACAAGTAGCACTTTGTGGTTTGGCTTTTGAAGTTAATGTACTTACATGATTCTTGTTGTTCTGGGTTTGTACCCTCATAGTTGAATGCACTTATTGTAAGTTGCTTTGGATAAAAGCGTCAGCTAAATGAAATGTAATGTAACGTAATTCCATTCCTCCAATTTGCTACTAATGAGGATATCTTTAAAGCAACTTACTCATGAAAATCTCAGGAAATTGAGGAATATTAAGTGGTCCCATTGATACTTGCAGTTAGTGGTGTTCAGCAAAAGTCTCACATTAACACAGCTGTCAAACTGGTGTCAGTGTCAAGACAGGGTCAGCCTTAGGAGTAACTAAATTTACCTTGATACTAGCAAAAACAAAATCCTGGTCAAGAAAGTATAGAAGACCATACTAACCTCAGGACCAGAGATTCTGGAGGTGCCACTTTCACTGTCTCCCTCTGAGAAAGATCCTGATTCATCGCTGGAGTTGCCACCACTGGCACCAAATTCCTGTGCACTTTTGATATTTGCACAACCCTGAGAGAAGACCACCTCTCCAGTGTGGGTGTTCCTCTGATCCACCACCCCAGCCAGGCAGTGAGACAGTCCAGAGATGGAGCCTGAGTGGGGGGATGAGGAAAAGTCAAACTGGGGCAGGCTGGAAGACGAGCTACAACTGCCTGCGTCCTCTGGGTAAGAGAATGAGGAACGGGAGCTGGGGGTCTGTGTTTGAGCCTCAAAGGGAGGAGGAGAGTGGGCTGAGGTCTTGATGGGAACAGGGCAGCTGGTAGTGAAGCTAGACCGACCAGATGAAAGGGGCTCTACCTGCATCAGGGTTGAGACCTTTTCTCTGAACTTCTCATCCATGTAGGAATGGGCCAACATTTGTCGCTCGCCAGCTGCCGAAGAGAAAATGACACTTCGCCTGTCTAGCTCCCCCTCATGTTTAGAGGAGGAGGCTTTGGAAACTGGCCTGTCCATGTTCTCACCAATGCCAGTCAGCACTGCTGGTAGCACATCTGCAATACTTGTCTTGAGGTCCGCTTGAGATTCCATCTTATCCCTCTGTCTGTGTTTAACCAGTTCCCCAAAGTGGTTTAGGGACAGTCTGTTGTTCAGTAGCTGCTGGATGGTGGCACTGGGCACACCACTGAGATCCAGGCCACCTCTCTGGAGGTAGGAGCGTAGACAGGAAGAGGGTGAGCCTCGGCTTGGCGAATGCTCAGCTGCTACTGGAACCCCTTCTACCTCTAGCTCCATCTCCAGTACTTCCTCAGAACACAACTCTGGGTTGCAACCATTGCTCTCATCTTCTTCCTCAAACACAAAGGGTTCCTCTTTGATTCTTGAGGGTGTAAGTAGAGTTTGTGAAGCAGCACTGTTGTCTCCAAGCAGCGAGCTTACAGGGCTGACTGAGGTATGATGGGGCAGAATGACATCATCATTGCTATGGTGGTTTTCTCCATTAAGCTTGTTGTCACAGATCTGGTGGTGATATTTTCTGTATTTAGGACATTGAGGAAGGTCAGTGGGAAGTGGCACGGTGATTGCTACGTGGGGCTTCGTGTCTGCAGAATCATCCAAAGATATTGGCTCAGAAAACACTGTGTCCTTGGCCGTGAAGTCATCATCATATTTCACCTTGCCATTGCTAGCATGTTGGCTGTCATTCTGTAGCTGTTCTTGAAGGAATCGAAAACAAGAATCCTCCAAATTGTGAACACCCAGGAAGTCAGCGCACAGGATGACCTCATGAATGTTCTCTCGACTTAAAACCAGCTTGGCTGTGTAGGCAAATTGGAGGAGTGGAGCAAAACCCTTTGCTGTCACCTGTGGAGGAAAGTAGAGAACACGTTTTTATTAAGTGAGAGATAAAACATGGTCATAATTGCAAGTCAATATTAGCAGCATTATTAGAGTTCATATTGTGGTCGGAATATTTTAGTACTCTTAAGAGACCATGGCAAAAAAAAGAATATTATTATTATAATATTGCTAGTGTAATGTTTAGTGTACAACATCATGGGATATGGGAATACATATGGGAAAACAATTCAGACTGGGGTTTTAGGAAAGAGGTGGTGAGCTGTAAATGGATGAAACTGAATTTTACCCCACAAACATTTAGGCACATTCCTGGTTTATTCATCTTTTACATGATGTCTTTACTTTTTAATAGGATCCCTTTGCTTGTTCCTTTCCTCCTCTTCCCAATAGTCACCATGGCTGTTATATATGTGTAAGAGTGTTTGTATGTATGTTTACTCTGTATTGCTTTGTGTGTACGTATATACATGAAAATGTATGTGTGTTTACATTAGTGTGGATGTAAACCCGTTTTCAGCTTACATCAGCAGCTGCTGTTTTCTCTGCAGAAACACGTCTTTATACGCTCAGAGAGGAGCCAGGAGAAGCTCAGTCAATAGTTTTAACAATCTTACTATGAGAAGCAGCAGAGGGAGAGATGGTGTGGCAGAGAGATGGGAGTAATCAGGGAATATGAAATAATCTTTCTGTGCAAACTCCTTATGGGACCCGAGCAATTATTACATGGTAGAATGCCCTAGCAGCTCTTTCAACAAACTGATGAGAGTCATTTTTTACATTAGAATATTAAGAATAGAAGCACTTTAGCTTATAACAAAAATGTTGAAAGCAGGGGCCCCACATGGAAGCAAATAGAAGGAAACAATTAATGAAATCTAGAAATAATATAGAGGACAGTGGAGGAGAGTATACAAAATTCTTGAATATGATTCATTATTAAAAATCTAGTACAAGATCTACTTCCTCTTAAGCATTTGTAAGGTTTAAATAAAGCATAATTCCACTCTGTGTGACAGCATAAATACTGTATATTCTGTGTCATCTTGAAACGTTTACTGAGTGAAGTATTTGAACCAGACAGTCTGTGGTTTCTGACAGCACCAGTCCTTCTATTGAAAATATTCTGGATTTCCTTTTTTACCTTTAAAACAGATATTACAATGTATACATCCATATGTTATCTCAAAATTCTGCCTGATATTTGGAATCTGTAGAAAGTTTAGGATCATCGCTAGAATTTAAAACAATGGGTTTGACCAGATTTATGTTAACAAGAACATAATTTATTACATAACAAATGGGTTAAAAGTAACACTGATGTTTTTATGATATTTCCTCTCATAAGCCTAACTGTGTCAGCCTGTTTAAGATGCACCTCTAAACCACAGAAATCCCATCGATATGTCTGATAGATATTTTGGCTTAATTTTTGTACAGTGAGAGGAAGTGGAGGCACATCGTCCTTCTCAATAAAGTTTTTTTGCAGGTACAGGACAGTGCGTGGGATTCCTAGTCTGGACATTGTTTGGCCAGTTGTGGGCCACAGGCTGGCAGTGACCGACAACTGTAACCTTACCTTTTCAAATGTGTTTATATGAAAACATTTACCTATTAAGTGGCTAATGAATGCTGCTTTATTTATCATTATTAAATGGAAATATTAGAATTTCTCTTAAACTTCAGGCGTCTACAGTGCAATTCAAAATGATCCACATTGAGTAAGTTAAATGAGTCTGTAGCATCTCATCACCTGTGGAATACAATAACCTGTAAAGTGAAATGTTTTATTTAACATGAATCCATAATATAACAATATGTTTTTCTGTTTTGAAAATACTACATTTCACACCCGATTTCTTATAAGCTCCAGAAATGTACGAGAGATAGAGTGAACGAAAAGCAGGAGGGATGTGGAAAAATAAACCCATGCTTAGAGTCATTAAAGGTTGTAGTTTGATTTGTCATGTGCTACAGGCCAGCGTGAGTTATTGGTGTATAAAGTAGAGTCACAGAAACCCATTAATCAATATGACAGATCTGGGACACTATAAGGTAATGCCAGCCACTAGGTTCAGAAGCTGTTCCCTGATCAGCCCCAGTGGTGAAGGCAAGCGGCAGCAACTATCAAGACAATGGCATTAATATTCATGCCCAAAAGGTTTTTATAAACAGATCAATTTATGTCAACCCTGCTGTTTCAATCCATGAGCCCTCACTTCTCTTTTAATCTCATAAATTCAAGGAAAGTCAAGACATCTCCATGCATATAGAGTCCAATTCAGATGTGTAAAGTCCATGTCAAAAATGTTTTGTCCGAAACCTGAGTTCGAAGAAGACTCTAGCGGCTCTGATCATGTGATGCCATGTATTGTTCTATTGTTCCATTGCAGCAGCTGGTTAATTGGTGGAGCATCTGCTTGTGTTGCTGGCCTCTTTCTTTTTGCATCTGTCTGAGTCCGCTGCATTCTGGACCAGGTATAATTTATCATCTTCTCAGATGAAATAAATCCTGACGTATACATATCTGGTTCAAGTAGGTTTTACAAGGGTATGTTTCTGATCAGGTCCAAATGACCCAATGAATACCTCTACTCTACCATGGGCAACTCAGCGGTTGAGCTGAAGTAGGTTTTAGACAATGCACTCAAAATGTCTAGAAACTCCCTCAGCCCACAACTGTCTGTCAGGGAAGTGTCTAAGGTTGGGTTAAAAACGATTAATAATAATATAGCGTAGAGGTAAAACTAAAGGAAACCAACCACAAACAAACATACATTAATAATTGGGAAGCTTATTGTCTAATTTTTGCATTTCCCATAACAACAATTACCAATGCTGAGGAAGGCACAATTTGGCAGAAAGCCCTCTAGAACAGTGATTCTCAACTGGTGGGTCACGATCCAAAAGTGGGTCACAGACCCGTTTTCAGTGGGTCGCGGGCCTTTGCCTGGGCAAAAAAAAAAGGTTAAGAAAAAAATCCTGTGCTTTTATTTTGAAGGGGATTTTTAATGCAGCGAGTGCCGTCTATTCACACTCCTTAACAGTATTTTTCGTTTATGCCTTGTAATGCTAATAGTTACCCGCCATTTCACAGTATAGAAGAACACCCGCAAAGTTTGTTTTCATATGCTAATTGAGCATGGCGAAGTTAATTTTGTATACTTGAATCTTTTTGATTTGCACTTTTTGTTTAATTTATTTTGAGTTTGTGGATAAAAGCTGCTACTCAAGACACTGAATTTTTTCCATAGTGCAGTGTTGGTTGTCATAGATTCAGTGAGTGAGTATTCTCAGCTAAAGCTACATAATTTTAGTCTTTTTGAAACTACTTCTCAGTAGTTGGACTTTTTTATTTCATGTTTGTGCATGAAAGCACTGTTGAGTCTGTTAAAAAAGGCTGAAGTTACTGAATTGTTATGTATGTTGTATTACCTTGTGTCCTTAAGTTGCACTTTTTGGTTTTTAATTAAAATGCAGCTAATTGAGTGTAAAAGGGAATATTTCCCTCTCTAACATCGCCACCTGCTGGTCGTTTTGGTTTATCATTAAACTTGTTTTTTTGTGTTGGCATACTGTGATATTCTGTACTATCTCATGTTCAAACTGCACCATCTTTTAATTAAGGGGTGATGGTGGGTCCCGAAGCCAGACCAGGTGAGAACCACTGCTCTAGAATACCCACATCTTACTAACTTTTATTAGACAGGCTTTATGTTATTTGTTGCTGTAAGCCTTACGACTTCAGCAGGCGTACTTCACCAGTGTTCCCCTTTAACCTGTACACTTCCAACCTCAGACCACTCCCTGTAAAAGTATTTTTATTGTGTTTTTCTTGTTGTGGCCTCTTACCTTGTCTGGCAGCTCAATAATGGGCTCTGCTTCGCCTGGTGATGTGTTGTGCCCTAGAAAGACTTGAAGGAAGTAGCGGCTACTTGCAGCAAGAACTGCCTTGTGTGCGCGGACCTCCCTGCCCTCCACCAGTACGGTCACATCGCAAAGGATGCCTTGCCGCCGCTGCTCCTCCAGGCTCAACAGCACATTGGCACAGTGGACGTTGGATTCATAGACATACATGGGCGATGCCGCCTCACTGTCCTGGTCTTCGCCTGCCAACATCACTCCCTCGAGGACTGCGCACAGAAGAGAGAAAGAAAGGAACGATACAGTGTCAGCTTGCTACATAGGTACATTCTTGTGTAGGATAATGTTTTCAATTTCAGAAGCGAATATGAAACTAGGAGTTTGTTTAGGTTGTTTGTTGGACAATTGCGTCTAAAGACAATTACATAGGATAAATAACAGAGAATATCTGTCTGAGCATCCATCCAACTGTCCACCACTTCGGACAAGTGCAAAATGCCACTCCAAGTTCTTGCTAAAAAACCATGAAATTTGGTCCCCAAAGATTTTCAGGAATCACTCAGCAGCTGTAACATTGTTTGCAAATTCATCTTCAGCATTACTACTGACAAGATCTTACAAATCAACAATGACATACATAAATAATATGTGAATCTGGGAAATAACAACAAAGACCTGATAGAAACATGTAAAAATTAGGAAACATAGTTGTTTCGCTAATTTAGGTGCTTTGTTCTCTAGAAAACATTGAGAATGTTTGGTTGTTGAGTAGCTTTAAAAGTTTATTTAAAATACCTACTTAGATCAATATATATTTTTTTCCTTTAGTTCCACAACATTCCTAAATGTAATTCCATGTACAATTTGGGAAAATTGTGATGGTATGAAAAACTGGATGAAGCCCAACTGCAATACCAAGCCACTTCTGAGCCACACACTATACTACAGAAGTAAGACTATAAGTCAAGTCATCTTTTAGTAGTGCACTAGAAAATGAATTGGCATCTATTGAGTTACTTGTTATTGTGTGAAGTTAATATGCAAAAAAAAAAACATGGGTCATCCCCATGTATATACTACTGTCATTGTTTTTACTCAGCTTTCTACAACAATTTCCTCAGGTTTGTGAACTGCTTTTTGAAGCCTTGGCCCAGCCAAGCTGGGATTCAAACCTTGCTGTGAGGTGACAGATGATGAACACCATACCACCCCACCACCATCTTGGTTTTTTGAGACCAGAAGTAACCACATTAGGAGGAGAGGGGGGATGAGCCTGACTGAGAGCTCGAGGACACGGCACACCCACCTACCTGTACACATGTGACCTGCAGTACTAGCTATCAATCATACAGCATACATGTCCCAATGTTTACCATAGTTTCTCATCTATTTGACTCTAAATAGGAACATAATTTACTTAATGAACATCATGGTGTTCAATCCTGTATGGAAATGTTTACTGTTATAAATCAAGTGAGAAGTACGGTTCTTTTCTTGTCGACTCTATAGGTACGGACTTATTTTTGTAACCAGTAGAGTCACCCTCTGCTGGTCATACGGGAGAATACAGGTTTAAGGCATTGGCTTCACTTTCCCGACTTTCCAGAGTTACATCTACTTTATATATAGTCTTTGTTTTGGATAGACCACCTCTGTATGACCCTTTGGAACATCAGTAAAGACCTTTTACTCTCAACCCTGCCTCCAGTGTGTGTCTCTGTATCTCACTGTGTTTGCTACATCAGTAATAAGCTTTACATGGCTGTCCTCACACTGCTGAGTCCCTCTGAAAATAAAAGCCTTGCCAGTTCTCTTTTCACGTCAACGCCTCTCTGACAGTCTCAGACATCTGAACAGCACAAGGACACAAAGGGGTATTTAACTATTCCCTACGGGGTTATTGTATAGTGAACACGTGTATATACCTGTGTATACAGTACATTTATATGTGTTGATAGAAGCACATATGTATTAGATGAATATAAAGAAGCCTGCACACTGATTCCAGGCAGATTTATCCAGAGGCTTTTCATTGTGTTTCATTTCAATGCTGCAGTACATAAAGCCCTGACACAGACAGCTGAGCATGCAGTCTGTCTGTCTCATCAGCCATAGGCTGTGTGTGTGTGTGTGTGTGTGTGTGTGTGTGTGTGTGTGTGTGTGTGTGTGTGTGTGTGTGTGTGTGTGTGTGTGTGTGTGTGTGTGTGTGTGTCAGTAGGCAGAGAGGGGGCTGCTTTCTGCTGATTCATGGCTTTTGAATAGGCAGAGACCAGAACTGGGGGCTTGCTGAACTAGTGTTCTGTCTTTTCTTCCAGTGGCCCACGGGCCAATCATCATCTCAGCATTGTACATCATCTCCAGCTTCCCCTCAGGAACACTTCAGGCTCAGACCATTCTCTCCAGTTTTTATGATGCTTGCAAATTGTTCACGACAGCCCTTTGCCCAGTGCACCACTGTGCTCATATCTTTTGAGCGGCTGCCTGCTGAGAGTGAAAACAAAAGGACGAAATGCATTCACTAACATCGCTCTTTGTGTCAAGTCATCTAATGTATTTCTACTACAAATGGCTGAGATGAATTTACTATCCCTGTACTGTACTCTACAGTACCTTACTGCACTCAGCGCTGACTGCACACAGCCACAGTCCTGACTGAAAGTTGCCAAAGTGAGTTTTATTTTGAGGTAAGAACCAATGGAGACAGAGATGGGAGGGTAAAAAACCACTAGCATGCAGGAACAGACACCCAATTCTAAAAAATAAAAGGAGTGATATTGCTTTAAAATGATTGTGTCATTAAAATACAGTTTGTTCAAAAAACATATTAACTCCAACAGCAATGTGAACCTGGATATTTCAGATATAGTGGCTTTACCACTTCATCAAAATATTGAAATTATTTTGAGAAATTGCATAAACATTCCCCACTTTACATATTTCGCCATCCCTCACTTTGAATTAGCAGTTTCTGACATATTAAGCTGTGTTACTCCATGTTTGGCCTTTTTTCCCTCCACGCTAGGTAAAGTGTTCAGATCGAGTATGAGGGGCTTTGGTAAACAAGACATTGCCAGTGGTTTCATCATTTTGTCTGGGCTGTGTGTTAATATGTGTTGGAAGAGGATGGCATGTATCAGCCGCAGACCATGCTGACAGGCAGCCCACTGATAACCGTAATCCTCAAACTGTAGAAAGATTTATAGTAAAATGACTAGACCGGCGGAGGAGTAAGGAGAGGAGAGACACAGAGTGTCACTGGGCTAAAATAACCAGGTAAGAAGTGAAGAGAAGCTGCTCAAATACACTCAGCCTGCACTTTGTGTAATATATTATATTATATCTGTCCCTTTGCTCTCTTTGTGGCATTGATTCCGCAAGATGTTGTAAAATTTCCTTTGAGATTCTGCCCCATGTTGAAGTTATTAATCAGATTATTTTTGCTGATTTGTCAGCTCATTGTCATTCATGCTGCCAATCTCATGATCTGCCACATCCCAAAGATTTTTCTGGATTCACATCTTGGGCCTGGTTTAAAAAACAGTGAGAAGGTTCCACACCAATACGTCCTTTATAGATCAGGGTCCACCAGTAAATGTGCACACAGTCTCATATCCTGCCCTCTTCATGCCTGCGTTCACCAAAAATAGTCGGTGTAGCGCACCTGATGAATGATGCTTTTTTATGGTGAACTGGCATTGACTGAGAGGAAAGCTGAGAAAAGAAATTCTTCTTACACAGAAGTGAAGGTTTCTGAATGTGCTGACTCCTGATTGCCACTGGCTTTACTTTCCCTTTACACACTTACACGATCCACATATTAATATTTCTCTGCTGTAGCTCAACATCAATGTGTTGTGTTGTTTGTAATGTGTTGTGTTGTCTGTATTGTGTTGTGTTGTCAAATTGATGAAGATGTTTTCTTACTTTGCTTGTGTTTTGTCTACTTGCATGTGTTTTCTTAAGTTGCAGTGCGTTGAGCTCTCAGGGCCACCGTAGTAAAGGGTCGTATTTAGAGAGATACACCGTGTCAAATTAATTGACGAAACAAGATTTCTAACAAATAAAAATAGAACTGGTGGTCATAATACAAATTATAGGATTGGAACATTATCAGGGACAGTCCTAATAAGCAAAGTTGAAGGAATAATTTAAACACAACATTAATTTGCTACCACAAACAGCTGCTTCACCCATTTTGCACCTTTACTTATAATTCTGGGAATTCTTAGTTTTTTTAAATGAACAGGAGATTGAATGTCTCACCCTACCCCAATCATTTTTTTCCGACAGCAGCCAAAGGTCCAGTGTTGTTTTTTGGAACTGTCTGTGCACACAGGAAGCCCAGGGTTCTAAAAGTAAAACTATCTTTAGAATGAACAGTTGGGCCTAAACGCTCATGACCACCCATGATGGACCCAGTCGGAACAGTCAGAGTTGGTTAAGAGAGTTAAGCCTAATCCTGTAAGTGGACACACAGCCCTCGAACTGTATCAAAGTCACTATTAACAGGCTAAACCCCAGTGAAGCAGAGCAGCAGGAGGTTTCTCAGGAGTGGCTTTGCAAGTGTTTCCTAATATACAACCCCTCAGTAATTTCCCTCTAGTAGCCTACATTCAACCCAGCAGATCCAGAGACAGCCAGAGATGAGCAAAGGTGGACACAGGCATGTTCTCACACACACACACACACACACACACACACACACACACTTATTATTTATCACAAGGCCAGGTTGGGATCTTCCTCCAGAGCTGCTCCTACTCACACAAGTATTAATCAACAAACACTAATAATTCACCATTTCCACTATGTGCATCTGTATGCATGTGTGTGTGTGTGTGTGTGTGTGTGTGTGTGTGTGTGTGTGTGGGGGTACAGTCAATGCATACAGTATTTTGATGTATTGTGATGCCCTACTTTCCTCCACCCTTTCCTGCCATCTCCACTGCCCTGAATATGTCTTATTTCCATCTGATGGTGTCTGTGGGGTATTCTGAGTAGAGCCCATTTCCACAATACTAATCTAATCAGCATAATAACACTCAGGTTCACCACTCCCCAAGTTTTTCTTCTGCAAATCAATTATTTTCACCGAAGCTAATGCCAATCAAACTGAACTAATCATGTGCATTTTCACATTATAAGCATATGAGAGAGGGGTGTGGAGGATGCCAATTAAGAAAGTGTGTGATATTTAATTTGAAACTTGCACAGGAAGTGTTGAGTTTGAATGAGTGTAAAATAACAGAGTACCTATTTTCTGTATCACTTATCCTTTGAGGGTCATCGGAGGCGGCTAGAGCCAATCCCAGGAGACAAAATCCAGATATTAGTGGTTTTCTGACCAGAGAAAAAGGGTCTATAAGCTGTTTTCAGACTTGCACTTAACGCTCCGTGTTTTCTCCGGAGAAGGTGCATGTGTGAATGCAAATGTACGAGTGAGACGCTCCGCAGTTTCTGTGGACTTTATCCACCTGGCCTCTTAATATAAAGTAAGTAGGAATCCAGGAGAATCTATTCCTTAGTGCCTTATTTACCAAATCTGCCAAAGTGCTTGATTTTTCATGTCAACTGATCAAACACATGCAAATACTTAAGAAACTTTATCCCATGAAGACCTTTTACTCAATTTACACAGCTAAAGATAGTGCTTAGTCTTGGCTACATTACCCAGGCTCTCCCTGGGGACTTCCTGAGCTCCGGAAATTCACCTCTATGACATCAGCATCTCATTTTCAACAATGAGCCTTTGTCGAGAAAGCAGCTCTGGGGAAGCTCTCACTTACACTGTGGTTATTGAGATCCTGACAAATGACCTCTGAGGTCACAGCCAACCGTGTTTGCTCAAACCTAAGCCTCATTCTACTCTGCATAACTCACCTTGCCATTGTCAAGTGGAATTGTTGCAAGTGAAACCTCTTCGTCCCTCAGAATGTATAAGCTGCCCTGACCATATGTCAGAGGACCATTATAGATATGTGTGAAGGGCAAGTGGCCTGGTGCAGGAGGGAGGGATTATAAGTGGACTGCTAGGAGATGGCACACCATTTATTGAGGAAGGAAACATGCATTGGTATGAGCAGGAAGGGGTAAGGACAATGTCTGCATTCTGTGTGTGTGTGTTTAACTAGCGATTAAGTTACAATCTATAGAAGCTGAATAGCTGACCTAGGTACTTTGTATCTCATGCCTTCGACCTCTCCATCAATAACTTCACCTTCTATCCTGTAAGTGCACACACATGCACGCACACACACAAGAGCACTGCAGACTGCATGTGGGTCATTCAACACTGATTCAGAGCACTCGCAGGTCTAATCTGCTTCCATCAGGAGACCATTTGTAAACGTGAGAGGAGCACTTTCCCTCCTTAGAGGTTCTGGAAGAATGTACTAAGACATTTAACTGCTTTCATGCGTGCCCTCCAGACAAGAACACTGATATTGGATCATTCTGATTCTGTTAAATGACAGCCTTTTTTAAAACTTCTTGCTTTTAAGAATATCTGTGTGTGAAATGTTGGGGTTATAGCTAATACATTAAGGTTAAGGTGTGATGAGAATGAGGCAACTAACCCACTTTATTTGGGGAAGACTGAAACTGTATAGGACAACCCAAAACATTTTTAGGAAATTTACTACAATAAATATTGTAAAATTAAAGCAGAAAATGATTTTATAGTCAATGTTTTTTATCAAATGAATTTGCTGTATTACTGTTCACATGTGTGGCTTATATTAAGTTTGAATAATTTACTTAGCTGCGGTTATTTTCTTCATATATTACATGTCTACTATTTCATAAACCTAATGCACCAGCATTGTTGTGTGAATGTCTGTGTCTCATTCTGATATTGTAAAATTAAAAATGATCACATTTATCCAAATGATCTGGTGGCGATTTTGACCCACAATTTGATTGCTGCTGTAGTTTATCTTGCTCAAACTGTTTGTCTGCACTTTACTGGTGCAGCGCAAAAGTACTGTGCTTCAATTGAACTCCTCCTTTCGCTCACTTTGCTCCACTCTTTAATTTTTTTGTAAAAATTAACCTGTAAAAATGTATTACTGCTTTATTGCAGGTGCTTTTGCTTCACTTCTAACAATGTCCTATGCGGGTGGTTTCAGTTTAACAAGGCTCAGCAGATCACCCGCCAGCATGGATCAAATTTTATTTTAATGGTGCTTTTACTTTCTTCAAATCTACGTGTTGAAGTCATATTTGATGCTCCTTATCTTTCACAAGCTTCCTAATGAAAATAATTACAAAAATGACATTGATCATTTTAAATTATTATGATCTGAATGAGAGTTACTTGAAAGAAGGTAACTTTGATGCAAAATTGACATGACTTGATCAGGTAGGAGTTGTTGGAACTACAAAAACACTCAGAGAGGATGCAACAGATAAGGTTAAATTTGGCTTGATGTTACTCACAGAATAATTATCAACAGCTGATAAGACCAGCCAATGGTGTCAAGCAAAGGTGTCAGAGAGTAGTTATTAGCTGTCACATTCTCTTTCACTCTCATATGCAGCAAAATGCTCAAACTATCAAACCAGGCTGCAATAAAGGAGTGCAGCTTTGCAACATTAACGGGCTGTGGTGGACAAACAAGAAAGGATCGCAATTTGATTGGGTTTATTTTGGCTAATACTGATCCTTTAAGTGTTCGGTTAAAAACATCTCAACATCTTATGATGCCTGCTTCTGGCTTTTTCCTAGTTATTGCCTTTGTTTTCATCTCAGTGCTAAAACGAACACACTTTATACACATTTATCACAATCAAACAGCAGCTCAAGTCTCACTCCTGCTTGGTTTCAGAAGCATCATTTAGGAAAGAGCATCACCGAACATCTCAGATATAAAGAGCAATTTTGTGTTTCGTGTGTTTGCGTGCTTAGATTTCATGTATGATTCAGCTCATACAAAAGTAGCAGTAGTCCCTATTCATATATCAAAACTGATTTTAGTCAATTGTTTATTATGATCTCTTGAAAGTAGTGTACCCTGTTCTGTTTTTTAAATCAAGAATTATCAATACCTTAGTAATTAGTTTGTTTCCTAAAAGGAATGTGAGGAGATTATAATGCAATGCCAGGGGACTGTTAGGGCAGTCAGGGACAGATCTATCTTCAGTTTTCAAAACGGTCGTGCAATTGGCTGTGGATATTCATTATTAAAGGTTAAGACACTACTTCTTTTCTAAATCAGCCCAAAAATTCCAAAAGGACACACGATAAATGTAAATATCACAGGCAGATTGGAAGATAAAATGGGCTGAGCACATCTATGTTTCCCATCAAATTAACCCCTTTTTTAACCTCATAGCTGCCACCACCAAACATATTTTGTCACATTTTTCCCCACTTCTGACGAGGATATATATTTTTTTACATCACTATCATTTTCGTTTTATTTCATATATTTTGTGTGAATTAATATAATAGGATTTGTGGTCTTGTGAGGAACACCGTTTTGTTTTATATTTATAATTATCAATAACAGCAAGTCATATTTGATGCTCCTTATCTATCACAAGCTTCTTAATGAAATAATTAACATTCTGGGTCAAAAATGCTTTCCTTCCTGGACAATATGTGTCACAGGGCTGTTAAACTGGAGATGAACAGAGATGAGCTCTGTTGCATTAAGAGGAAACTCCACTATTCAGTGCCTTTCAGCACAAGTCAACAGTGTGAGTTGTAAACTGCTCTTTGCACTTTCTTTTCCACATGAAAATAACCAGCATCAGTCATTCACCAGCATGTCCAGTCACACAAAGATCGCCATGCTATTAAATAGTGGCCAGTGTAAATATATTATATCCATTATATAGTATGTTCATGGTTCATATGCCTGGTGCAAGGCCTAATGTGTCACATCAAAACTGTGCAATAAGTTAATCATTTTTGAGAGGTTACACAAGCTCTCAAATGCCACGTGAGTCATAAAGGCATGGATGTTCAGCGAAGGATTATTTCATCTTCTGCACAAGGCAACACAGTGTGTGTGTAGGCGTAAAATGAAAGTACACATGTGGGCTGCAAGACGCCCACAAAGTTTCCATGGAGGACAGATTAACCCTCGTGAAATACACTGAATTCTTTCAGTGTTTCAGATGTCTTGCACTGCAGGGAAACCATGAGCAGCTTTGTGCGATTGTATTTATAACACATAACACTACAGCAAGAGATGCTGGGGTGACTCAGATGTTGATCTCATCCGTAGACTCAGCGGATGTTCTGTTGGCATATCATTCTCCTGACATCTCCTCCTGTTGTCACACTGAATATTGTGGTGACGTCACTGCCATTATTAACCCAATAACATTTGAGAAGCCATCCCCTGGATTTTATTTCACGTTTGATGGTTATGGATGTAGCAGAAGACGACTTTCCCTCCCAAGGGAGTTCCTCTATGGTCATCCGTGTTTCCTGACACTTCCATTCCCTCCTTTCAGCTGGGAGCCTGAGCTGACATCACTCTGCCTTAGGCTGCAGGGCCATTAAGAGTATAGTGGATCAGGCTTGTTGGGTTTCAGGGAAAGTGAAGTTAGTTTTTTGCTGTATGAGTCATGCCCAGGATGGACTGCTCCAGAAATCAAAATTCACCACAATGGGAAGGCAGCCAAATAAAATTGAAATGGAGCAAATGGACTGAATTTATATAAAGTATGTCTAATCGTATGGACCATTAACGTGCTTCACACTACAGGTCACACTCACACCCTAAAAACTCATTCATGGCACATCTTCAAGGGCAAGTTGGAGTTCTGTGACTAGCTCATGGACACTTCAACATGCAGACTGGAAGAGCTGGGAATCAACCCCCAGTCTATCTTTTACAATACTATGTTGATATTGCAGAACTATAGGCTATTAGTAATATCAACTCTGAGTGATTAAGTTATAATATATGGACTATCATCCGATGAAAAATGTGCTTCTGTGGCCTTTCAGCATCACACCTTGTGCTTGTGGACAGTGAGGTTTCAGTATATTCTTAGGCCATGATTACCACAAGAGGACTCTTCTCGTGAAAACAGTATACACAATGCAATTTTAAGGCAGTTAGAAGCTACACGAAGGGCTATTTGGCAAGCTGACTGATGATATGTGAGTTAGCATGGAGAATGCTAGGTCTCGTCAGTCACAATAACTCTTCCCCTATTTTTCTCCGCACTTAGTGGTTTACTAACTCCTAGCAGTACGGTTCATCATCTCATTCAATAGAGTTATTGAAATGGAGAGAGAAGCTTTCCGAGTATGAGTTTGCTAATGGTTAGTTAGCAGCCTCATTAGTTTGGTTTCTAATAGGACAGTAATACATTCACATATTTGATTTAATTTTGCCCTGGTGACGATCGCATAACTGTGGACAAATCCTCTTTTGTGAAGCAGTTTATACTACAGTGGATGGTGCAACACAGTGCCATGATAGATTCCATTGTTTTGGATTCTCAAGCACCATTGGTCAATTTAAAGTTTCCTGAAAAGTGAACTTGAGTTATAAAAAAATTAAACTTGTCGCTTGTAGTTTGTACAAATAATAATTTACAAATAGGCCTACAAAGTGGTACAATGCAGCCACAAAGAGAAGGCTATGAACAGCCATGTGGTGCCTTGGTGTACAGTATCCTGTGACAACACACTCACATTACCATTGTACCTTGCACTGTTATATATCGGATATACATTAAAGCCAGCCACGTGTTTGCAAAGCATGGCAGAGTTCTTGTTTATCAACCCGACTGCTGTAATCCTTCAAAGCAAACAAACCCTAATTGCATCATATCAAAGTCGCAGCCATGTCTTCCCTCAGCAGTAGATATGGAGATGAATGTGAGAGCATGTGTTAATCTGTCTCGACAGGTGGAACCTCCACAACATCAAGCAGCCTTTGCAGCTTCATTGGTAATATTACATCAGCTCACAAATTGCTTCAATGGCTCCACTCAGACCAAAAATGTACTCGACTAAACACTCAGCTGCACCATGTGCACAGTTCTCCATCAAATAGTTTGATTGAGCAGGAGAAAAACGAGAACTAATACATCTTTGTGGAGAAGGTGGGAATAAACACCCCATATTGGTGGTTTTGAGGGCTGCTGATTAGACTGCCATATTCTTTATAGACTGATAGCTAGAGTTTTTTCTGTTTTGGAGGTGTGGTTGATTTCAACTGATCCTGCTGAGGTTCCTTAGGATGAAATGTTATCATGGCATCGAGCACAATGATCAGACTCAATTACAGCACAGTCTGACGTGGCAAGAAAATACCAGCCAGTGATGGATCAGAGCATGTGTCTGTTATTGTTCTCTCAGCACACCTTGCCATTTATTTGTCATTCTGCATTAGCTGTGTCCCTGTTATGACTCTGAGTCATAATGTGTGAGTTTTATGGTGTTCTCCCTCCCTGCCTAAGGGTTGTGCTGTTCACCCTGTTCTGTTGTTTTTCCTGTGTCTGAGTTTCAGGGCCGGTTGGTGATTGGAGTGCAGGCTGATGGAGCTGACTTTAAAAAGTCACCTTTCGATGACGGTTTGCCTTAACCTTTTTCCTGGCTCCCAACACGACCGTGCCGATTTCGTTGTATCTTCTGTTCAAAGCCTGTGAATAATACTCGGAGCAGCCCTGGTAATTGTAGGGGTGAGAAGCCCTTTTGTTTTTGTAAATCTTTACTCCTGTTTATGTTAGGGACACAGGTGGGATCCCTGTATTTTTTCCCCGTTACTTTAGGATATAGGTTAGTTAGTTGGTGAGCTGTGCTCTTCCTGACGCTTTGTCTAACTGATTTATAAAATAAATCACTTTTGTTCTGGACTGCGAATTTGCTTTGGCACTGGTCATCCTCGAGAGTGGGGAAAGATGGGAGCCAAACTTATGTTATGCCCAGGTTTCTCCTTGGCCGAGCGTAACAGTCCCTCAGACACTCTGATTTGAAGTTCTGTGGACTAAACAACAGATTTAGCTTAAGCAGAGTAAACCTTACATGGAATATGTTGATTTAAGCAATGCCCCAAACAGCTGACCATTATCTCACCATCTGCCACCCTGTCTAAACCAATGACCGCCAGCCATGCCAGATGGGTTGCCAGATCTGTGGCAAGATTATGGACCAGATAAACCAGGAATGCCAACACTGCTCAGGGCAACGAGAGCTGGTAGTAATGATGAGAAATGTCCTGGTTGTATAGTTGGTAATTTTGTTTGAATTTCTTTGGAAAATAGCACTTATTTAATTACTGGTATCAGGAACTCAATAGACAGACAGTAGGACACTATGATGGACATGGCTATTACACTGATAACACAAACCAGGGAGGGAGGGGGGGGAAGGGTTACAGTGTTAAATTATTTTATTAACATGTAGTGTTTCCATAGGAACACATGCATGCACATGCTATACCAATACAGGCTTTGCTCTACACATAAATATAATTATTTTTCCAAACAGGAACAGACCAGATGGTTACCACCAGAAGTGAATAGAGTGAGACCAATAATGATCATGTTATGAGTCGGACATCGTCTTTAAAAGGAAAACAAAAAGCATTTTACCTCTGAATCAGTAACAATTACTGTCTATACTTACCCACCTGAAAATGCATGTCACTTGACCATTCATATACAATTGCTGTGTGTGCCAGTATAAGCAGGAAGAAAAAATGTTTTTTCGTGGACTGATAACAAGTTGGATCTGCAATGTTTGTAATTTATTATCCATGTTGTATTTACCGCTTCTAATGGATAAAATCCAATTTGGATGTAAATGTGGTTGCCTGCTCAGTTATTTTCAAGTCTCACTTTCTGCCTGTCTAGTCTAAAACGCAATCCTGGTGTTTTCAGACTAAAACAGGACCAGCCAAATTTCCAAAAGTCTCTGCGTTAAAGGATCAAAAACTCCAATAGACGTAAGTTATGTATTTTAAAACTGAAATGTATGAGTGTGGACGTAGGCCTAGTGCTACATCCATATACACGATCTTTGGAAAAGTAGCTCTAAGTCCGACCCAGACCCACAATCTGGTTTCAATAGTATAATACTAGAGCAGATTCCACTCTAATAGACTTCAAGACTGCTAATTTCAACAACATATGGAAACAATTTTTTTTTTTAAATGTTAATGTAAATGGAGCTGCTATTTTAACTGAATCTTGCTCATGAAATGCTTAAACTCAGCCATGGTGGTTGCTGTGCTGTCTAACTGAGATAAGAGAGAATTGATATTTCATGATGATAACAGGTTGTTGTGTATTTATTTTTAATTTGATGACATTTTATAATTTAATAATGACAACAAATGATAAACAAAATGTATTATCACTTGAACACTTGAAATTGTTCATACTGTTTATTTATTGATTATAAATACTCAATCAGTTAATATATCAGAGTGGTCAGAGCCATTCTTAGAGGATAAATAAATCACACTAAAGACAAGCAAGGGAGAACAAACAGAAATCCTTGCTTAGGTCTCAGTCAGTCTGTACTCACTACCCTTGCTCACACACGTGGTGGTCAACACTTCCTTCACCTGCACATCTGTAAACACACATGTATCAGAGCTGCAGAGTCTGAATTATGCAGCTGTTTGACACAGTTTTTGAAGTAATTTAGAAAGCAGCTTGAGAAGAGGAACATTTTGCAAGAACAAAACAAGCTCTCTTCATCAGATTGAACTTTGATTGTTTTGTTCTGCAAATCAAACACAACACGGAGCCATGGAGATGTTGTTTTGACAAACTGCCTCAGTATCTGACGTTCACACACCCGCTCCTGTGTAGAGCCCTCAAAGAGACACAGACTCTCATCTCATTCAGTCAGTCCAGGTTCATCCATCTGCTCCCTAGTGGTCATTGTAAGGCATGGCAGTGTCTCTAGCTAGGGTCATTTACTGAGAGGCATGATCTGCAACTCCATAAGGACACCATTAGTCCAAATTCCTTATTTTCCCTGTTTCTTCATAATGCAAAGGCATCTCTTCTATGTCCACCAGTTGTATCGATAAATACAATCAGATTTATCAGAATATCATTATCATTTCCATTAGTAGGCTTTATAAGTTATTCAATTCAATTTTATTTGTATAGTACGGTGGCCCTGAGAGCTCAACACACAGCAACTTAAGAAAACACATGCAAGTAGACAAAACACAATCAATTTGACAACACAACACATTACGCACAACACAACACATTACAGAAACGCGCTGCAATTACAGAAAACGACAACGGAAGTGTTTCCAGGGGACACCTAAAAGTGATAGACATGTCCGGTTGTTGTTGCTGCCGCAGTTTGGAGTTGTGAAATGGTTTATTCTAACATTGTGATCGCATGATTCAGATATTACTGCAGATGTCTAATGTTAACCTTTATCAAGCAAACAAACACTAAATATTGGTGGCCTCTCAAATGTGAGGACTTGTTTTTTCTCCGTAATTTAGAAAATTGAAATGAACAAGACATCTGAAGATATCATTCATGACATCATGCTACTACTACTACTGTTTGGTGTTTATGTTCTAATGCTTTAATTTCCCAGCTCACCAACAGGTTAGTTTTTACAGACTCTAGTCAGTAGGTGTGTCAGAGCTGGTTACCTCACCAAGTGTTAATAGTGCGAGATGTTGAGAACTGTCGACTGAAGAAGAAAGAAAACTTGCTCAAAGCTTTAAGCAATGCTAGTTCAAAGACTCTATAACACCACCACCCCAACACACACCCCCACATGACATGAATACATGGTACGACATGCTCTGTGCTTACCAAACACATCAATACATGCCTCCCCATGCTCTCGCTCTTTTCCTGTTTGCAAACATGCTATAGTCACATTGTTTTTAAACCAACCTCAGATGCAGAGCCCTACCTCCCCACCCCTCAACAAACCAGATCAATACACGATTCAGCTGCTTACAACACCTTTGAAACATCAGTGTGGTGTAATTAAGTCAACACACAGTTGGTTATCTTATAATTGTGAGGTGGACCAGCGCATCTGAGTGCAGTGTTACTGACCGAGGTCTCTCACAGAAGGGAGGCAGACCAGTGTGACAGTGGTGAAAAATATGTGAGTTCATATGGGTTCGTTGAAAGATAGCAGTGGTGGGTAAATGCGTGAACTACACTGAAACCTTTCTCATAGTCAAATTTGACAGCAGTTGTTGATGGTGGACCAGAGTACACAAGAGCACATCTGTAGCCAGGACATGTATTTTTGGACTATCAGCCTGAACTGCACATACACATGATATACTGCTAACTTCTATCTCTCTACTCCAGTCACTTTCCTCACGCTCTCTCTTGCCAACTCGCTATTCACAAAACTTAAGCACTCAAATATTCCTTTAAGCAGCTGCACTACGTGTTTAACACTATTCTGTCTCAACGTTGTCAAACTTACCACACATCTTACACAGAGATGATGAATCACAAGCTATGCACTGAACTAACTAGGGACATCCTCCAGACATTCTCCGGAGGGGCTGTATGTGTGAACGCAAAATGTCCGAGTGAGAGCCTCCAGACTTTCTGTGGACATTCTCTGGCCAGCCACCTAGTGAAAACCCCACAGAATGTCCGAAGGAGAACACTGTGAGAACACAGCAGGAGATCCTCCGTAGGATTCACAAAAAAGAATACAAAAAATACTGGATGAGAAGGTGGTGCCACGAATGAAGATGTCATGACAGCTTTTGGTGATAAGGGCCAACGATGTGCTGTAAACAAAAACAATTTCTATGCTGTTGTGGATGTGTCTGAGTGGAGACCTACTAAAAATGGACTACAGTGTACAATGCTTGTTTACCCGTGACTGCTGCCTTTTGACACTTAGGAAGAAAAGACTGTTGGAGTCCTTTTCAAAGGCTCAAGGCCAGTTTCTATGTATTCGGACCAGGAGTAAGAGAACATATGAGTGGATTGTGTTTGTTTTCGACCCCTTTTCCTTTTGTTTGTTGGTTGGTTTGTCAGGGAGCTGATCAAGGAATATTTTTCCGAAACACGGTCACATCCACGAAAATGACAAAAATGATGAGGAGCACCAGCTGGTAGACAAGCTAGCTTTCAGAGTCGACAGCCTGCTGCCACCACAAGAGGGCAGTAAATTACAGAATGAATGTAAACAAGCAACATCACATCATTTAAGGCACAGAACGTGTTATGAGATCAGACGTCGGTAAAGACGTAGCTTCCACTTTGGTCTCGTCTTATTGATGTCTATTTTGGGCTTTGGCTTGCTTGTCTGGACAGCACGCCACTGACACGTATGCAATCTACTATGCACACAAAGGGCTCTTAAATATTAATAATTAACTAGGATCATCAATTTAAAGCGTATATGTGCACTTTTATTTTTTTATTTTTTTGTCTTACTTTTACTTTCCAGTCTCAGTATCAAGAATTTCAGTGAGGGAGTTTGCAGGGTTGTGCTTTTATTTTGTACTCAATAGTCACATTGGATGCCTTACAATCCTCTTTTAAAGAAACTTAAATTGGCATTCCTGTGTTTCCATAAAGCTAGGGGAAGAGACATAACAAGAGATAAATAAATGAAAGCTTCTGGGGTGTGGCTGGACACGCAATGGAGTAGAAGTACAGAAAGTTGTCTTGGCAAATAACCAACCATGAACACAGTTATTTTTTCGAGTTTGCGAAATAAATCCTGCTTACGATGGCTCCTAAACCTACAACGAGAAAGACTGATAATTCAACACCGAAAGATACAATGTCTGACTCCAGCTTTGACCAAGACGAGCCAGTCAAAATCCAGAAGATGCAGCCGGCAGCCATTGAACCCTCGCCATCAGATCTCCTAAAGGCATTCATGAATGTCATGAACATAAACCTAGAAGATACATTTGTCAACTTATCATTTAAAATTCAACAGTCCAATTGGATGTTGCGTAGACAAGGGAGCGGCTCCAGTCACTTGAAACTGGCGTCAACAACGACAACAGCCATATTGATGAATTGGAGTCGCTGTGCAGCTCTCTCAAAACAGACGGCAAATACATGAAAGCAAAGCTGGAGGAAGTGGAGGCCAGGTCCAGACATCAGAATCTGATGTCTGGATCAGAACTGATCAGAACTGTCTGGATCCCTGAAGGTGCAGAGCGTGGAAGACCTACAGACCATGCAGAGCGGTTCCTCTCCTTCCAGCGTGTGTCTCCACACCAATAATGAAATGCTCCTACATGTTTTACGCCAGTTAGAATGGTTTACGCTCTGCGCTATTCACATGTGTGGGAAGGCAATGTAAGTTTATTGAGTTAGGTCAAAGTTGTAAAAGTCCTCAGAACAGTACAATAAACATCTGCTGACTTAAATGACCAAAATGGTCCCTGGGACTTAAATTATCTGTGTTATCACTTTTAAGTGTTTAGTTTAAAGCAGGTTTCCCAATAGCTGTTTTCCGTCATGACCTCCAGGTTAAATATGGACAATTGGCTATGTAGTTGACCATAGATTGCCTTTCACACACCGCAGCGGGAGGTTCCTCCATGTTATTCAGGTGAGAGGTGGAGCATGCCGGGTGCAGCAGAGGCAGGAAGTGATGTATTAACTTTGCTGCATAGATCTTGTGATCATGTTTACAGCACTCCGACACCGGCGTTGGCTCTTATCACCACAAACTCTCTTGACATCTTCATTGGTGTCTTTTACGTGTGTGTTACCGCTTTTTCTTTTTTCATTTTTTGCATCACTGCTAGCAAAACCCTTTAACAATGGAAATCTTAGTCTAGCCTCCCACATTCGATCAATGGCTGAGGGAGCTTGGCAATGCGAATCACATGGAAAGCCTTTGATATAAACATGCAAATAAAGAAAATGTCTTCCTAAAAATATGGAAACGACTTCTTGACATGTGATCGACAATTCAACAGAAGTGAACTGATTGATTTGCCTCAGATGCTTGACAAGAGTTGATAAAGTCCCATCCTGATGTATCAAGTTCTCTCAGTGTCACGGCCAATGTCCATTTCTGTTTTGTATTTCATTTGTTGCTTGTCGCTTTTTTTTTTTTTTGAGGGGGTTCCGGTTGTTCTACTTTTATTCTACTGAAATTTCCTAGTTTTCCCTATATATATGAATGCCGCCACTGTAATGTATACATATCCTGTCCTTAAAAACCCAACAAAAAAGACTAAATAAATTATTTTCAGTGGCCAGGACCTTCTGCTTATCATCCATAATTTGGGTCCAAAATGTTACGTGAATGCTACACTTCCCATGATGGGCCTGAAGACCACCTCTTGTTTGACTTACTTGAATATCTCCAAGCCCAAGCTGATACAACCCATAGTAAAAGTTATTCTCTGACTTCACAGAACATACAGTATTTTATGCTGTAGCTGTTTTGATAAGAAAGGTTTTATCTCCCCCATGATAAGTAAACTGAAGTTGATGTGTAAAATGCGCTTATAATTATTATGTATTGTCAGGAAATGATCCCTTTGGGTTATGAAGTTAATATTCACAGCAAATATTTCAGAAGTCTTTGCTCAAGAGCTGACTGCAGGCAAAGTGGTAGCAGTAAATATTTCATTGGCCTCAGTCAACTCTCATCTGTGCCATTCAGCCGAAATGTGTGTAAATCAGTGGAGAACAGACAGAGGAGTCCTCCCACCCCATTACAACCAAAATACTCTCGCTTGATGTTGCTATTTCCCCATTAGGAGAGCAATGAAAGATGGAAAAGAGGAGAGTGACTTCATGGCCTGAAGGATAGGAAAATAAAAAGCTAATCTGTTTTACAACAAGGCATGGACACAATGGACTAAACAAGCCATACAAACTGCCACTGAATTGCAGAGGGTTTATAATAAGGAATATGAGTGTTGATTGAATAACAAAACATTTATAAGTACTACACGTATGAGGGCTACACTGAAAAGAAGACCTCAATAGACCATTTGTGTTGTATCATTTGCTGTCTTTGGTGTTAAATAACACTGTATTAATTTGCTTCCTGTCTTTGATGTGTTGTATTATTTGTCCTCTCGCACTTTGCAACAGATGTTTTGAAATAGGCTATAGAAACAAAGTGGTTTATTGTATATTATTAATATCATTTTATGTAATGATATGTGAATGGCAGCAGCACAGCTTATACAATCCTCGTATATGTATAGATACGTATGGCTGTGGCGTATATGACGTATAAGTATGGAATAATGTAATAATATAATGTATAAGTGCATATAACATCACGTGTGTGTATATATAATATATATATGGGTGCTTAGTGGTGCTGAGGGCGGGAATAAGGGGGTGGGAGGCTGGGTCCTTTGTCCTGCAGCCGCTTCCTCCCCCAGCATGACAGCAGCGCGTGCCCCGGTTGTGGCAGCATTCAGTGTATGTGCCGTGAAAAACATGTGCCCCCGCCCCCCTCCGCTTCAGCCCACCGCGGCTCCGTTAGAATGTCTTCATTCTCATAAATGGCCCGCAAACACCGACAACTTCCCTGTGGAACCAGCGCAACGTGTGCGCGCTCTGTCACAACGACAACACCAACACAAGCACCGTGGCCATTCAGCCGGCTACTACCGACGCTCGTTCTTAATAATCGCTCCACAACACGCTGGAGCCCGTTCCCCCCCCTCGACGGGAATATCCAGACACGTTGTTCTGTCATGTATCTGCCGTGAAACCCCGCGCGGAACAAACAGCACGTCGCTAACACACCGCAGCAGCAGCAGCAGCATCCCCGTAACCTCGGGGAGTTAAAAGGAGCGAAAGGTGGACAAGTAACGGAGAGTTAAAGCAACTCAACCAGAGAAAGGCTGCAACACAAAGCAAGTGCGGGGAGCCAGTGACACACGAGCATCGAACCCACGGCTGACAAGGGGCTCCCGTGGTCGAGTTTGTTCAAGCGTGCAATGGTCGCGTATTGTTTGTAACGCGGGGAGCGACTTACTTGTTTTTCCTGCCCGTCTGCTGATCCTCAGAACAACCAGCGAGTCCACATTGTGTCTAATCTCCGACAGCCACAACTGCTGCTGTTAATGGACCCTCGGCATCAGTCGGTGTGTGGTAGATAGATCCTCCGTGGGTCTGCGTGTGTGTGTGCGTGCGCGTGTGTTAGGATGAAACGCCTTTTCTCCTCCAGGAGCTGCATTGTTGACATTGGCTCCATGACGTCATGCTGGCCCTCATTCACAACAATGGCCAAGCCCCCCTCTGCTCCTCTACGACGATGGAGCCTCCTGCCTTGACGATGCAGCGGAGATGTTGTGCTCTGCAGCACATTTCATCCATCAGTCACACATGCATCCGATCAGACATCACACTCATCCCTGCTGTGTCAGGAAAGTGTCTTAAAACCCTGAGCCAAAGGTCTCAACAGCAACCATTTAAAACAAGATATATGCATCTATTACAGATGGCCAATTCATACATGATCACTAGTTATTGATTAATCCAATCCATTTACTGATCTCTGGCTTAGCTTAAGCTTAACTTACTTAAAAAGGTGAAATTCATATATTTTGGAGCTCGGTGAGACATCTGGACACCATGCCAGAAACCTTGAGTTAGAACCTTGTTACCTCCTCAAGTGGTCCCATCAAAACCTCCGAAGGAGTCAAGGAGGCTTTTCATGTCCACACAGACCCCCGGAGAAACGTCAGAAACTGCTGTGACCTGTTAACAGCAGACTTAAACCCACAATGCCACTGAATTCATCAGGAATCCACAATAAGTCCAATGTCTGCCATTTGATCTAGTGTTTAGTCTACAGTGGCTCTGCAAACTGGGAGGCAGGCGTCCACAAGAAATGTGGAGGGAAAGCTAGGATCAGTGGATCTTTTGTTCACAAAGACATTTATCTACAGTGCAAAAGAATTAAAGACACATTGTATAACTTCACAACTTCAATTCACTTTTAGTCATGAGTGGTGCAGAGATTTGACAGAAGAATAGGAGAATTTCAATTAAAATTATTGGAATTAAAAACATGAATGATGGGGCAAGTCACTTTCAGGGGCCAATGTCGTGCATGTTGGGTCACTGACAAGTGAAAATCTCTGCTACTGGAAATGCCTATTACCCATTTATTTCTGAGGTCACATTGAGTCGCATGTCCTATTAAATCTTAGCTTTGTAGTACTATAAGTAGTACTAGTACTAGTACTCTAGTTCTATTTTGCATGTGTGTATAATGTGTGCCTCCAGGTTCAGTTTACCAGAAGTCTACTGAAGTTGTTCTTTTTCATAGCAGACATTTTGAGGTGTCACTATTAACACTTACTAGAATGTTCATGTTTTCAATCCCTCTTTGCTGTAACAAGTCTAAGATGTGAACAAAGGTCCAACATTCTGATTAATATGGGGAAAAAAGAAGTGGGAGTGCTCTGATATTATTATTTAACTTTTAACTTTTAACTGAATTATTTAGACACTTAAATAATAATATATTAATTATTATGAATTAAATAATCAAATCAATCAATTTGATTACAATACGGACATAATTCATATCTATCTAGTATCTATTGAAAAAACATTACATTATAATCAGACTATAACACAAAGAAATATAAATATGATCAAGTGAATAATGATATCTTGTCTGCAGTGCACTGAGGCCATTCTCAACAGGACAGTAGGTACAGTACGGTTTCTAATCCAGAGCATAATCCTGGGGGGAACTGGCAGAGCTGCTACATTTTATCAGTTTGCCACAGACAGGCACCTCTTGGGCCTCATTCTGAGCGGCTGCATTCAGATCAGCCCACATTCTCAATGTCAAGATGTTATAAATAGCCAGAACTGATTTGTACAGCTCCTCTGACAGCTAAGATCAGCTAAGCAGGGGGATGTGATGTTCCCAGGCGGCCCTTTTTTACAAGCCCATTCAAGGTGGGAATCCTGCACCTTTATTCCACATTGGTGTTATGTCTAAAATGTCTGAACACAGATTGGGGGTGGGGTTGTTGCTTTGGCAGAGGTAGTCACAGAGCCAGATTGATGTCTGTGTAAAAGGGAGAGCCGGCATGGCGGGACAGACGCCAACCGTTGTGTTACATGCCATGCCTCTGATTCTGGAACGCCAGCATTCTATGTAAAATCACACACTGGGGCAGATCTATGCCAGCTTTGTTGGGTTCAGTGTAAACAAGCATACACAATAGTGAGGGGTCTTGGTCACCTATATAGCGGGATCTTTATTTGAAAGGGGCTGGATGGATCCAAGGTTGTCTCATACTGTTGAAATGACAAAGAAAAAATGATCTAAATGTTAGTAATGTCCTCAGATTGCTGTTCATATTCTTTCTGATGGTATTTCTTGATACAGTAAAGTATTAGCAGTCAGATAAAAAATGTTGAACAGTCACCTTTCATAAAACAATAATATGCACTGTTGTTCAGTCTGAGTCTTGTGTAGTAGGTGGTGGAACCATCTAACACTCATGTCACTGCTACATACAAAATAAATATTAAATCAAAAGTCATTTGATTGGATGTTTGGAAACAAGTTCTCATCTATATATTGGGGGGGGCATCATAACAACAAATAGTATGAAATAGCACAAAAAAATAACGACATTAAAATAGGAAACAAGAGATGCAAAGATGTTGTGGATAGGCTCCAGGCATCGGAGACAGACCTGTGGCTGAAACAGACAGAGCTGTGATCCTATTAAAATTTAATAATGATTTCACAGGGATTAGTACTTTGATATCAAACATCAAAGGCTTATCTTTACCTCTCGGTTGTCATGTTCAGTTTGGCCTTTTCACTGGGAGCAGAAGGAAAAAAAGACTGGCTGTGGCACTATTCAGCTTATAGACCTCAGTCCAACTGGGGCCCTAAATAATGTCCTGTCGGAGAGCATGTCTCCTGTCGTCTCCTCAAACTGGCAGGAGAGGGCTTCTGGATTGACATTCCAAGAGCCAGGGCAAAAGGACCAGGCAGGTGAAGTTGAAAAATGCCCACTTGGCTTTACAGGACTTTAATCTCTTGGTAATTTTGGATGTCTTCAAGGTTCTGACTAGTCTAGCTGTTTAGGGTATATTGTAGGTCGTATAAAAAGCGGCAAAGTGAAACATTGGTCAAGCAATTAATTCAGTCCTTATTCATGCACTCACTAAACCTTTGAAACTAATAAGGAGGGGTAGTATAGTGTAGCTATTCCATGTGTTATCCCAACTGTGACACTCCTCCGATGCAGCCTAGAATAATTTTTATTCTGTAAATTTACATGTAAACGTAAATGAAGGAATAAACTAAATAACAATAGTATCTGCTGCTACTGTGAGAACTCTAGTGTGTCCATGGTCCACAGAGCAACTTTGCACACGTGTGAAAACAACATGGGCAAACAGCTGGTAAATTTCAGAAACCTTTTATTTTGCAGGGGCCATCGGGGATTAGAATGACTGGTCCTCAGCAAAGCAGATCCCTACTGAAAGATGGAGCAAGATATTGATTCTGTTGCAGAGATCATCAGAGTTTACAGCACATCGACACTGGCGGCGGTTCACATCTCCACGAACTCCCTTGACAT
This sequence comes from Hippoglossus stenolepis, assembly GCF_022539355.2. Lineage (NCBI taxonomy): Eukaryota > Metazoa > Chordata > Actinopteri > Pleuronectiformes > Pleuronectidae > Hippoglossus > Hippoglossus stenolepis. The sequence continues at coordinate 23,618,952 of NC_061492.1, forward strand.
CTTCGTGTCTTCTTCATGTATGGCACTGCTTTTCATTCAGATATATTTGCGCTCTTGTTCTTTTTTTTTCATTTTTGTGTCTGTTGCATGTCAGAAAGGTCATCAACCCCCCAACTCGCTCATGGGGTATCCTGCTGAAGATCTCCTGCTGTGTTCTCACTTGAGCCCCTCCAGAATTTCTGCGGACTTTAAGGTTCCAGCTGGCAAAAGACCTCAGAAACTCCGGAGGCTCTCACTCGGTGAGTAGGATGGACAGGACGTGGAGCTCAAACCTTAGGAAATCCAGACATGGAGTGTGAGTTGTGGCACCCTATGCACATAAGCACAAGCCTTTCTAAACTATGTCCAGTCAATTCAGTTTGGTTGTAGACAAGTCTCAAGGACAACTTACTTTTGTAAATGAGAGATTTCAGTTTCAGATTTTTAATAAATTAGCAAAAAGCAGAACAAAAAATATGTTGCCACTTTATCATGCGGCGATGATTGAGTGTAGATCAATGGGTAATATTGCAGTTGTATCAATTTAAAAGAAATCTACAACTCATTAAAGTTTGCAAAAAGTGAAGCGGTGTAAATTCTTTCTGAATCCTCACTGTATTTGAATGTTACATGATAAAAATACAAAAGTCCTCAAATGGTCGGTAAAATAAGCAGTTTAATAGGTCAATGGTGGTTGTTCCTATAGAAACAGCTCTTGGCCATGAGATAGCCTGTCACCTTATTTTAATGTATTCTATCTCTATAACTCATATTGCAATAATCTTCGAGTACTGACTTGCCTAACTCAACAACAAGCTCGAACCAGCAGGAGGTGACAAATTCATGACAGTCAGCACACATATATTTTCTTACTCTTTAACAAATCAGATGAATCTGCTGAGTGTCACAAACTACTGATGTCCTGTGTGGTCTTAATTCAGCCCAACCTGTTATCAAGAAGCTTTTCTGCACGTGCTTACATGCGTGCATGTTTGTGCGTAACTGTGACGATAGCATGTGCCAATTGTTGTTGAAGGGAGCACTGGGATTTATAAAAAAAACATGCATCGCTATGGAAACTGCTGCCTTGCATCTAAGAGAATCCAGTCCTTTTTTTAAACCAGACACATACCTCCAGTGGAAACAGCCATTAACACCAATAGCCTGCTCTCTTCTATTCTGCTGTGTTTTCAGCACAGGTTGTGTCACCTCATTTGTTTCCCAGTTTAAAAATAACACTCTCAGCTTTGCCTCATCCAGTTGCCACCTCTCAATTAAAACATACAAATTAATTGAGCTTGGAATTAGAAAGGACTAACATCTGATTTTGTACATACTGTATATGGATCAAGGATTGTAATACAATTGAGTAAATTACATGTCTATTACAATGTTATATTGCTGCATTTTTAGATATTCTTTTGGTGATGAAAAGATTCTAACAGACTTACAGTATTTCAACAATGGGCCTTATGTACTATTACAGTGTAATGTGTGTGTGAACAGAGACAGGCCAACAATTGCACCCCAGGAAATACTGTCTCAAATATCTATGAAGATTATTTGGAGATCCAATAACAAAACTCATAGACTAATTTCTGTCGAGTTTTCTTAATGACTTAAATGCCTTATTGTGATACTCAGAATGATCAGATAGCGAGGGCTGGACCTGTTATAAAGAAAACATATTAATAACCAAATGGAAGTTACAGAAACCAAAGAAAAAAACTACTATTCTTAACTACAATTAAAAGCTTTTGTACAAATCTTATAACTGAGAATGAACTCTAACATCTAAAATGATGTAACCCAAACTCTAAGGCATTGTACATGAAAAGAAGCATCGAGAGATACAGAGAATTACACAGGTAGCTTTTTTCAGAGTAATGTTCGATTGCTTGATGAATACACTGAGCCCTTGGTTCACAGTCTTGTCGGATAATTGTAACCTATGTGAAGATGGGTGAAGGGCAGATGATAGTCAATTTTATACCACCAAAGACCAGGAAACATGCATCTCCCTACCGCCTACCAGGTCACCCACCATATTCTACCACATATGTATAAATTCACCACTGCATGGGTCAGGGATTGGGACTCAGCTGAGGTACATGCAATGTAGACAGCTCCTCATATTTCTGGTATAGGTTGTGAAACCCATACCGAAATTAAACACACTAAGATATATATACACTACCGTTCAAAAGTTTGGGGTCACTTAGAAATGTCCTTATTTTTCAAAGAAAAGCACTGTTTTTTTCAATGAAGATAACATTAAATTAATCAGAAATACACTCTATACATTGTTAATGTGGTAAATGACTATTCTAGGTGGAAACGTCTGGTTTTTAATGAAATATCTACATAGGTGTATAGAGGCCCATTTCCAGCAACTATCACTCCAGTGTTCTAATGGTACATTGTGTTTGCTAATCGCCTTAGAAGACTAATGGATGATTAGAAAACCCTTGAAAACCCTTGTGCAATTATGTTAGCACAGTGAAACCTTTTTGCTGGTGAGAGAAGCTATAAACTGGCCTTCCTTTGAGCTAGTTGAGTATCTGGAGCATCACATTTGTGGGTTCGATTATACTCTCAAAATGGCATGGCCAGAAAGAGAACTTTCATGTGAAACTCGCAGTCTATTCTTGTTCTTAGAAATGAAGGCTATTCCATGCGAGAAATTGCGAAGAAACTGAAAATTTCCTACAACGGTGTGTACTACTCCCTTCAGAGAACAGCACAAACTGGCTCTAACCAGAGTAGAAAGAGAAGTGGGAGGCCCGGTGCACAACTCAGCAAGAAGACAAGTATATTAGAGTCTCTAGTTTGAGAAATAGACGCCTCACAGGTCCTCAACTGGCAGCTTCTTTAAATGGTACCCGCAAAAAGCCAGTGTCAACGTCTACAGTGAAGAGGCGACTCGGGATGCTGGCCTTCGAGGCAGAGTGGCAAAGAAAAGCCATATCTGAGACTGGCCAATAAAAGAAAAGATTGATATGGGCAAAAGAACACAGACATTGGACAGAGGAAGATTGGAAAAAGTGTTATGGACAGACGAATCAAAGTTTGAGGTGTTTGGATCACACAGAAGAACATTTGTGAGACGCAGAACAGGTGAAAAGATGCTGGAAGATTGCCTGACGCCATCTGTCAAGCATGGTGGAGGTAATGTGATGGTCTGGGGCTGCTTTGGTGCTGGTAAAGTGGGAGATTTGTACAAGGTAAAAGGGATTTTAAATAAGGAAGGCTATCACTCCATTGTGCAACACCATGCCTGTGGACAGAGCTTGATTGGAGCCAATTTCCTCCTACAACAGGACAATGACCCAAAGCACACCTCCAAATTATGCAAGAACTATTTAGGGAAGAAGCAGGCAGCTGGTATGCTGTCTGTAATGGAGTGATGGGCGCAGTCACCAGATCTCAACCCCATTGAGCTGTTGTGGGAGCAGCTTGACCGTATGGTACGCAAGAAGTGCCCATCAAGCCAATCCAACATGTGGGAGGTGCTTCAGGAAGCGTGGGGTGAAATTTCTACAGATTACCTCAACAAATTAACAGCTAGAATGCCAAAGGTCTGCAATGCTGTAATTGCTGCAAATGGAGCATTCTTTGACGAAAGCAAAGTTTGAAGAACAAAATTTATATTTCAAATAAAAATCATTATTTCTAACCTTGTCAATGTCTTGACTATATTTTCTATTCATTTTGCAACTCATTTGATAAATAAAAGTGTGAGTTTTCATGGAAAACACGAAATTGTCTGGGTGACCCCAAACTTTTGAACGGTAGTGTATATTTTTAAAATCAATGTATTTTATGTTTGAAATTGCAAGATTTCAATAATTATGTGAATTCTTAAAGAAAGTGATCAAAACAATACTGGATCTACCTCCTGATCTGGATCTGCAGATTCTTCCCTGAACCATACTGCATCCTTCCACCAAGTTTCATGGTAAAAGTTGTTTTTGTGTAATCCTACTAACAAATAAACGCAGATGAAAACACAAACTCTGTCACGGAGTTAAAAAAATGTCTAATTCAAAATAACCTAAATTGTTTTATCTTTCACAGAAAGATCCTGTTACTCAGAAAGATGCAAGTTGAAATAATACGATTTTAGGACTTTTGAAAATGATAAAACTATAAATTGGCTATGATGCAGTTTCATGGTTCACTTCACTGCTTATGTGCTGGAATAGTTTATTTCTCAGTGAACTAGGTTTAACACATGTTGTATTTTAAGGTTGTTAAGATTTTCAGGTCATGGTATCTTGTTGCCTATGTACAAATGTACAACTCCCGAACATGTGTTGTGTTGTTGACCAGTAGCGGTACAGCGCACCCACACATACGCGCTGCTTTAACGTATGATGTCAGACATGACCTGTATTTGCTTCAACGTGATTTGATTGGCTGATTCCTGCCCTGCCGCTTGAACATTTTTTCTCAACTTCTACTGCACAGAATGCAAGAAACAAAGTGAAGCAACGGAACCACTTGATTCAACGCATGATGTCATTGTCACCTCATTGAAAGGGATTGGGTGCCATTTCTAATCATCAGTGCTGGAACCCCTCAAACTAACAGCAGAACAGGTGCTTCAGTAATTCATCATTTCACCTCCACTCACGTGTCCTACTGTGACTGACAGGTGGAACTTTAAAAGCACTTTTGAAACATCAGCAGTTTTTTAAAATCAAAACATTGAGAAAAATTCTTCACACTTTCTTTACTTTATAAAAGCATATAGGTACAGTCTGTACATTTTAAAATCACAGGAGAAATGTGTCATATTTTATGAAATAACTTGATGTGAGAAAATAAACTGTACAAGAACAACCCTAAGGCAACGTTTGAACAACTGCATTTAAACAACAATCAGAGTGCCAGAGGAACGCACTGTCATAGAAATCACCAAACTAAACTGAGACTACATCACATGCTGTAGATCTCTTTGACCCAGATAGTGCAGTGTAGAATAATGTTAATTCAATTCTGTGAAATAAGTAAAAAGGAACTAAAGACAACAGAACGTTAACAGATAAGAGTCTGTCAGGTTCATTATTCTACAGTTATTTACAACAACCTTTCTACAAAGCTGTTCTTTTTCTCGCCGGCAGCATGTGTCTGAAGCAGAACTGCATTGGTAACACTTGTATTCACAGTAGCATGATTCAGCCCACCCCGCCTTTCCTCTTTTCATAATACACAATACAAATGCTGTGATAACCAGAATATATAAAAGTAAGAAGGATTTACAAATATCAGTTGTAGTCAGTTTTCAAGAATTAAAAAAAGAAAATACAACAAAATACAACTCACTTGGTAAAAGGTAAGTTCACTTATAACCTCACAAGGAATTGACACCTAAAGCTGTTTCTTCCTGGATGAGAGTCCGTCAGAATAAAAGTCTATGTGGAGATTCGTTGTTCCCAATGTGTCCATTCTAACAGTAAAGACTGAAATGAATTGGACATTATGGCAAAGTCCATCAATAAATACACAGGGACCCATAGGGACATGGTAACTACTGCCATTATCTCTAAAAACTGATTTATCTCATGACCTCAAAAGGTGGTTAATTATATTTATAACATTTTCATAAACAGTTGGGGTTTAATTGTGTGAATGGAAATACTTTGTGGTTTTCTGGGGGCTCAAACTCTGGACATAAATGTCTGAAATGAATTTTGTTCGGTCCACGTGTTGGGTTTTTACAAATCTTTACAGTGGAGGTAAGTGTGAAGTTGACAAGTTGTCAGAATCAACTAAATTAATGAGAGTAAGCCCCAGGTTCAAAACACCAGACATTTACTTTAACATGGTGGCAGGTCTGTCCAATACCAGCTCTCAGCTGTCACTCAGATATCATGGAAAAACCCACTCGGAGGTTTCAACCACACAAAACATCTGTGACAGCTGACTTGTCATCATTTCTCTTTCATTACAAAACTAACTTACATTTCAGGCGCACTTTAAAGCTTTGGATTCAATTATCATGTTATCTGGATACATTGCTTTGAGGTGGTAAAGGTCTAATTTTCTCAGGATGATGGGCTTCCCTACATTTTTCTTTCTGTGGAAGTGTGTCATTTCCTCCATGAGGAGAAGAGGGAGTCCAGAAGAGAGCAGAGTAAAAACAACAGAGAGTGTGTAGATGAGTCGCTGTGGCCCAGCCTCCTGTTCTAGCTGTGCTGCTGGTTCTGACTCTTGATCAGGCTCAGTTTGCTCTTCAGGCCCTGGTGGCGGGCCGACAGGTGGCTGTTGTCCTCCAGCAGCTTCCTGTGCTCCTGGATGAGTCGAGATGAAGTGTGCTGCTCCCCCTGGTCCAGCTCCAGCTCCGACATCAGCTCCTGTCTGGACAGAGGTTAGCAGCGCAAAGACTCCATCACTGTCACTGACAATGTGCACATACATGTAAAACAGACTTGACAGACATGTCTCCCAGGATTCATTCAACAGTTGTGGAAATATGCTTATTTGTCTCATTTTGCTTTCTTCATCTCGGTGAGATGACTAAACATGGGGACGTTAGCTTAGCATAAGGAAACAACTAGCCTGGCTCTGCCCACAGTTCAATGAAAAGCATCATATATACCCTGCGAACACACTTTATATACCCTAATTAGGCAATGCTAACTTTTTGTATTGTTATAATGCCATGTCATAAAGATGTCATCATGATGTCATTTATACCAAATAATGATGAATGACTGGGTAACCTAAATGAGAGATCACCATTAAACAATAGCTAAGACTAAAACTCCATATAATATCATTCACAAAAACAAAGTCCTCACGTCCTCATGCCACTGGACGGCTGAGCTGACCCCTGTATCTTATTGATGACTGCAAATTAAAAGCACATCCATCAATGCATCAATATGAGCCAGACACTGCAAACACTTAAACTACTTTCAGACATTCCAGAGATCCTCCGAACATTCTCCAGGGGGAATGAATGCGTCTGTGTGAACGCAAATGCCAGAGTGAGAGCCCCCTGATTCACATGCAAGCGAGTGGGTGTGTTGATGATGCAAACATTTAAAGAAGATAAAAAATAATCGCCTGATTAAAAAGCAGTGACATACTTGTGGAAGTCGATGTGCTGTAAACAAACATATGTTGTAAAAGTGAATAAGTTACTTCCTGCCTCTGCCTGCTGCACCAGCCCTCACCTGAAAGCTGCAGAGATTTGAGTGTTGTGAATGCGTCTGAGCGGAGAATCTCCTGCTGCATTGTGCATAGGTGAAAGTCATTCTGCAGACTTCCTCTGGACGTCTTGTCTGAAAATGGCCCATGACTACCAAATGATCTTGCACACAGATGCAACCCAGTTGATGACCAGCAGATGGATTTTACAAATCCTTAATGATAAATTCTGTATAGTTCTCTCAAAGATGATAACCCACGATCTGTGACTCGACTTACTTCCTCTGGACAAGGTGAGCGATCTCTGACTGGACCTTGAGGAACTCCTGAGCCATCCTGATGTGCTGCTCAAACACAGCCATGGACTCTTTGGAGTTGGGACAGGGAGCTAGAGGCTGAAAGCACAGGTCCAGTGATTAATGCACTAACAGTGTGGAACACAAGCTTTAGATCTACAACAAGTGGGAGACACATTTTGTCAGTTTTTGTGGCCTGATTTTGTAGAATATGCGTCAAGATCGATATCAGGACAAATATCGGTGGAATGTGGAAATATGGTTTTATACTGTATAATGAATCTCAGGAACCTCGTGAGAATATCCGAGCAAGACAATTATTTAGGCAACAACCTTTGTTTTTTACTTCAGTTAAATGTTTAATTGAATCTAGATTCAGAAAATTCTGAACTACTAGTATTATATCTGACTAATTCAATGAATAATTTGTGAGCTAGTAATAATATATATATAAATAAATAAATAAATAAATAAATAAGACAATGATATTCATTATCACAACAACATTATATTATATTATTAACTTACCTGTAACTGGTGGTCCAGCTTCAGGTAGGCGATGGGAATGGAGCTGTCGACACCATTGGTAGCTAAAGACACACAAACACAATATGTCAAAGTATGGAATCTCAGGGCTGATAACAGTAACCAGGTATAAGTAGGGCTTGTCATAAGTGACTATGCATATCATTCATAGCTCTTATTTACCTAACAACTGTCGGGTATTGGAGATAATAAAAAAGTATATGGTTCAATAATAAGCTACTTGCATCTTTGCGTTTACTTATATGTTTAAGAAAAGGAGAAGGCCAAAGTCTGGTTTCTTCTCTGCCCCCTGTTGGCCAAAATCCAATGATGAGAGTTTACCACAGCTGGAACTTTTCATTCTCTAAAATGATCATATTTTTAATATTGATAAATCTCACTAATAATTCCAGAAACATCTGTCTCTCTGTCAGAATGCTGGAAGTGCAGCAAATTTCAGCCTGGCTGCATCTTCAGCATCAGCCTGTCTTTCTCATGGTGCTCCCTACCTGTTGGACTAAATGTCATCCTCAGCTCTGATTGGTTAGTGGTGGTTACAGGGCTGCTGCAGTAGGTGGGGCTTTGGGAGCGTCCTGGTTGACTGTCCACACTGGACACCTTGGACAGACCAGTGCGCAATGTGGCTGTCTGAGGGAGAATAAACAAAAAAGTTAAAATCCTAAAGTAGAGGTTGAAGAAAACAAACTCCTAAAGGTTATATTACCTTTAAAGGTTTGAACTGAAGTGGAAATTTGGCCTCAGAGCTTTTCAGGGTTTCCTCTCTGCCCTCTGAGTTTCTGTAATCCGCGTTGTCGTCACTTCTGTTACTGTTGGTGTAGTCGGCGTACGAACCTGCTGCCAGCACAGAGGAATTCATGAAAACACATTCTCTGGCTACAACAACACACACAAGTCTATTTATAGATATTCAATATGCATGTATTGATAAAAGTAGCAGAGCTGATAGCTACCTGAACTTGAGGCTGATGAACTCCTGTTGGCTGAAGACTGGTGAGGCAGCTGCAGTGGTTCTTCAGAACCTGGGAAATACTGAGAGATCCAAACACACCACATGTCACTCACCACAACTCCACGTTACTAGGACATGCATCAGAGGGTATTCACTAGTATTATTACCAAGTTTATGAAAAAACTTCAATATTCTCGTGAATACAATCACAGTGGAAACCACTTACAGGGATACAGGGAAAAAGAACTTCTTTACGGTTCAAACATGTATGAAAATACCCAATATCAACACTGTAAGCTGATCACTATAACCAAATTATTTAAACAGCATTTGTATAGAAACAATTCAACTGCTGATCATTATATCTGTGATCACTATATCCAGTTTCCACTGTATTATTATTCTTCCAGAAAGAGAAGAAAAGAGGTGTTTCCAGAAAGAGATGTTCTTTTCTAATGTTTCCTAAATAAATAAATCATCAGAAGAGTAAATTGTGTTTTTTTTTGCGGCCTAAAAATATTGAATTGACTGTACCACTTAAAAGGTAGGACTGGTAAGTTGTTTCTGAAACACTTTTTATCTCATTTGTTGAGATCATCTTCACATCCCAATAGCAATCAATAAATATATGAAAGTCATCTGAAAGAACAAAAAAACAGTGTGTGTGTCCCTGACAGCCCTGACAGCCTGTGATAAACACAACTAATCATTTCATTCGTACCCCAAAATTATTGGTCAGCATGGGAGTCGGTGGGATGTATCGGTTGCAATAGCAGCCTGCTCTTGCCAAGACTACCAGCAACTTTTAGGTGGAATTTTCTTTTTACATGTTACTCAGCTCATGAGATCAATCATTATACATCTAGTTTCAGTGGGACAACTTTGACCCTTTCGATTGTTTTTATTGGCTATATGCTTTGGTGAGGATTTGAATGTACAGCAGTGTACATGTGTGTATGAGGAAAATGCAACGTTCAATAATGCTTATTGCACAATCGTCCAAATGCAACCACCAGTGTTTTCTGAAAAAAGACATTCTAATGAAGTTGTCCCCTCTCTGTGCAATCAAGGTAATTCTTCATGTGTTTTGTCGATTCGTTTGCTTATGTCTGCAACACTGAAGATGACTCTCCACTCTCGAACCTCAGTAGGACGCAACCTTTCTGCTGTTAAAGGACAACATTGTGTGTGAAGAAATATATATTTCACCAAAAACTACTTCTGGTGATGCAAACGAACTGTGGCATCATCTGTCGTAGTTCCTTGTCTGTTCCCAGCTGAGCTTAACTTGATTGGTGTGTGCTCTCCTATTGCAGTAGGTTTCTTCTGCCTTGGCTTTTTGCAATAGAGCAGGGCTCCAGACCTCGCTCGTATCACACAGCCCTATTTTGTCCAGACTCACGGAAAAAAAGATGACATCATCTAGTTTGCATCAAACCAAGGCATTACAAGCTGAACCCAATGAAAAACAGACTCACTATTACAGTGATAGAAAACCATCAAGTCAATGAGTGTAAGATTTTTTCAAATATATCTGCAATTACTTTTTTCCCAAAAATAGAAGGATTAAGGACATTAAATCCCTTAATCCTTCTTATTACAATATACTCAAATATCTTCAGAAGTGGGGTTTTCAGCCTTAGTATGGAAAGCTCAGCACATCTCTGCTTTCTTTAGCCTTCTCTAACAAACACCCATGTGGAGTTAGGATGTGGTTAGCCTCGCTTAGCAGGTGAAATAAAAAGAGAGGGTCAAAACCCGGTGTACAGAAGACAATGTGTGAAATTGAAGCCTGAGTTGAAAACTGGAAACACAACATAGCAGTAACCATATTCATGACATCATCGCATCGTGTTTGCATTTTGCTGCATGTCAGCCGGTTTCAGTCCTGTGTTTGTTTGCAAATCAGACATCAGCTCAATGGGACATTAAACAGTCATTGGTAAAGTTTGTCTAATGTCCAGTTCCACGTTTACAGACAAACTTGACATCGTCCACTTGTGATCGGATCTCTCAGGACGGATGTTAATACAAGGTCTGAACAAGGCCTGAGAGAAGTGAGCCTCTCGCTCGCAGGGCAGTACTGGACACTCTCCTACGGAAAGTAGCTAAGGTTAGTCCACAAAGTCTGGAGAGTAACTAAGTGCTTTTAAATAAAACCGTCACTAGACTGCTCTGATAATAAAAACTGTTGATGTCAATTCATTTTGAAAGAGTGAGGGCTGATGAGGAAACTCTGCTGACCAACTGATGGTGTAATTTGATCACAATCTCCATCACTCTCTTAGTTACTTACTTAGTCCAGCTACGATGAACATTTTTTAGGGAGGGGGTTTCTAGTCGGGATTATACCTTCATGAGATGGCTCATGGTGTTCTCCACCTCCTCCATAGACGGTCTCTGGCTGGGCTCTTTGTCCCAGCAGCGGGTCATCAGCGTCTCGATGGGTTCAGGGATGTATTTTATGAGAGGAGGCCGTGTACCTGTCACAGAGCGGGAAGAACGTAATAATGAACCATCACAACAAGATACATTGTGAGTCAAACCTACTTTGACATGATTAGGAGTTTTCTTTTTTCAATGAATATGTAAGGACTGGATGATATGGCCCAAAATTATATTGATAATGATAATTATCACAAAACTTGTCACATTATCATTTCTTTAAAGTTTAATGGCTGATTTTTGCTCCCGAGTGAAGGTTGTGGTTTTAAACTCTTCTTTATGAGCAGAGAATGATAAACACTTGGGGCTCAACATCCTGATTCCTCTCAGCCATCGGCCCAACCCGACTCCACAACCCCACTTTCTGCAGCCATTTATCACATTTGACACAGCTTCATTACCTTTTTTTTTTTTTTACAAATGCAACAGTACCCCCCAACATATAGACACACACCTCTATATGTCTCCTTTTAAGTTTCAATGGTTTGTGACCATTTCACATTAGAGCTTTGAGTCAGTGTTAGGATTCCACTCACCTCTGTGGACAGCCCACATGATACAAAATGCCGAGCCACCAATCTCATCAAAGGGCTTCTTGCGTGTGATGACCTCCCACAGGATAATACCCCAACTGAACACATCACACTTTTCACTGTAGTTACTGCCTGAGGAATACACATCAACACAATGTTTACTGTATCAGAGCATCAGCCACAGAATGAAGGTAACAATTAGTTGAATAAACAGGTCTTATTTGAACAAAATGCAAGATCAATAGAGAATCAGGGTCTTTATATTTGAACCCAAAAAATATCAGTGACATAAATGCAAATCTAGTTGAAGATGTTTTTAACATAGGACAGATTCAAAAATGAAAAAAAACAAAGAGAAAACAAATATCCGTGGGTGAAAAAGTGGGGTCATACACGTACACACACGAAGATGTCAAGGGAGCTTTTGGTGATAAAATCCAACGCTGGTGTTGATGTGCTGTAAACAAAATGATGCCCTGCCTCTGCCTGTTGCACCACCCCTCACGTGAATGCTGCAGAGATTTCTGTGTTGTTGCGAATGCGTCTGAGCGGAGAATCTCCTGCTGCGTTGTACATGTGCGAAAGGCAAACTCTGAAGAAAGTCCAGACCCAATTCTCCAGACATCCTCCGGAGTTCACGTCTGAAAATGACTGTACTCACTTTCACACCTACAGAGCTGCATGTGTTTGGACTGTGTGAGGAAGCTGGAGTACTCAGGCAAACCACACAGGCAAATCTATACCCAATAATCAATACTGATCTGAGCGGCTCTCGGCTGGAGCTCGATAATGAGAAGTGACAGTCGTGCTTGTCTCTCACCTTCAAAGACCTCCGGTGCCATCCACGCTGCACTGCCTTTATTGTTGGTCATGTACGTTTGAATATCACAAGCGGTGCCAAAGTCACATATCTTCAGCACTGTACCCCGAGCCACAAGGAGCAGACTGAAACAGACAGTGGACAGAGATTAGAGACCTAAGAAAATACAGTGTTACGTTGTGACAGAGCAGGTCCGTCACTGACTGCAGGTAGTGCACACAGACGCACACATACATACAAACACTTTCCCAACTCCTTCCTGTTCTCACTAAACAGGCAATAAAACACACAAAACTCAACATTTGTTTGTCACCATTCTTCTGCTTCATCATCCGGCCTCGAAGTGGTGTTGGGCAAAACTGGGGAGTAACATTTTTTCCTATCATGTATGTCGATCTCGCACACATTTGTGATCACATGAACTACAAAATAATGTTGTTTTGTTTGTAATCTAGAAAATGTCTGCCCTAAATTAGCCGTTTCACTGGGAGGAAAATGTGAAATTTATTTCCTGTTAAATGTCTGTTTATATTTCTGTGCTGAAGACCCCTTACGGGGGAAGAATAAGTTTAATTGTATTTAGTTATACAAATATTAAGCCTAGTGGGAGGGGCTGCTGCTTTAACAGGAGCTGCTTTTGTCCCAGAACGTCAGTCCTGGACTTGTTGCAGGGAAGGTAACAAATTAGACATATTGAGGAACTCATTTTCTATTTAAAGCGAACTGTTATATCAAAAAACTAATCTTGTTTTCATATTTTTAAAAAAAACAATCAAAGGAAGTTGAAAAAGAACCCTGCGACATACATACTACTATGGTATACTCTCAAACATCTACCCATATATTCAAGACCAAGAAGGTAGGAACTTTTGAATTCAGACAGAACACCGTTGCAGTTCCTTGGTCATAAACTTTGACCCGATGACAGCAACAGCTGAAAAGTAAAAGCAAGTAAAATCAAGTAGCTGGTCCAATTTATCAAATATGAAATAGTGAAAAGTGGACACCAGCTACTTTGAGCAGTTTAACGATATTAGGAAAACGTGATAATCTTGTGGAATATCACGGTGACGATATGACTTGCGATAAATAAACAAACAGTCCATGGCTACGGACGCAGGGACCATGGAAAGCTCCACAGCCCGAGGGAGACGGCTGATGAATCCGCTGCTCTGAGGAAAGATTTAACTCATTAAGAACAGTATCGATCATTATGTGATGATCAGTGTTGATATTGTGGCATCATTTCAAACAAATCAACATTTAAACACAATTCATTGACGGAAAAACCCATCAATGATCTGAATATCTTGAGTTTATTATCTACGGCAGCAGGGCTCCATCTGATTGGCCAGATGCAGATCGTGAATGCATGGCACATGGAACACTATTTATCGCAGTTCAAGCAGTCTTTGACGATACTTATATCCTGTACGTGGACATTGTGATGACAATACATTTTCGATATATATCGTACAGCATCTGCACAACTTGACAGAATCAAGCTGCTTTCAGACATGCACAGAACTCTGCAGATCCTCCTCCTCCGAGGTGCACGTGTGAACGCAAAAGACAGAGTGAGAGGCTCCGGATTATCTGCTGACTTTCTCCGCCTGGCCTCTCAGTATAAAGTCGGTTGAAAATCAGGAAAATTCAATGTATGAGCACAGAAGGGGATCCCCGCTGCGAGTGAGTGGGGGTTGATGATGCTAGTAACGCACGACAGATGCCAAAATGGAAAAAATAAATATCTCCCGGTGAAAAAACAGTGTCACACACGTAGAAGACACCGACGAAGATGTCAAGAGAGTTTGTGGTGATAAAAGCTGACGACAGTGTCAGGGGGATGTAGACGTGACCACATGATCTACACAGTAGCGCTAACATGTCACTTCCTGCTTCTTTCTGCTGCACCCAGCTGCTCCACCTCTCGCCTAAATAATGTGGAGGATGTATTGCTGTGGTGAACGCGTCCGTGCAGAGGAACCTACTGCTGGGTTGTGCAGGTGTGAAAGACAAACTCTGGGTAAACTCTGGAGCCAATTCTCTGGACTTTACCCACAGGTCATGAAAAATGATCTTTTCTCTGTAGCTCGACATACACACCTCCCAAAGTTTCCAGAGTTCTTCCAGTACCTCTGAACTGTGTGACTTCTATGTGTTTGTTAATGAAGTCTTACTTTGGTGGTTTGAGGTCCCGGTGAATTAAGGCCTTTGGCTTCATAGCGTGCAGGTAGGCGACTCCCTTGGCGCACTGCAGACACCAGCTCATGGCATGAGACGATGTGTATTGGGCCTGAGGGTCCGCACTGTGAAGGACTGAGGTCAAGCAGAGAGACAAGCAAAGAATGACACGTCACTATATGAACCCACAAGTGGACTACTATCATTGCACTGAAAATACACAAGCACCATTGGTGTTGTCTTTGTGTTTATATTGTTATTGTTATAGTTTGCCCAAAATGTTAAATAAATCTACTAAAATGTGTATTTTAACAAAAAGCATGCTGATCACGATACTTAATGTTTTTATCACATAATGACTTACCGTTATATAAAGAGCCACATTCTGCATACTCCATGACCAAACAGACCTGAGAACACAAATCATGTTACTGTGCCTCAGCAGTGAGATCATTACAGTAACTTCAGAGCTGCAGAAGTCAGTGTTTCCTACAGATCAAGACGAGCTGAAGAGTGGACAGGACATTATAAATCCCTGTCAAAGGCTATGTGGAATTAGCTTACCAGGATTACTTTTGAATGTGTTAAAACTTTCAAAGTTGTGTCTCATGTTTTCGCGGGCAGAGGTCCTTTTATATCCAGATATCATGTAATTACAATGCATATCATTACTTATCAACCTTTTATCAACCATGAAAATTGAGGTCATGTCTTTTCAGGTGTAAGTAGCAATGGCAAATTGTTACCTCCTCCCATCTTCATTATTTTTCTGCCATTGCCATATGTTTTCAGAAAAGAAGAAGATTCAGAATGAGCATATAGTTGCAAAAACAATAAAGTTCATCAGTTTGAACATTATACATGTTGAATTTTTTTTTTTTTATTGAATTAGGGTCAAAAATCTATTTGCAAATTATTCCACTCCATTTTTGTTTTAACAAACTATCCTTTTGGAATGAGGGTTTTACATTTATATTAAATTCATTTTATTTTATTATTAATTGAATAGAAATTGTATGTGCCAAAACTGAATCAGAAAACTCTTGATGATGAGCTATGTTGTGTTTGACTCTGCCTCAGCGAGGATCACTGTGTTAAGTTGGGATACTCACCGGATTGTGACAGGAGCCATACAGCTTAACTATGTTGGGGTGATTCACCCGGGAGAGCTGGCGGAGCTGAGCACACACAAGAGAGCAGGTGGGAAAAAAAATACACATTACTATGTGCAAGAACAAAACACACTCACTGATCAGTGAGTGTGTTTCATATAAAACCTTAAATGACAAGGGTCAGCCCTGGTATTAACGTCGGCCCTGAGAGAACCGGTCACAAGTGGACAGCTCTAAGTTTGTCAGTTCCCACCTGACAGTAGAATGTGTCTCCACATGCGTCTCCTGTGACCACGGTAATCAGACCTCCCTTCCCTGCTCTATATGCAAATAAACATGTCCGTCATTTCTGTTCACAAAGACAAAGCTACGTTTCTAGCAATAGAGAATTAGAGATGTGTCTGTTTGTGTGTGTGTGTGTGTGAGAGAGAGAGAGGGAGGGAAGTGTTGAGTTTTGTACGCACTGTGGTTGCAGCGCGATCAAAAAGAGCAACAACTTGTGGGAGTTAAGATGGGATGAGAGGAGTTTTGGATACGCACAAGGTAGAGAGAGGGCCTAAGTGAATACAGGTGCTGCTCACAGCTTTACAATGTAGCGATTCATTAATTTACCCATTTTAAAAACAAACAAAAACACTAAATCAATATGTGTCGGCCAGTGTTAATATCATGGTAGTGACCAAAGGTTATCCAATGTATGTAAAACAGTGAAAAGATTAAAAATGCTATAGGGTCATTGTAAAACTGTCATGGGTCAAAGACGTCAGCTGGGCAGGAGGTCCTTCAATGTGGCCCAGGACGCATTTGCATTCACACAGTAAAATGAATGTGGCCACCACAGAGTTTGGTTTGAGGGATTTGATCTCAGGACACACTTGGATGTGTTCAGACCTGAACCTTGGCGTTGTCTACTTGTGATGCAATTGCTCATGACAGATGTTACTACCAGTTTCTGTACGTGTCTGTACAGCTACGTCCAGTTGCCTTTGATTCAACTTTGCTTGGTGAAAGTGAAAAAAGGCAGAGTGCTGTAACAGGTCAATGTTTTCCAGAAAGCATCCTCAAACATAAAAGGGACTTATTCTGCCACTAAACGTAGAACTTATCTAGAAGTTCAGACAGTGGGCACTGGAGTGTCGGGATATGGTCGGAGTAGTGGGCTTCAGCAAGGTGATCACCGTACCTCGACCAGGAAAGCGTTCCTTTCATTGTCACTCTCGATGGTCTTGATGGCCACATCCTTTCCTTTCCACACGGCCTTGAAGACGACTCCAAACGTCCCTCTGCCAACAGCCTGAAGAAAGACAACAAGAGGACATAACTCACCAGGACGAAACTCAGAGGATGGTTGTGCACCAACTTATTTTGGCCCAGGGGACCCCCTCACACCCCAAACAGCTCAACCAGGCCTTGTTAGACAGAGCATAACCTCCTCAGTGTTAGGAGAGCTGGTTCACACGTATGACGAGAATTTGACTGCACTTGAAAAACGTGTTCCAGCCCAGACAGTCTCTAATGAACCTGGGGCCTTGTTGTCGGTGTTTGAACACCTTGGAGATGTGTGGTGGTCTGTTCAGGCCTCGGTGTGTTCAGCTCGCACAGTATTCTACACGGCACCGTGCAGCGAGAGCCGCCGAGTTCATGTTGCTCAGGGACAGAATGAAACAAACAGCTGTACTGAAACAAACCCAGCAGCCTGCAGCTCAGGGCTAATGTCAAGCTGCTGCCGCTGCTCTGGAACTTTACCGCTTCCACTTGAATGTCTTCATACTGGATGTCCTCGAACAGACAGACAGCTGGAGCCTCCACCATCGCACAGCAGCGGCCACACTCGTCAACGCAAACCGACGATGCGGGATTTCAAACCGCCTCAAAGTTGCTGTTGTCGAGAACAAACTCGGCGTGTGTCTGCTGCTCCTGACACACAAGCAGCGCTCCGTCTGTTGTTGTGGATTCAGGAAGTGAGCAGCGGCAGGGCTGTTGTCTCATTCCATGCGAGTGTCTGTGAACGTCTCACAGCAGCCGGAGTGAAGAGCACCGGGAGTCACTCTGACACTTGAACCCACCACGAGGCGGACTGAACGCCGTCGAGCTGATTTCATCACATTAGGTTTCACTTAGTTCAACAATCAGATTAATGACGCGATCACACAAGCGCTCCGCGGACGGACTCGCGCTCTTGAATGCAGCTTTGTTTTTCTTGCTGCAGCGCCCAGAGTCTCCGCGGGGAGGCGACAAAGCTTCGCAATCGCTAATCACCACAACTTTCATAAGCCTCTGACCCGAAAGCCCGTTGAATGGGCATGTATCATCTTCATCATCATCATCATCATCATCATCTTCATCATCATCATCATCATCATCATCATCATCATTGTTGTTGTTTGTATTCCTCCAGTATTTCCTCATTGCAAATTGATGAGATAGTGTTTCATCAGTTCTTAATTTTCTACGTTTGTTATTTCTATGTATGTTTCTGTATAGTGCTCTATTAAGACCCTGATTGTCTGTGTGTGTGTGTGTGTGTGTGTGTGTGTGTGTGTGTGTGTGTGTGTGTGTGTGTGTGTGTGTGTGTGTGTGTGTGTGTGTGTGTGTGTGTGTGTGTGGCTGTTTGCACTTGGGGAAGAAATATTAGTGAATAATATTTATTTGTGTAAAAAGTGCAAAATATATTAAGTCTTATTACATACTAAAAATAATAATAAATTATTATTATTTTATATTTTATAATAGCCTATACGACCAGGGCCTCCCCTTTAGACAAATCATCAAGTGTTTTAGCCTTGTTATTAATGATACAGGCCGATTCTATGGGGTACATTGAGGCTAAAGGTAAATCTGACTGGCTGCTGGCTTGTATGGCGGTACTATGAAAACCATGTGGCCTGTTCAGTAGATCAGACATCATTACCTATATGTCTTTTTTAAACTAAACACTTTCCCATTTTAGAACATAGGACAAGATGGAGAATATCCCTTTTACGTTCTATCGCACTAATTAATGCCTACTGCGAGTTGATGTTATCGGATATTAGTGACCAGCAGATGTTAGGGACACATCTTCAGTTGTGTACCTTAGCGTCATCAGGTGTTTAGGCCTTTTACTCACAAGACATCCTCTTCTAAGGCAGGCCCACCACAGGTTGATCAGACCTGGGTGCATGTCCCTAGCATCTTGGGGCCCAGTTGGGATCTTTCCTTCTGATCTAGAGCCATTGGCTTCAGTGTTCTGCAGTGTGTGATGTTTCTTTTATGGTCTTGTGCAGGGGTTGTCAATGGATCCCCAGATCTTTGAGCAACCTGCTGGCGGAAACCCCTGCAGCCAACCTCCACAGGGCAAACTATTGCTTTCAAACTACGTTGTTGTGCCTCAAATGCCATGTCTGCATACCGCAGCCTTTTCCTCTCATTCGCTTCATCATCCTTATCCTCCCAGTGAACTGTCAATTCTACAAAGTGGACGACGAATTGGATCAGATTATCAGTTCAGGTCTCAGGGTGGTAGTGACAATATGTGATGGGACTGTAAGCCGCTGGCCCACATCCACCAACAGCTCCCAGTCCCTGGCTTGCTCCAACTGACCTCTCCTGGTCAGTGGAGGAGGCCCTCTCTTTCCCTGTTCCCCCTCACAGACAAATGTTTTCTTTTGAACTGAGTTTGAGGTTTTGATGGCAAGGCATTGTTAGCCGTTCTCTTTGTTTCTTTTGTTGCTACAAGGCATTTGAGTACCTGGTTGTGTCTCCACGTATACCTAACTTGGTAGAGACTTATTTTACAACCAGTGAGGATGTGCCTGAGGGTAGCTGGAGTTTAGCATAGTGGGCAGGATGGATCTTCGTTCAGGTTTTTGGGTGAGGGAAGGACGTCATAGGTTGATGATGGTCCGACAGCCCGTATAGATCTGTCTCAGGACTCTGAGAGCGTCCTCTCCAGCCTTGTTTTGGTGCATTTGAACTCTTCTACGAGACTTGAGATATGCAGCTCAAGGATGCCGTGTCCATACAGGCTGATCAGACCTCTTGGGACTCCTAACCACTTTCTCACATAGAGGTTGATCTCCATTCTCTCCATGTTATCAACTCCTAGGAACGTCAACTACTGTAAGTGGCCACATCAGTTGGGGTAACAGGCCAAACTAAGCAACTAACAAGTGAACAAACACAATAATCTAAAATCCTCTGGTGTCGATCATACATTTAGCATTCTATTTGAATATACATTTCGCAGCAGTATCCTGCAGCGTGCTTCCTGTAGGTGCTGAATTTGTGGCATTTTCTCTTAGCTTAGCTTCGGCAGTAACAAGGTAAGAAGGTTTAAACACACAGCCTCATCTTCCTTTTTACCCAGCAGTCCTGTCTGAGTTGAACCACGCGAATCCTCAATTCAGTTTAACAGTCAGACAAAGCTGTGTTGTTGTGACACACCTCAGAGTCACCACAGGTTTAAAGATTTCTAAAAATGAGTCTGGTACATCTCACAAAGCCACTTCCCCAATGGACATGGATTATGATATATACCCAACTTAAATCGACACAGTAGATTTGATTCTTCATTACTGGTATTTTGTTAGTAGTTGTTGCTCTATCCTACTATACTATTTTTTCTTTAACATAAAAGAAACAGACAAATAAAAAACACGTCAGTATAGGTATATTCTTATTACTACTTTTACTTGACATTGGTGACCACAGCACAACATTTAAACAGACTGAAGAGGCATAATATATTTTTATTTTCAGTGGCTAAAAGTGTCAAGATCATGGGCTAAGAAACCATGAAAATATATGTTTTGTGCAAGTAGTCACTCCTCAGAAACAAGCCTCTCCATCCTCTGAGATGTTGGAGATGCCACATGGTCCCAGATGCTCAACATGTTAACTGTCAGTTTCAACCAAAAAAAAGACATTCAATTTTTAAAGGCCACATTCTCTACACAGAAACAGATAAATAAAGGTCCACAACACTGCTGGGTAGAACACCATTTTACAGCAGCTGGTAAATTCCCGAGCAGCTTGAGCCTTGTTATAGTGCTGTGATTGTTCTTAGTAATATCACTTTTCATTTCATCACTTTACACATATTAAAATATATGACCACATTAACTGATAATGAAGATGTTCCCTGTTAAATATCCGTCTATAAGGAATCCACACAAAAAGTATTTGTTTTCGAAAAATAATGCAGCAACCTAATGAATACAATTTTTGGATACAATTTCTATATATTTACAGACCGTCGTTTAATGAAATTATTAAATACCAAAGTGCTGCAGCAGCCAATCAAATCGTGTTCAAACAAACACTTATGTGCAGGCGCTAGCCAATAAAATTAAGTTAATGCAAATACATTTCATCAACCACCAATGAGTGCAGAAAGAGGGGGTAGATGCAGCTGCTGAACCTGGTGAGTGCTCATCAGGTTGTGTCCACTGTACATCTATTCAGCATTGCATTGACCGCTGATGGGAAGAAACCCCAAATCCAAACGTTGTGTGTCAACATCAGCACATGGCAGACCCACAAAACACATTCATGTAAGTCCAGCATAAAATATCATCAGCAACCAATAGTCCTTTCAGGCTCAGCTCTCCACAAAGCACGGTAACACAATAAAGGGCTGAAGTACAAAAATGCCTGCAGGCAAAGGTTGTTTCTGCATACTGTATATACTGTATGTATCTGCACAACCTTGAACCATGAAAGTGGATCTAAGATAATTAGCTTCCTGTTCGACCACAGTCCCAGTGAGCTGCTGTTGTCCGTGAAGTTTCCTGGTACTACGTCAATTTTGCTGCTGGTCTCTCTCGGCTGCCTTCGAACGTGTTGAGTTTTCGCTGTTTTCTGCGGTTCATTTTGGACAGATCCTTATCAAACACCTCCCCAGAGCGCAGAGCCGACACCAGGTCATCAAACTCGCCCTCCTCTTCATTGGGTTTAGCTTTCTTCGCCTTCTGCTCTCTGTCTCTCTTCAGCTAGAGGCAAAGAGAGTGACAGGGATTGTGACAGGGAGAGGATGGATGAGGATTTTTTAACTGTACATTTACCCATAAATGAATGAGGTGGTCATTAGACACATATGGACATTTGGAAAGTGGGTAGGTGTTGTCAGAAGTTAACATCAAAGTTTGTGCAGATTTCAACATTTTCAAATGAATGCATGCAAAGTGCACCACCAACAAACAGCTGGTCCAGAGCAGTTGTAATAAATTGCCTATCCTTTCAAAAGAATGTTTTCACATCTGCTGACAGTACATCCCTCTCTTTATCTCTTAATGTCTGCTGACCTGTGCCTCCAAGAGTGCCCGTTTCTCCTCCTCCTCCTTGCATCTGGCCATGTTCAGGTTGTCCTGTTTGGCTTCGGAGAACGCTACGAGGAAAGTGTCGAAGATCCTGAAGAACTCATCCGGTTGCAGCTTGGATGTATCCTCTCCAAAGTGTCTCAGTGCCTTTCCAAACTACAAGAAGAGACAAAGAGGGAGAACAGTTACACTGCAACGTGTGTTTGTGACCCCACAGCCCTCATGACAGGGATGTCCCAGTTACACCTGGTGTTTGAATGATCAGATTGGAGCTTGACCACATGACCGTACAGGTGTAATAGACCCAAGGAGGAATTGTGATCTAAGTCCTCAGGTTATTGAAGACAGCTGTGGATGGCGTGAACACAAGACCAAACGAAAAGAGAGAAAAAACAGCTTCACTAATGGATACTGTATTCTTCTATTCTTCTATTCTTCTTTTATCTTTTTTTTT
This sequence comes from Hippoglossus stenolepis, assembly GCF_022539355.2. Classification (NCBI taxonomy): domain Eukaryota; kingdom Metazoa; phylum Chordata; class Actinopteri; order Pleuronectiformes; family Pleuronectidae; genus Hippoglossus; species Hippoglossus stenolepis. The sequence continues at coordinate 23,641,727 of NC_061492.1, forward strand.
TTTTTATCTCAAGCAGATCACAAATTGCAGATCGCAAATTGCAGATCGCAAATTGCAGATCACAAATTGCAGCATTGCTTCCCCTGGAATGCAACGTTGGTGAACTTTGATCCACCATATTCGCTTCACATTTGCGTAAGCCCAATACCATCTTAAAGGAAATGTACAACAATTTGGCTAATGTGCTTATTTGCATCCTTCGTTATGATGTTTTGATGAATATCAATCATATGTCTGTATGTTTAGTAAGGGTTAGGGTTAGGCCTAGAATAAAAGGATAATTCACTGAAGAATGAAAATTCACTCATTGTCAACTAACCACTATGCTGATGGAGGTGCGGTAGAAGAGTTTGGTCTGTAAAACACTTTTCAAATTCAACTCCAAACGGTGTCATTTACACAATTTTTAAGCCTAAATGTCCGATGCTAGCGGAAGTAGCAATGTCCTGTTTGGCCCCGCACGTAACCTTGGGCGAGAACTTGTGTGCAGTGTGTGTGAACGTGAATGCGGCTCCAGAGGAGGATATCAGAGGACATTTAGGCTAAAAACATCAACACACAACACACATGTAATTTATGCTGTTTTGAGTCAAATTTGAATGCTGGGGCTTACGGACTCTTGGATGACACCACAGAAGCAGTACGGAGGCATTTAATGTTTTTTTTTCTGTTGTTTTATTACGTTTGAAGAATCGGTCACCAGATACTTAAATTGTATTGGATTTGGCTGCAACAATCTTTACTCCTGAAGCTCCAAAAGTGTTTTGTGGACTCAAACACATCACCCACCCCTCCATCGGCGTTGAGGGGTGGGTGATGAGTTTTTCTGTGAACTATCCCTATAACAAACTGGAAGTAGTGGAAAACTGGAAGTCTGATCCAGAATTTCTCATAGATGTTCAACTATATTTCTGGTTACTGGTTAATTTGCACTGCTCGGTGTTGTGATGATATTGAACGTTTTTAAAGCACAATGAATCAGAAAGTGAATCTGAATGGCAGTTACTGTATCTGTTGCCCACTCACCAATTCTTTGGCCTCAGTGAGCGACTCCTCTACCTCAGAGAAGCTGAAGGAGGCCACGGTGATGAACTGACTGACCACAGGGACAAACTTATCAGCAGGAGAGTGAGAGGATTGAGCCTGCTGGTACTGCAGCTCCTGCAAATGGACCACAAGACATCAGACAGAGGGACAGGACATTATAACAAGATTTCCAAGCTCTCCACTGAGCTCACTTACCGCCTCTACGCTCTTTAGACCAGATCTCAGATTGCCAATGTCCTTCTCCAACTCTGTCATACTGAAGGGAGACAGTAAAACAAACACATGCTATTTGTGGTTTTAGGGTGAGTTGCAACTGGAACTACTGGACCAACAGCTAAGTGTAGTGACTTTTATGGAACCCTCCAAAGTCTTGGCCAGGTTATACACTGCATATATTAATGACCTTGTACACATGCCTCGCACAAAACTCATTCAAAGTGCTGAAGCTCGCTTCCTATCTGGTTCCAAATATGTGGCCATAGTAAAGCTATTTTTGCCTCCCAACCTTCTTTTCCTTTAGAACCAAGTTGAAACTACACTCAATCACTTTACAGGCTCTGTCTGGATTAGCACGTCCTTATATGTCAGAGCTGCTCTCCCCCTATTACTAACGTACTGCTTGAGATCCTCGAACAAGTCTCTGCTTTCTGCCACAGAGTCTCGGCTGAAAACAAAAGGTGGCCCAGTGTTTGTTGTTAGAGCCTCCAGACTCTGAGGAGACAAACTGAATCCCTAGATAAAAAAACACTGCTAAATCATGATGCTTTTAAATCTTTAGATCATCAGAGTCACACCCCATCACCTTCATGGCCGTGTGTGTGTCTGTGTGCGTTACTTCATTCCCAGCCCTATGAGATAAATTGTGATTTGTGAATATGGGCTACACAAATAAAATTTGATTGACGATTGATTGATTCCTACTTGACTTTAGCAGCTTCTGGCACACTCTGTAGCTCGTCACTGAAGGTCACCACACTCAGGTACTTCTTCTCCAGTACAGTGATCATGTAGTGGAGCAGAGTGACGTTTCTGCGAACAAACAGCACACACATTTGACAATCAATCAACGATCACTTATCACTTTCTTTACTTCTTTTAAAACAAATAGTTGAACACGTGAAAAGGCCTTATTTTATCCCAGGAGACATTTTGACTCATAATAGTAGAAAAAACACATCACTCTATCCACAGGTGTATTTAATATTCAGCCATCTCTCATTATATTGTCTGCACAAGGATGTTTCCTGCTTCCACGTGTCAAAATGTCTTCAATGGAAAAGGCTAATGACGTAGGAAGCCTCGCTGAGAACTGTACTTGTCTATGCTTGACTTGGTGTCGGCTATCTTGTTCAGACTGGAGACTTTAAATCCGTAGGCATTTCCTCGCTGTCCTTTGTTCATGTAGTTCCCAAAGGCCAGAACCACTTCGAGCAGCTGATGCAGCCTCCCGCTCTGTACCACCTCTCTGGACGCGAGGCACAGAGCTGAAACCACAGAGAGAAGGAGGGAAATGTTAACACACAGCTCCTCAAACCATAACTGCAAATTAGTATCGTATCATGTCCTCAGCAGAGGACATAAAACAGAGCTTAAAGAGAGAGGGAGGGTACCTTTGATTTTAGGCTTGACCTCAGCCACTCGTTCAGCAAACTTCTTCTTGAAGTAGAGCGCCTGCAGTCTCTGTTGGTAGTGGCTGATTCTGGGTGTGGACACAAAACAGACAACAACCGTGAACACCACCAGCAGGAAGAGGTGGAGACATATTTAGTGTAACTCAATGTTATGTCTGTTTAACGAAATGAACCAATAATCAAAATTCCTCTGTGAATGCTGTATAAACCATTTGTGCAGATTCATATTTAACATTTATGTGTTGCGAGGGAACAACATGCTATATGGGACTGCTGGAGGAGAACTAGTTCATATGACATGTTTGACGTTGTAGGAAATTAGAAGTGTTTGACGGTATTAATCTCTAGATATGGACGATAACGGCATTTTCTGGACAGGGAGTCTTTATTTCACCAAGGGAACTACATTTTCCTCTGGTGAAATTTAACATTTCTTTTTTTTTTGTAGAAGCTGTAAAGAACACAAGTTATTTTGGTACGTACCTGCTCATGTCATACAGGAAGCGATCTGCTTTGGCCATACGGTCCAGCTCATGCTTGTGTTCCTCTAACAGCTCAATGTCACTCTTCTCAGGAAGAAACTTCAGAAGCTTCAAACACAAAGACACATACACACAAACTATCAGAAAACGTTGTCAATCTGTTGGTTGTGAATTATCAGACATATGAGCCTAAAGTAAATACGTTGTTTCCATTTTTCCATTAGAGACCTTTCTAAACCGATCCATTATTATCAGTGACGACGTGTCCTTGGGCAAGATACTGAACACCGAATTGCCCCGCATAGAAAAAAAAGTGCTGCTAATAGATGCACTGTATGAATGTGTGTGTGAATGGGTGAATGACAAACTGTACTGTAAAGAGCTTTGAGTGGTCATCAAGACTAGAAAAGCGCTATATAAATACTGACCATTTACCATTTATCCAAACAGGCAGAAGTGAATTAAGCTGCTCAATTCTTTCTCTTTCTCTATACTTGATATCATTATATCAACATGTTGGTGTGGAAGAATTTCCAACAGCCAGGCACTTCGAATGGATTTTACAAATACAGTAGGAGCCTTGGACAACAGACACTCCCCCTACTCTTCAGAATGCAATGTTTAGGAATGGGGATGTGTGTCTGCGGGTTGTGTTCCTTTGCATGTGTGCGTTTTAGCACCTGCTCCAGCATGTCTTTAGGTAAATCCTCCTGTTCATCCATGGTCAGGATTGCATGACGGATCTCCTCATTGGTCAACTTTAACCTGTAACACAGATATAGATTGTATTTCAGTTGTCAATACAATCACTTACACGTTTTACATTTACCATGCTGTCTTTGTGTAGAGGCTGTAAGAGAGATCTGTTTTTTTTACACTGTGGAGGAAGTCATTTCTGTTGTTTGTTAAACTTTGCTTAAATCAATAAAACCTGTGAAATCCAAGTTAAAAAATATATCTCCACAAGGATGTAGCGACTGAGATTGTTAAATAAATTGCAATCAGAGGATAAAACAATATACAAATCAAATATCCTTAATTAACACATACCACACTGATATGGAACCAAAATATTAAAACTCCTATGTCGAGTGTCAGTTCTGAAATTGATTTTGGTGACTCCAAGTGGTAGTATCAAATATGTCATTTACAAAAACAAAACAAAGCAAATTAAACCAAAACTAAATAAAATGTCTGACCGATGTCAGAGGAGAGCAAATAGCAGCAAATAAAAAACGTATGAAATCTAAATGTAGCTGATTGATTTAAAGCAGATTCAATTTGTACTGATATTTCAGCTGTTGTATGTACTGTATTATACATATTTGGAAATTATTATTACGTTTCTTTCTATACATATTGTAGAAAAATACATATACGTACCTCTTATTTTTCCCTTCTATACTTATATTTTTGTATTTCTTTTTGATATGGATCTGTACCATAACTGTTAAATCCAATTGACCAATCAATTACGTTTTTCTGATTCTAAAGTCAGATTCTGATATTGACATTGATACACAATTTGTATACAATAATAGCAAATCTTTTGTCAACAACAGTAATTTTTATTTATTAATTATAAATCAAGCAGTATATATTGTTTATTGAGGGTGTGAAAAGTCTGTTACTAAAAAGTATACAAAATAAACTTTGTTTTACTGTTATTATAACTTTGTAAAAACAATATAACATCTATGCTAGTATACAAACCAGAAACAGTTTTGTAAATCAGTATTTTACCTTTCAACAAGGAGGTTATGTTTTCCCCCGTGTCTGTTTGTTGATTTCTTTGTTGGTTTATTTATTTGTTAGCAGGATTACAAAAAGGTAGCCACAGAACTGATTTCCACCAAACCTTGTGGAGGTTGGGGCTTGGGCCTGAGAAGAACTTAATACATTTGAACCAATCCAACATCATGCGTATAGGACTGTTCAGCTGAATGCTGTTCTAGTTCTTAACTCAAATACAATCAACAACATACAGGCCTGTGTTTGCTGTGTCTGTAAAATGTTCACCCCATAATCAGTGACAAGAACAGGCCAATGGATGACACTCCTTCTCTATGCTATCAGAACCATTTGATAATTGCTAGAATCAGGTCAAAGACTGGACACATAGAACCCTTAACTGCAGATTTTCAGAAATATCATTGTTGTTTTGAGTTCAATATGGCGGTGGACTGGTGAGGTTGTTGGGTCATGGTCAGTTCCCACCTTGGGCACCAGATGTAAAGGTGCACTGAGGTAAATCATAATCACTGTCATTAACTGGCAGGAAATTCTCTGTAAACAGTGAATGAGGTAAAGTTGGATGCTTTTCACATATGGTATTAACATCTGTCATAACTGATCTGATCACAAGTGGACAGCTCTAAGTTGAGATGTGAATGCACCCAAGATGAGACAAGGACATATTAAATCACTCAGACCACATATGGAGGTGGTGACCCAATGGTCATGCCATAATTTGTGGAATAAGCCCATAGGTAGCGATATCCACTTTTCCAGCAGCAACAATTGTGTCCACACACTGACCGTGAGAGCAGAATGATGCAGTTCTGTGCGCGGCGACCATCAATCACTGACAGCTCTTTGACTTTCTTGGCAATCGTGCGATCACCCTCAGCATCCTTCTGCTAATAGAAAAGAATAGTCAGACAGCAACAAAATACAATACAACACAACCTCGCCATGACTGGGAACTGGGAAAATATAATCAATAACATATCAATGGATTGATACGTCAAATGCAGTGTATGTAATTGTATGTTTCGTGTCAGTGCAGTATTCACTATGTCACCTGTGGTTTTTGGTAAGCTGAGAACGTCCTCTGGAACTCTTCTAGATCCAGTTCTTTGAACACCTTAACATCATCGATCTCTTTCCATATGGTTCCTTCAGTCTTTTCCAGAAATAAACAATGTTAATAACATCATTTTAATCAGAGGTCCAATTAATAACTTACCCTGCGATTTCAACTCTGTGACAGGACTCTGACCTCTGTAGAGATTATCTGTGTGGATTCCACCACTACTACAAGCTAAACCAGTTCCTTGCCCACTTCATAGTGGTGTAGTAATATAAAACTTAAAGGGGACATAGCATGCAAATTCCACTTGTAGTGCTTCTCAGTTAATGTGGGTATCTGGCATGTCTACCAACCCAAAAACTCTGGGGAAAAAACACTCGCGCGTTTTGTTATGGTTCCTCTAAGTCAGAAACGTCATGCTTGAGCGACTCGATTGAGCTTCCTGGGTTTTGTGTCGTAACAAGGAACTGGAAGTCTCCTACATGGTCTTGGCCCACCCCCACCTCATCAAAACAGGTCACTCTGTGGAGGGCTGTTTTATACAGGGTAAAAAGGGTGCTGTTTGAAATGATCCTTGTGGTATTTTGACCAAAGTATGTTACAGACATTTCATTAAGACCCCAAGGAACCATATCAACTTGTGGTAAAATGGGCATGCTATGTCCCCTTTAAGAAAAAATTGCTTTTGGCTGCTCCTTGATTGAAACCTTTTTGCTGCCAACAAAAGACCAAAACCTCAAGTCGATACTTTTTCACTGCCCTCTTGATACTTTCACTATCAGCTGGTAGATTCTTTTAGGAAGAATGAACGTGTCTCATATTACTGGTCGCGATGTTGGAGATTGAAAATAAAGACAACAATAAAGGTCCAGTGTGGATAAGAATGTTTTATAACAATGATTTCATTGTTATGTTATCACTTGAAACTAAGAACCATTGTGTTTTTGTTACCCTACAATCAGCTCTTCATATCTACGAAGAGAGCAGGTCCACTTCCACTGAGTCCACTATGTTTTTACAGGAAGCCATAATGGACAAACTAAAGTATGCATCTAAAGAGGGAAGATCCCGGTTAAATGTAACTTGAGGGCCACCGTAGGTTCTCTAACACAGTTGAAAGGGATAGTAAGGTGAGGGATATTAATTTGGTTGGTGGTTCGATCCCAATCTCCCCCATTCCACATATTGACATGTCCTTAAGATACTGAACTACATATTGGCCCTCACTGGTGTGCCGCTAGCGTGTTATTGATATGGGATAGAGAAAGTTCTGCACATAGATGCACTGTATGAATGTGTGTGTGAATAGGTGAATGGCAAAACTGTACTGTAAAGAGCTTTGAGGGGTCATCAAGACTAGAAAAGCTCTATATAAATACTGACCATTAAATCCTACACACTGAACCTTTAAGGAAGTTAAGGACACAGCTGTCTTCTCCTTGTCTGTAACAAATGAGTAACAAAACCTTTACATGGCCAACCTGATCACTGCTGCTCAGTATGAATGAATGACAATGAATGACAGGCAAAATAATTAGTTAAATAAATAAATAAATAATAAGCTATCAGTAAAGTACTGTCATATATAAGCATGTGTAGGATTTATATAGTTATTGGGGTAATATAAAGCACGACACTAACTAATCAACACCTGTCAAGTTTTGCAAAGGAGACCCACAACTTTAAATCAAAACCTGCTCAATGTATAGGGGACACATTTTCTTATTAAGGATATGGCTGACAAGCTCTTCACCTCTGAAAAATTCAGGTAAACATTATTTGTTGGTGTAGAGGCTGATGGATCTAAAGTTCTGTTACGCTGTCACGAAGGTCAGGATGTCAGTAGTTGACATGCCCAACCTCTGTCATCTAGTTTAGGTAAGAAATGTATACATTAATGGTAATTACTAATGAATGTGGATCATCAGCAGTTTGCTGTAGTTAATAAAGACAGTATCAATAGTAAGAGTAATTAGCACCAATAGACCTTAGGCAATTTGCTCCAGTTGAATGATTTCATTGGGTTGGATGGCTGGGGGATATTCTTCTTCGGGGCAGTGTTTAGTTGAGCTCCTAGAGGAGGAGGCGGAGGAGGAGGAGGAGCACATGGGCCCATTCCAAAAGATGGTGGGCCACCTGGAGGAGGAGGAGGTGGAGGAGGAGGAGAGGGGATGGACGGGGCAACACCAGCGGGGACTAAACCACCGGAGGTCACAGGAGGTCCTCCTGGAATGCTGGAGTTCTAAGAAAATAACAAGAGAAATTAAAGCAAATAAGGACAACGAATTCTGAACAGACAGATGAGCGAGCTTGTTGTGTTGGTGAACATACAGAGCTGAGCTGCTGCAGACGAGCAGACAGTCCTGCCACTTGCAGCTTCGCTTGCTTGTGATCGTTGCCCTCTCGCTCCAGTTTGTCCTTCATCTTGTTCAGCATCTCCATCATATCTTCTTTCTCCTTGTGCTTGGCCTCACACTCCCTCTCTTTCTTCTCAAAACGCTGCTGTAAGTTCTGCTGGTCTGGATGGAAAAGTGAGTGAGACAGCTAGAAACTCACAGGAGCTCTCGCTCTACAAACTGGGGTTGAGTTATTGGAGGTATAAGTCTTGAAGAACAAAGGATGATGAGTGGAAGACATTGATTGTGATTTTGGATATGCATTGTGTTGCCAGCTCGGTCCCGGAGGTATCCAGCTAATCATTTGTTCAATGCAAGCATTGACTGAGCATTTACAGGGGCAAGAAAAACACTAAGAACCTCCTGGAATAACCTGATTTTCTGATATAATAGATGGTCAACTCATGAATAGAGAGGTTAACCAGCTCCAATGATTGTGAGTATGTTTATAAACCAAAGTAGCTCTAACATAAACCTCTGCTGGACTCTAGCTTTGTTAACTCTGATGTCATTAGCTGTTTGAATGATGTGTAAGAACTACACAATGAGTTGTGTATTATTAGTTCAAATAGATTGTATTTGTTCATTCATGTAACTTAGATGAAGCTCTGAGTGTTGAAGACAAATTTACATATAAATGTGGATAATTCCACACGGTTCCCTTTCTTTTTCTTGCTACTGCATAATCAGCTGATGAGTCAGGAAGAGCAAAACTGTACAACCAACCATGTTTGTTCATTTTAATGCTGTACATGTTGGACATGTGTGTATTTACCTTTTCTCATTTTATCAGCTTGTTCTTTCCATTGTTTGACCTCACCCTCCTTGATGAGCCTAAAGACACATACAAACACAAATGAGAAGTTAGTTCGCACCTTCCACCACCACCACCACACACACACGTGTGCACACACACACACGCACACAAAACGAGAAGCTTGTCCACTATTCCCCTGGAAACTCATTGTCATGGAGCTACATGTCTTTTCTACCAGGCACAAATTTCACATTTTGAAGATAGGTGTTGAAAAAGAAGTAAGCAAATATATATATATATATAGGAATATTTAATATGTTAAATGAGGATTAAACCAATATTTGTGATTCTTTGTATTTTTTAAACAAAATCTAATTTGTGTATCAACGATAAATAGCAAATTAAAATGTTTGATTTTGTCGTGTTTAGCAACGTCGGCAGCCGTCTCTACAGGAAATGTTTTGTTTACCTCTACCAGTAATAAAACTGTGGTGTTTGACTCAACATATTAAAAATAATAATTACAGTCATCATTAATGGGCTATGTTCATGTCTCAGAGTTAGGATTCCTGCACACTTACATGCGGACAATATTTTTAACATTGAAGTCCTCCAGCGGAGCGACGTCAGGGTTTTCACCTTTGTCCGTCTGCAGAACCAGCTGCTGAACTATCCGGTCCAACAACACCCAGTACTGAAGTGTGGTGGTGTTCTGCTTATCTGCAGACAGACAGTGAGACAAGTCAGAGAGAAACTTCTACTAGCATGGATCATTCAGTGAACTGTAGGCGAGCAGGCAGCCAGACAGTCTTACATGGAATCATGAGACAGTGCTGCAGCGCTGACAGGAGGTGAGGGTAAGCTTCAGTGTGGTTCAGATTCTTCTTGATCAGCTCAAACATCTGGCTCGCACTTTTGGTTTCTATATGGACCTGAGGCAAAGTAGCAGAGGACATTTATTGCTGGCTTTATAACACAGTACATATTTGATTTGTATTTTCAAATTACATGTGACATGCTGAAGATGTGCTGGAGCAAGTGGGTTTGATTATAAAGGAGTGGAAAACACAGCTCCTTCAACTTGCACCAATAACATGCAGCTTGTATTATTGTTAATTATTAGGATTTATTATTATTGTTAGGTTGTTTTGGTTACTAGTAATCTATAAAATCCCCTCTTAAAGTTGTGGTGTGTACCAGAAACAAAGTTGCTTGGTATGATGTAAAAAATTTGAAATATTAAATCTGTTCATCTATAAAAGTTTGAAATTCAGCTGGATCTGAAGGATGTGACATAAAGAAAAGTTTGCGTTAGAGCATTTGGAAAGTGGAAAGGTTTTTCTAAATGACTTACAGCATCGAAGCGTTTGGAAATCACAAGCTCATCTTCATTCCTCAACATCTCAAAAAAGTCCAGATGTCTGGAAGACAACAACAAGCTGTGACAACTAAACTCAGAAAGTACATTTAAACTCTGTTAATGTATAAATCAATTCATGTGGCCTGGTGCTTATTTGTTAGTTCCATGATACAGTTCCATGTTTGCACCTTGAGGTGCACCTGATGTACGGTACCTGTCTAAGGTGGCGTTTTCATGGGAACGTAGTTTGTCAATAATTGGCTGGATGCCCAACATCAGAAACTCGTAGCGCAAATGGATACGGAACTCCAGACTGGTCTGTGGAACACACACACATGGACACAACATTAACACATATATTATTCATATTCATCTTTGTTATTGTTGATGTTATATAAAATTAAAATACAGGATTCTCAAACACCAATAGAAAACATCAGGTAGTAGCATCAGTCCCTGAAAGTTAAAGAGCCAGTCATCCCGACTATCTTCTTCTTTTTGATTGATCAGGAACCACTTACTCAACCAACCCTCAGTAGGCTAATAAACGTATGCTACAAGTTTGAGTATAAATAGACACAACATTTGAGTTTCTCAACACACACACACACACACACACACACACACACACACGCACACACACACACACACACACGATCACTAGTACAGCAAATTCACCCACTACTACAAAAAAAATTCGCAGGGAAATCCAAAAAATTGGACTTATGTGACTAATTTTCACTAAGACAAGTGGACTTGGGGCTTGGAGCCACATTCTTGGTGGGGAAGTCATAAAGTACATCTTTGGTGTTTTTAAAAAACAACATTAACACCTGCCTTATCCTAGGATGCAAATTGAGCGAAGGAATATAAAAAAATAAAGAACATACAGTAAAACAACAAACTGATGGTACTTAATGCTGCATGCATTTGATTGCCCCTTCAAAAGAGACGGAGACAGTTTGTTCATTACCTCTCCTGTTCCCTGACTGAGCACAGCATTGATGAAGGACATAATGGCAGTCTTCAGATTAACTTCATCTCTGTAGCGGCCCGTGGATCTATCCAAGTCTGTCAGCAGGCTCTGCACACAGGACAGAAAACACTCCGGTTATAGATTAATTAATTAAATTGTGTTGGTACAGTGAAAGTGCTGCTGGTCTTTTTGATGTTTGACACCAGGTGAGCTTCAAAATGATGGTCTTCTCTCTCTCTTGGTCTGGCTGTAGCTGATCACTTCCTGCCACACACTGTCAGCATGTTCATCTGTCCAACCACGAAGAGGATGATGCCAAATGATGGGACGGACAGAAGCGAGACAAGCAATACAGACAGCAAATGGACATCTGAAAGATACCTAATTGGTGTACACATTTTAACACCATAATTCAACATTTGATTTAATGTTTTTCTAATTATTTGACTTTATTTTGTAACATCCTAATTCAGCATTTTGACTCCTCAAGAAAATCCTTGCCTTGCGTGTTAAGCTGAGTGGTCATGTCAAGAAATCTGATGAATCTACTGTATTTCGTCCTTTCACATCTGCCTTTGCAGAAAATGAAAAGATAGCAAACAAAAAAAAAATCAGACCTGAAAACGTGTTCTCTCTGAGGCAAATTTCTGGTAGTGCAACATAGCTTCTAGCACTTTCTTATGGCCTCCTGGCACCAGACACACGGCTCCAAGGATCTCTAACACTGCAACCTAAGAAGAGAGAGGAAAGGTCAGTTACACATGAGAAGAAGAAGAAAAAAAAAAACCTTATCATTAACAGGGAAAGTTTGATTTCACAGATCTGAGTAAAGTTTGTCCTTAAAGGAAATCCATCATGAAACCAACATTAGTTGCAATGCACAAACACGCTGGGGCAGTGCCATCCTTTTGTGCACATTTCATATCTCGTGGTCATTTTACATGTCTTTGTGTTTTTTTTTCTATTTCTTGTTCTTATATATGTCATGTGGTTATTTTGTGTCTCCTAGTGGTTGTTTTGTTTCTCTTTTCATCTCTGCTTTTGTGTCTTTGTGCTCATTTATGTCATGTTCTTGTTGTCTTACTTGTCTTTGTGGTCATGTTGCAGTTGCCTTGCGAAGAAATGTTGACCAGATGGACCCATTTAATGATCCTAACATACTAATTTCAAACCAGCATGCACAAACCAAATGACATTCACCAAATCACTCCGCTTTTAGAAATTTTCTTCACGATTTTGAGAATAAAAGAAAGTCACAGAGTAGGCTATGTACTGTTTGTACCTTGGTCTTGATGTTTTCAGTGGCCAGACTTTGTGCGATGATATTAATACTCTCGCAGTGACCCAGGACATGAGCTCGGCCCTGTGAATTGTTCATCAGAGCTTTGATGCAGCCAATCAGTGAGGTGTGGATGTGAGACTCTGTGGTCTCATAGTCCATTGACGTGAGGAAATTCAGGAGACACGACAGGCCGTCCAAGTCAATGAATCGTGTCACAAACCTGAGGGAGATCAGTCAGAGTGAAAGTTGGAGGCAATTCTTTTTCACAGAAACATGTGTGTTAGAAGTGGAACTGTACCTCATTGGCTGTGTCCTCAGAGCTGTTTTAAGACCATCGACGATCTTCAGTCTTCCCTGCTCATCCTCACCCTCCAGCGCCAGTAGAGACCTCCTCTGGATATGGAGTTAAACAAACATAATTCCAAGTAGGTTATCATTCAGGGCCAATAATGGAGAGTGTTTGGCCTACAGCCCTGTGGCTCATTAGTGGAACTATATGTTAGTATAGTGCATTCATATATAACGTTTATAACTATATATATCAAAGCCCCATGTGTAAAATGTTGACAGTACTATACTGTATATATTTATATAATTATAAAAATAATATAAAATAATCTTCTAATTTTATGAAGAAAACTGGTGATGGAGCAAAAATACGTCAATGTTTTTTTCTGTGAATGAACTGGTAATAGCAGGATGAAAACAGAATGTCTTGTGTGACTCACAGCAGCCATGGACCTGAGCTGGTCAATATAAAACTCTGGCCACTTGGTTGCTCCTTTGTTCTCCTCTGCCTCCTGAAAAACATAAAGACACACCGGCGTATGAGGTCATGATACATAAACTGTACGCTGTAGGTTGCAGAGATATGTTTTCTGGTGTATTTATAGTTTCTTACCAGTTTCTTGCTACAGTAGAGGTTCCATTTCTTCTCTGCTGGTAAAGAAAACATGGCAGCCCTGTGCTCCTCTGTAAGGTCCAGTTCATCCTGGGATAGAAGGAGACAATGAGGATACAGAGGGACGATGTGAAAGAAAAGCACTTAAATACTTATGGATGTTTGAAGGCACTTAGAAATACTCAAGTCTTGAGCAAACGAACAATGCCTTGTACTCACCACCAGCTCAGTGAACATTGAGTCCAGCTCCTGAAGAGGGGGCATGGGCAGGGTGGGCTCCAGTGAAGCCATAATGTTATCATGGCAGTAGGTGATCTCTGGTTGGTCACTTCCTTTGAAGCAGCAAGAAAACAGAGAGGACAAGCTGCGCCCCTGGGGCTGCTTCACCCGGGATGCCATGGTTACAGCAGGGACCTAAACAGAAGTGTTGGCTGGTAGGAATAATCACAGCAGTGAAATGTGTGGTTAGTTATTCTCAGAATTTGTTTTGATGCATGTTGCAGCAATTCTTGTGGTAAAAGATCTGACAAATTAACTGGATACTGAGTTTGCTTGATGTTTGAATAAGGCATTGAAACATGGAAAACATTGAGTAAAATTGTGGACAATGGTAAGACAGCTAGATTGAATCTGTGGTAACCAATCAAATGACATTTAATAAAGTGTTAATTTATGGCAAAACCTTTTCCTTTATATATGTGTCTTGTTTTCTCAGGTCATATTTTACATCATATCCAGTTACTGCTTGAACATTCCAATAGTAAATATGAATTATATTATTATAATATGAATTAAACTAGCAGTCTCGTGTTCCCCTGAAAGTGAACGCTTGTCATTTCTGACGCATTATAATCCTGATAATGTCATTTATAAGTGTTTTCTGCAGACACTGGAATTTCTGTGAACCCTGATGGTGACTGCTGGTGACTTTATAATCATGATAAATTAGATGAGATTCATGTTGACTTATGTAATGAGAAAAAAACTGTAATATTTAATGTGTGAAACCCATAAATTGTACATATCATAAAGAGTGCAATCACAGTGGGTCAGATCAGCACTGAGTACAAAATCTGTTATTAAGTATAAAGTTACAAGATGTTTTTTTGTGTTATAACAAGATAATTTAAGGTTACAGAATGATTGGATGTCATTCATGATAGAAAAAAGTAAAATATAATTCTTTTGAACATGGACTAATGCCACTTATTTGGACTTTATACTTCCAGTGTCAAATTGTGTAATGACTGTTAAACACAATTGCAGCAAAGACAATAACAGCATCATTCAGCAAATTATAATTACAGTACAATCACTGTTATTTTATTATATATAGAGAACTAAGTTGCAGAAAGGGATTAAAATATCAAACTGTAAAAAACAAGATGTAGCAAGAGAATGAAACTGTACACCGTAACTCTGGTGAGGCCATCACATGTACATGTAACTCATTCACAATAGTGTTGCCAGTGCGTAACTGCAAACATACAATTAAAAGACTGTGTGCTGAGTTACAAATATAATGGGGCACTATCAATAATAATTATATAAGCTTGTAGTAGCTTGCAATGACTGGGATATAAAAGCCATCAGATATATTTTTAGGTTTTTTAGTTTGGATAATGTATGATTTAATTTGGTGCTGTCCAAATAAAATTGAATAGATTTTTTTCGTTTCATCAATCTACCACAATTCTAAAAACGAATACTATAAATTCTAAAAAAGTAACACAAAAAATGTGACATATTATTCCATTTAGAAGCCAGGAAAATATATAACATGTAAAAATGATCATGTTTTTCCAAACATATATTAGACTAATATTGATGTATGACAGATGAGATGTTGCAGATATTTTTGTGTTCAGGATAAGAAGAGCACGAGTGTAATTACTGACGTATTCCATTTCCACTAACAATCAGATGAACAATAAATTGATGCTGACCAATTCTTAACTATCACACCCAAATATTATAAATACTATCTCTTGAAAATCTATCTTCAATCAAAATTGCATAATTTTTGCATATCCACATCCAGGTCTCCAAAGGCTGCACAAAGATCCCCTTTGTACTAACACTGACATGATCAAACACAAGCACATGCACAAAGTAACACAGTCACACACATAAATTCATTTGGGTGTGATGTATAAGACATAACTGGAACCGCTCCTGCTCAGGTGAGTCATGAGGTGTGGCTCAGTGATAGTACAGAAATAGTTTCAGTGAAGTTGCAAAACAACTGCATACTCAGGTCCCTATAGTAATAAAGCAAAGTGCTGATGAAGTCCGAGACACAACAATATGCTTTTGTATACATTTTCCCAGTTAGAGTGGTAACACAGTGTACAGTTTGTTAAGTTATACATTGAGTTTATGTGTGGTTGTTTGTGGTGATACTCTACTCTCAACCATAGACTGTATTTAAAGATTCATGACATGACAGTTACCCAAAAGTCAAGCCAAATCAACTTCATAGCCACCTGGTGGCAGGTTGCACTATCGCTCATAAACACCTGCCTCCATGTCAGTGGAATGGACATTGACACAACTAACGTCAACGTACAAATTAAATAATTTTTTTATCATTAGTTCTTATAAATGCTCTTATAAATGTTCAAATGTAAAATTTTCCCGGTAAGTTTGGTTTTAATTTGTTTGTTTGATGCCATAAATATGGGGTGAAACACCATGATTGAAAGCTGAGACTGGCTCGCGATTGGCTGAGCATTTGTATTGGCAGAATGTTGACACTGTAGCTCTGCTCCATCATCACAACTTCATAGACTCGTCAAAAGCACAAAATGGCAGAACTTGTTTCCAGGATATTTTAGCTTAATTTTTGAACAACTGGAGGAAGTGGAGATGCGTTGTCCATCTTTATATGCACTCCATAAACTCAACCCTTTCACGTTACAATAGAACAGCAACTACATACTGTAGGAAATATAATTTATGGATAGTTTATGGATAGGACTTTTATTTTCCATTGAAATACACGTAACATATATGTACTGAGACAACCTGGGTGTGACACTCGACAGTCAACTCTCCCTTACTGCCAACATTACTGCAACAACACGTTCCTGTAGATACATGCTGCACAACATCAGGAGAATACGCCCCCTTCTCACTCAGAAGGCGGCGCAGGTTCTGGGCCAGGCTCTGGTCATCTCACGCCTAGACTACTGCAACTCCCTCCTGGCAGGTCTACCTGCTAGTGCCATCCGACCTCTGCAGCTCATCCAGAATGCAGCAGCTCGACTGGTCTTTAACCTACCTAAGTTCACATACACCTCTCCTCCACTCCCTTAACTGGTTACCAGTGGCTGCTCGCATTGTGTCTGAAAGCAGCTTTTGATTCTTATCTTGCTGGACCTATTGGCAGCCTTGGATACAGTGATCAACAGCATCCTGCTGTCTGTTCTCTCCAATGGACACTTTTTGCAGCACTTTATTTGAATCATATCTCACTGATCATTCCTTCAGTATGTCATGGTGTGAACAAACATCCTTATCTTAACCTATTCCCAAAGGGATGTACACACACTGAAGAGCAGTCTTACACACACTTGACTACTGAAATGCTTGAGTAAAATAATCTGGTTGTTTTTTTGCTTTTAATTCTTTTTAATTCTACAGTTGTATTATAATATTTAAATTACCATAATAATTAAAATATATATTATAAAAATAATACCAAATAATTGTTGAAGAGGAGAACAAACACAGAATATTTGGTCTATACTGCAAAAGATAACACTTTTTAAACACATGAACATTGAAGAGGAGAATATTCAGTAACAAAAATAGTTTCCAATCTTAAGATTTTAGACACAGGTGTTTACATATTACATTTGTCACATGTTTCATGACTTTACAGCTTTTAATTCAAATGTTCCATCCAAGTGTATTAATTACAATAATTACACTATAATAATTCTAAAAACCGAGTTCGTTTCCCTTCTGATACGAGAGATGGCTCAGGAGATGCAACTACACTAAACGGTACGCACCGCGTATATAACAACTTTTTTTACAGTGTGAGTCTGGTGCCGGGCTGTCCTTTGATTTCTGTGTGTGCACAGGGCACTGCAGTCTCATGACCTTTTATGGTCATTGTCGGGGCGTTTACCTATGCTAATTCGGAAAAACTGATGCACGCTTTCAACTTACCAACACATGACATTCATCAAAATAAGAACACGAGTGGGAACAAGCAAAATGTAAGAAAATTACTGATAAGTAATGCTTTGTTGGTCCATTGAAATCTGTCACAGGTTAAAATAGGACATCAGGACACGATTAATTTCATAAAGGACAAACACATTTGTTGTCCTTTGCATCTGCTGTTTGGTTCAGGCCACACAAGCAAAGACAGCATGAGTAGTCTGGATTGCAATGTGTGTCATCAAGAGCATCAGTAATGAAGATGGTAAATGGATTGTTTTTATACAGCACTTTTCCAGTCTTGTCAACCACTCACAGCGCTTTACAGTACAAGTCCCATTCACCCATTCATGCACAAATTCAGACAGCAGTGTTTTCCCCCCCATTACAATCCATTCATACACTGTGGCCTCAGCCATCAGGGGTTATTTGGAGTTTAAGTATTTTGCCGTGGGTAATGCAGACTGTAGGTGCTGATGGATGAAACCATTGACATTCTGGTTAGTCGACAACCCCCTCTACCTCCTGAGCCACACCCTGTCTGTTGCTGTAGTTAATGTCAAGAGGAGTAACAGAACTGTGCAGACATTTGTATTTTTTGTATTCTGGTAGTACATGCACATTCAGCACAAATAAAGTTGCATTGTCAAATGAACTTGAGGGGTAAAGGGAAAGGTATTCTGTTGAGAACAAAGCATCAAATCAACAGTGTAAATGCTTTCTCAGGTCTCAAAGTTTCTAGAACCTCCTTGCTCTGAGGCAACATAGTTAACAACTGCACCACCATGTGCTTCTCTATCCCCCTTTCATCCCAATCACACATTTGGGGGTCCTTTATCTTGACCAAGGACACTTAGTCACACAGACTTGAAGAGCCAGGGATCCAATCATTAGCTGTCCACTTAACGTCCTGTGCTATAGCCACCACAATGAGTGGAATGAGAAAAAATGGAGATGGATTAATGTACTGTAGAACTTCTCTCTAGGGGTCAATGGTGTAACCTTGATGTGGAAGTTGATGCGATTCCGGCACATGACCCAGAGTTCAAAAGATACTACAATCAACATTGTTGTGAATGATTCAGAAAATGCCACCCCCAGCCTTATCCCTTACTCTTCACCTTGGATGAAGCTACAACCATCCATTGGTTTCTAAAGGTCAAAGGTTGTTGCAACAGAAGAGGAAGGAGCTTTGTGATGTGGGGCTCAGTGAGAGAATGTGAAGATTCAAAAACATGAACAGAAAGAAAAATCCAGAGCCTCACAGCCACACTCGAGGGACAAAGTTTATCTCAATGAGATTGTGCTAAAGATGAGAAAGCAATCATTCAGTTTGTACAAAGACTGGTTGACATTACCTCATTAAAAGGAGGTTTTTCAATAATGGCTCCAGAATATATTGTAAAAACTGAGCCTTGCTAGGGATGATGAAATCCTCAGAGTTAATGGTTGGCTGAGTAAAAGCAGCACAGCAGCAAAATCGAAACATCCAGTCAATTTGTGTGTAAAGGACTTGCATATATCCACATACGGTTTGAGCTGTCCATTCACACATCATTAACTGGGACATACAGGAAGAAATAACATGGGGCCCGGGTTGAAAAATAAAAACAAATATCTGCTGTCAGGAAAGGCATAGTTGACTGTGTTGTTTGCAGACACAACAGAAGAAAACATGTCGGACAGTAAAAGGCAGTTTTAGGGTAAAGTGCAATCGGAAAATTATCCTTTCACTGGTGTCGGAGTAAACAATTAAGATCAGAGATGAAAACACAAATCAGATTCCTCATCTGCCTCCACTGGTCGATTATCAGGAAACCAGTTCTACCTATGCCTGCCCAGCTCTTTGAACCCGAGCCCCAGTTCCCTGTCCAGTCCGTCTACCAGCTCAACCAGTCTTTGATTGTTTTGGGTTTTTTTACAATAAAAAACTCAAAACTTCTTCTGTTTCTCTTCCCATGTTTGCATTTAGAGGCCAGAAATCATTATGTACTTGATGACATCCAAATAACAAATACAGTTTTTGTCCAAACCAAAGTGCCGGACAGATTGACTACCTGACAGCCAGATATATGTCTGGTAGTATTTGTGCAGACCTTGTTAAACATCAAATTCAAGGACTTTCCGGGCCCAATGGCTAGGAACTGAAGTAGCAGGCATTACAGAAGCTCACAGATGACAAATATAAAGAGAAGCTTGAACATGGAACCTGGTTATGTTTAAAAATTAAATAAAGAATAACCGAAGAATAGTAGCTGGACTGGAGCAATGCGTAACCACATTCAGCCCAGGCATATGGATGTTAACCAAGGAGGGAAGGCTGCTAGTACTAGCACTGTTTAAATCAGCCAAACTCAACAAATCAATATGACATTTTGACACTGGCTAGGATGCCAACTACATTGTTCTCTGTTTTAGTTGTTTTCTGTGAGTTATCTTACTTTTAGACAAGTTGACTAGTTTCTGTCTCTACAAATCTCCATTTATTAGACAGGGAAATTAGCGTTTACATGTACATCCCTGGAACAAACACTGAGGCACTGTCCTTGCATCAGTCACCTAAATGTTTTTTTACATAACAGCATGCCAGTGGTTGCTGCAGGACTCAAATAATGATCAGCTGTGTGTATGTTCACTTTCTGTATGGATTGATGACAGAGTTATAGTTCATCCAGTTTGCAGGGTTTAATCAATTCTTTATTGATCCCTGCAGGGGCACTGTGTTTTCTCTTGCCCCTCTTCCACACAGTGGTCAAAGGTCAGTGTCAGCAACAGAACAACAGTTCCACTGTGTCATGTACCGTTCCTCTCCCTCAGTCATGTTTCCCTGTTTGCTAGGTTGAATTTCTTCCTGTTTTTTTTTTTGTCACTCATCCCTCGGTTTCACATTCCTGTGTGTCTGCTGCCTGTGGTTTCCCCTGTGGCTCATTGGTTTCACCATCTCTGTGCTCCCCTTCCTCTCTGTCATTTTATCCTGAACATCACGTCTTTTCAAATTTCTCCTAGCAGTTTTGTCCGCCTCTGTCCACTCCTTGTCGGATTTAATTTTTTGCCTGTTTTACTGACCGCCTGTGTACTGACCAATGTTTGCAAGTAAAGACAGATTTTTGAACCTTCTGTTTCTGAGTCGTGCATTTGAATACTCTAAGCCCATTGCTACTATAATGTTTAATATTCACAGAAGTATAGTTTCATTGAGCAAGCCTTATTTATGTTCTGATGATCCTATCCTAATAATCCTAAAACAGCTGGGGCGTGTACTATAAGGTTATCTGGCTTCACTAACATTGGTCGTCTTGGATAACCTGTACAGAGCTAACTACTCTGGCTTTTCCTACCTTTTTATATCTATCCATATTTCCCAGAGTTGTTACTTACAAGCAACATCATCAGATCCATGATTAGACCATTGAATATGATATGAGAATCTTACCTGCAGGTAAATTCAGTTACAGTGACTGCAATTAACACAATGATATTTAAACAATATTATTACACAACTACAATTGAAAAGAAACACCAGAAATAATGTCTGATTTACTATGATAGGAAGAATTTACACTAAATACTCATGCAGAAAAAAAAAAGGTATAATAATGTCATACTGCTTTTGCTGCCAAAGCTCAACAATCAACAAATGCTAAAGCTCAGTCGCACTGACATGTTGATTTATGATCATGACAAATATTGAATGGTGTGTGGGTAATTTTTACATCTATTGGGTGATGGGTTGTTTCGTTGTTCCACAGTTATTATTCAGAGATAGTTTATTTACTGAAAATGTATGCTTTTACAATCTTATTTTATCCCTGCAGCTCAGAATAACACGAAGGAAACTGGTGATAACTGGAGATAAATCCCATCCCCTCTGTTGTATGTAATTAGAAAATGTAACCACACTGTTGTGTGTTCCATGATTCAGTCAGATGAAACCAGTGCTCTTTTCCTCTCACCTGTCTGCTCTGCTTTGGATGCAACAACCTTGCATTACTTTCACATACAGTCTGAATCCAGTGTGCAACTCTTATGGTTCATTGACCTGGTGCTTTAGCGCTTCTCTTATCGGGTTTGTTTGAAGTGAATACCGGACTTTTTCTTTCACAGTGTTTTGACTGTGGTCTGCAGCCCCCCACTCATTACAGCCACCCCTGCTATTAGTGACCTGAAAATTACACTCTTTATTTCTGAACATGTCAGACTGAATATATGAATACACCCATTGCAATGAGCTGCTTAATGGTAACTGTAAATCATTAACGCATGTCCATTTTATTTAATTAGTTTAGTTAACTCCATATGTGGGCTCCAGGCTGCTGAATACGTTATAAACCTGGGACCACGACACATGAACTATGGGCAGTAGTGGAGAACATTTCCTCGCCTGTATGTGATGGACTTTAACTGGATGTAGATGACATGTGCTCGTGTTTCCTTCACATGCAAAAGAGTTGTTGCACTTGTAGCAACGAACTTTGTCACCCTTGGCTCTCGTGAAGTGTAACCACACTTTAAAAGTTCCAGCCAGTCTAAAAATCAATGGTCCAAATGTGCTAAAGAGGAATCCATCAAATTATTTGGAAAGGTTTCAAGACATATTTCAATTTCTCCTTAATTTAATTATTTTAAATGCATTTTTTCCCTGTACCTAAACAACCTTTTGCACACAATAACAAGATTGTTCCATTTCCATTCTCTCAATGCATAAATCTTGAATTTCTTTTCTTTTCTTTTGAACCCTTTCATTTTGTTATATATATTGGAGACTCGAGGTGTTTCCCAACAATCCGGTTAATCCTAATTCAGACGTAATATTATTTTAATCATTTCAACTGAAACAGATGATTGGATCAAAGCCACTTATTCTTTGAGGGTTGCCAGGCGATAGAACCAATCCCAGGTGACTTTGGGCGAAGGCGGAGTACACCCTGGATAGGTCACCAGTCCATCACAGGGCCAACATGCAGAAACAAACAACAATCCACACTCTCATACACACCTATGGGCAATTTAGAGTTTTCCGTTAACCTTCATGTCGACTGTGGGAGGAAAACGATGAGAACACATAAACTCCAGACAGAAAGTGGTCGCCACTTTCAAACCCATAACCTTCCTGCTGTGCATGTGAGGCGACAGAGTTGACTACTGCACCAACATGCCCCCATACGTCTCCATGTGTACATTTGAAATCCAAAGAGTTGTCACAGAGGATTAATCAGGTTTCCGAGACCAGAAAAACATTAGCATCCAAGGTAGCACAGGAGTAACTGTTTCTGTCGTTTCAGTTCACTACTTTCAAGGTTAATTTATATTGAATGAGTGTGGTCCCAATAGTTACTGATTCCTACTACAGTGTTGTACAGTGTGCAGTGCATGTAATTGATATACTGAAATTCTGGGGAACTTATAAACAGATTATGGTAGAATACTTTTCACTGTAATGACATGTAAAAACTGTATGGGCAAAGTAAACCTCTGGAAATTCAGATTTACGCTTCTTGAAGAATCCTTCCCAAAGTGATGATATGGGTTACAGCAGTGTAAAAAAGGTGTAGAACAAGTCTTGTAACAATGAACAGTTGAATCATTCATGGAGTACAGCAACATACTTATAGTATAGGGGTACTTAATGCCAGATCATGCTTGTAAAAATCAAAATCAAATTTAAATATTTTTTTGTAAAGGTATATGTTATGGAAATTTCCTTGTGGACTATTTCTAAAATCCTGGCTACAGACCTGTGGACCTATGATGTCATCATTGTCTACATAAAATGTGCAGATCATTGCAGCTTCCTTACCTTTGATATCCTCTTCTATGTGATCCAGTGAGACACCATGCTCAGGTTCAGCAGAGTGTGTAGCATCAGTCAAGTGTCAGATGAATATCTGTAGAAGAGATCATTCACTCCGCCGTCACTGCAGCTCGAACTCGAATGTCATTCCAACATTGTAACAGCTGGTAATAAGTGAAGACGACTTAAAAAAAAATGAATGAATGTGTTTTAAACAACACAAAGAAAGAAAGCAAAAATATATGAAACAATGCAGATGATGTCGAAGCGAAGATTCAACTCCAAAGACGTATTTTTACCTTTTTTAAATTGAAAATGCGGCAATCTTTCTTTTTTAAGAAGTTGAATCAGTATGTGGGTCTTTCAGCAGAGATACAGTTGAATTCCAAAAGTTCAATCAGTGTCTGAAGCCGTTTTTATAATCCACAATAAGTTTGTCAAGATAGAAACTAGATAAATACAAAATCCCCAAGAGAGTGTGCCCAAGAGCTGATTCAAAGAGGGATTCCCTGGGAGTTTGGCAGAAATATGCAGGTGTCCAAGAAAATAAAAATCGTCACGTATGTCCACACAGGGCCTGTCCTTTTCTACCTCTGTATTCCTCTTGCCAGTATCTGTCCGGCACAGGGAAACTGACAGATCAGCCTGAGTGAGACTGTATGTGGAGAGTTCAAAACACACACGACTGCATTCCTGGTGGAGGCAGTCACGCCCCGACCTCACCCACTACAGTGTGTGTGTGTAAGAGAGAGAGAGAGAGAGAGAGAGGATGACAGTCTGTGTGGTGATATCTGTAGCATCTCATCATATCAAAAAACAGATTTTTTGTTTCAGATGTTGATCAGCAGATTAGAAACATTTTCACATTTACTGTTGTTCAGCTCTTCACAACCAGTTTTACCAACTTTTATTACATAATTAGCATTGTTGCTCTCAAATGGCCAACGCTCTGAAATTAGCATACTGCAAGTGACTAAGCTAGGGATGGGCGGACAAAGCCTCATCAGGCCTCTGATGCTTCTTCCTTATTGTTGCCGCCTTCAAATGGAACTTGTGACCTCGTGGTTATGACGATCAGGTCACGTCAGGAGCGTTTCACCAGAGAACAGGTTCTCCAACAGCTATTCTCCCAGCAACCATCCTCTGAACCCGAAGAAGACGCGAAAGAGCCAGACCGAGAAGCAGACAGAAAAGCAGACCGAGAAGAAGACAGAGAGGATGGAGACGACGACGGCGACGGTGACTACGAAGACGACGGTGACTACGAAGACGACGACAGTGACGAAGACTACGACCCAGTGGGTGATGCTTCTGCAGATTCTTCATCCTTGGAAGAAGAAGAAGAAGAAGGAGGACAAGACCACAGCGACACCACCACCACTACGACGCTCGACCCGAGTGTCCGGCCTCCTCCATAGCCCTAGCAGCAGCCCCGCTCGGGGCGAGTAAGAGGAAGAGGTGTCAGATATGCCCCAGGAAAAGGATTAAACTCACACCCAGGTGCCGCGGTGTAACAAATACATCTGCAAGGGCTGCTCACTTGTCTATTGCCCTACGTGTGCGTCCTAATATGGGGTGGGCTATGTGAGGGGGCCAACAGCCGGGGGAAGCAGGGACAACACAAGGGTTAAGAAAATTGTGGCGTCCATCATTGTTCTCGTGAACACAGTAAACATGGCCCCATTTGAAGGCAGCACGTGTCAGAAAAAGATGCTACATTCCAAAAGGCATAGTCCAGTCAGTGCACTAACACGTAGTGCACCACTGGAAATGAGGATTGTAACATTTTTCTAATAGACAGTAAAGATGGACAACACTCATCCAATTTCTCCCACTATCCAGAAATTATGCAAAAATATCCCTGATACGAATGCTGCTATCTATTGCATTCGATGCATTAGCGATGTGCTGGAGCCACAGTAGCACTGTACCAGCAATACACCCATTCAACCAATCACTAGTCAGTCTCAGCTGTCAATCATGGCATTTTTATAGCATGAAATAAATAATTCTATCGAAAGTTACAGGGCAACGAAAATTACAGGGAAAATTTGCACTTGAAAATACATCAGTGTGATAACAACTACATAAAATGAGATAAACCATCTTTGAATAAAAAATATAACGTGAATTTTTACTTTTAACTTTGGTCCATCTCCCCAAGGAGAAGGCAGGATTTATGACCTATACTTCAGCCAGCCAACAGGTGGCGATAGAGACCCTTTGGCTTCACTGTCCGGAGGGGGCATAGTGCTACCCTTAAAAAGCCCACGATTAAAGAGCCACCAGCTCACGGTTCAAATAGATTTTCTCCACTCAGCGACGCACCCGTTGAGAAGCAAACTCTGGTCATTGGTGACTCGGTTCTGATGAACGAGAGGGTAGCGACACCAGCGACCATAGTCAATTGCATCCCAGGGGCCAGAGCCGGCGACATCGAATCTAAACTGAAGCTGCTGGCTAAAACTAAACGTAAATACAGTCAGATCGTAATTCACGTCGGCAGCAACGACTCCCGGCTTCGCATGTCGGAGGTCACTAAAGTTAATGTTGAGTCGGTGTGTGCTTTTGCAAAAACAATGTCAGACACAGTAATTTTCTCTGGCCCTCTCCCTAACACAACAGGTGATGATATGTTTAGCCGCATGTTGTCTTTTAACCGCTGGCTGTCGAGGTGGTGTCCTGTAAACGGTGAGGGCTTTGTAGATAATTGGCAAACTTTTGGAGAAACCTGGTCTTGTTAGGAGAGACAGTGTTCATCCCACTTGGGATGGGGCATCTCTCTTATCTAGGAATATTACCCAGTCTATAAAATGACAACCCAGAGTTGGGACCAGGACGCAGAGCTGCAGTGCTACACACTTCTCTGCGCTCCTCTGGATCAGTCACACAACCACAAACCCATAGAGATTGTGTCTGTCCACCGTCCCGTTAAATTATTTAAATCAAACAATAACAGAGGAGAATTCCACAAAAAATCTAATACAAATTAACACAACCTCTGCAACAACTCAGAAACAAAGACTTTCAAATGTGGTCTTTTAAACATAAGATCATTATCATCAAAGGCTATTTTAGTTAATGAACTAGTCTCAGATCACAACATTGATTTATTGTCCCTCACTGAGACGTGGCTGCATCTCGATGAATATGTCAGTCTAAATGAATCTACTCCCCCAGTCATGTAAATTCACACGTTCCCAGAGAATTTGGCAGAGGAGGTGGAGTTGCTGCTATTTTTAACTCCAGTCTATCAATTAATCCTAAACCTAAACTAAGCTACAACTCATTTGAATGTCTTGTTCTTAGTCTTCCACGCCAATCCAAGAAACACCAACAGCCAATCATATTTGCTGTAGTTTACCGTGCTCCTGGGGCTTATTCAGAATTTTGAGTTTTTATCAAACCTAGTCCTAAAGACCGATAAAATTATTATTGTTGGTGACTTTAATATTCATGTTGACAATAATAAAGATAGCCTTAGCGTAGCATTTATTTCGATATTAGACTCAATAGGTTTCAGTCAGTGTGTACACCGACCTACTCATTGTTGTAACCACACACTTGACCTTGTATTATCATACGGTGTCAAAATTGAACATCTAACGGTACTTCAGCGCAATCCAATTCTATCAGACCATAATTTAATAACCTTAAATTTTCACTATCAGAATATATGCCACTAATAATAAACTCATTCTCTAGATGTCTACCTGATAGTGCTGTAGCTAAATTTAAGGAAATAATTCGATCACATTTAAACCCGTATTATCCGTCGATATAAACAACAAATTCTTTAAAACCCTAGCTCCACTGAGATTGACCATCTCGCCGATAGCTCTGTAAGGTCATTACGATTAACATTAGACTCAATAGCGCCTCTAAAAAGAAACATATAAAACATAGTAAATTAGCTCTGTGGTATAATCCCAAGACACATGAGTTAAAACAAGTATCAAGAAAACTAGAAAGGAAGCGGCGCTCCAGCAACCGTGTTGAATATCTCCTAGACTGGAAGAATAGTGTTAAAGCATATAAGAAGGCCCTCCACAAAGCAAGAGCTGCCTACTATTCAAAACTAATAGAAGAGAATAAAAACAACCCCAGGTTTCTCTTCAGCACTGTAGCCAGGCTGACTGAGAGTCACACCTCCACCGAACCCAGTATTCCTCGATCCCTAAATAGCAATATCTTTATGAATTTCTTTAATGATAAAATTCTAACTATTAGAAATCAAATCAAACATCTCCTGCCCTCAATTGGCACTAATACCCTACCAAGAACAGAAATCTCAGAAACTGCTGAGAATCCTACCAATTATTTAGACAGCTTCTCTCTGATCACCCTTGATCAGCTGACCAAATTAATCTCATGTTCTAAACCAGTGATCACCAACCTTTTCGAGCCCAAGATCCCTTTTTAATTCCAAACGTAAGCCGAGATCTACCACCCCGATATCTTCCAAAACACCCACTTAGGAGGGTCATATTTATTATTTTTTGCAATTTCTGTTAAAGGCTGAATGTACAAAAAATAAATATACCCAAAGAAGGGCAGTTGTGCAACTTTTTCTATTCAATGACAATATTCAAATTAATATCAATTCATATTTACAATGCAAATATGTAGCTTCTCAGTTCCACATCATGTTCTGCAGAGGAGCTGCTACTGCAGCACAATGTTTTTACATATAGGCTTTGATTTGAATATGGCCACAAATATGATTATTGCCTTGTATGAAAGAAATCCCTTGTGCATCTTTAAACAGATGCACAAGCGGAAAGATGCCGTGCATCTTTCCGCTCCTGCAAATATTTCACAATAAAAAAAACTTTTTAAACAAGGGAATGGATATCATTAACAAACTCTGGAGTGCTTTTATTTTTGAAAAGGCTTACAGAAAGTGTTGCAACCATTTGTTTGTGACATAAATTCATCAGATAAACATTAAAACTCAGGTGAAAGATCATTTTCTCTGTGTATACTGCTGTGAACCAAAATGTGTATCTGTCTATGACACAAATGTATTTACAACACTTTCCGAACACGTTTCAAAGTAAAAGCACTCCAGCGTTTCACCTTCTGAATCCACTCATTTGTTCCAACGGGGCTTTGATTGTTATCGACAGACCGAAAGATGCGCATCTTCATACCGTAGAGTCCTGACATCTAGTCTCGTACATAATCCGACTTGTATTGAAGGAAATGCAGGAGATAAACCTGCAGCTCCACCGCCAGTAGCGGACACACAGCGCGTGTGAAAAACAGACAACCGACACACAGCTGATCTGCGGAGCGACGACAGCCAGTGAGTCCAGAGAGTTCGGGGATCGACAGTGAAGACTGGGAGATCGACCGGTAGATCGCGATCGACGGGTTGGCGACCACTGCTCCACATTGTGCCGCTTTGCCGTCGCAACAGTTGCCCCGCAAATGAGACACACACATTTTTCTTTCACTGTCGTAAAAAATAACTCTTCTTCCCAATCATTATGAAAATAGTATGTTTTCTTTCGCTTTTCTGTCATGTTTTCTTTAGTTTGGGGGGTAAAAAACACATCTAGCTCGCCATCGTTGCTGCTCCCGCCAGCTTGTCTCAGCATAGAGTGAGATGGCGGTTTGACTTTTTTTTTAATTTCAAATTTCAGTTTTTCTTTTTTTTCTTCATATTTTCTTTTTTTTTTCTTTTTCTTTTTTTAATTTAGAGCATGCCTTGCGGGCGACTCGCGGGGCCCGTGCGGGCGACCAGGTGCCCACGGCACCGTGTTGGCTACCTCTGTTCTAAACCAACAACTTGTATCTTAGATCCCATTCCTACAAAATTACTTCAAGAAATTCTGCCCCTAATTGATAGTTCGTTACTGAACACAATCAATCTGTCATTATCATCAGGATATGTACCACAGTCTTTTAAAATAGGTGTAATCAAACCCCTTCTCAAAAAACCCACCCTGGACCCAGAGGTTTTAGCCAATTACAGACCAATATCTAACCTCCCCTTCCTGTCTAAAATCCTAGAAAAAGTTGTAGCCAATCAGCTGTGTGAGTTTCTCCAGGAAAATAATATATATGAAGACTTTCAGTCGGGGTTTAGAGCTAATCATAGTACAGAGACAGCCTTGGCAAAAGTCACTAATGACCTTCTAATAGCTTCAGATCAGGGGTTTGTGTCTGTCCTCGTTCTGTTAGATCTTAGTGCAGCATTCGACACAATTGACCATCACATTTTATTACAGAGACTAGAACAGTTAATTAGCATTAAAGGAACCGCCCTAAACTGGTTTAAATCATATTTTTCTGATCGCTCCCAATTCGTGCAAATTAATGATGAGTCATCTGTGCGCACCAAAGTTAACCATGGTGTTCCACAGGGCTCTGTGCTCGGCCTAATTTTATTCTCATTATATATGCTTCCACTCAGAAACATTATCAGGACACACTCGGTAAATTTCCACTGCTATGCGGATGACACCCAGTTATACTTGTTAATAAAACCTGAACAAAGTAAGCAAATAACTAAACTCCAAGCATGTCTCAAGGACATAAAAACCTGGATGACCCGCAATTTTCAGGTAAAACAGAGGTTCTAATACTTGGCCCTAAACACCTTAGAGATACATTATCTAATGATATAGCTGCACTAGACGACATTGCCCTTGCTTCCAATGAAACAGTCAGGAACTTGGGAGTGATCTTCGATCCTGATTTATCCTTTAATTCACACTTAAAACAAATTTCTAGGACCGCCTTTTTCCACTTGCGTAATATCTCCAAAATCAGACATGTCCTTTCTCAAAAGGATGCAGAAAAACTAGTCCACGCCTTTGTTACATCCAGACTTGATTATTGTAATTCCTTATTATCAGGCTCCAGCAGTAAGTCGTTAAAAAGACTCTGCAGCTTGTCCAAAATGCCGCAGCACGTGTCCTGACAAGAACCAAGAAAAGAGAGCACATTTCTCCTGTATTAGCTTCACTACACTGGCTTCCGGTTAAATCTAGAATAGAATTTAAAATTCTCCTCCTCACCTTCAAGGCCCTTAATAATATGGCACCATTATATCTTAAAGAGCTGTTAGTACCTTATCAACCTACTAGAGCACTGCGCTCCCAGAATTCAGGCTTACTTGTCGTCCCTAAAGTCTCTAAAAGTAGAGTAGGAGCCAGAGCTTTCAGCTATCAAGCTCCTCTCCTGGTGGAATCATCTCCCACTTTCAGTTCGGGAGGCAGACACCATCTGTACGTTTAAGAGTAGGCTTAAAACCTTCCTTTAGATAAAGCTTATAGTTAGAGCTGGTACAGGCTTGTCTTAGACCTGCTCTTAGTTAGTGCTGCTATAGGTCTAGAAGGTCGGGGGACACATGACACACGGAGCTTCTCTTTCCAGCTTCTCCTTCCTCTTCTCAATCGTTATCACATCAAAGTAATTCATATCCCATCAATACATGTTACTGACTTGACTTCTTCCTCGGAGTCCCTTTGCCTTATCGCTCGCAGACCCAGGGCCGCAGCTGTGGCCACATCATGGATTAGGATCTGTGGATCGCGTATCAGAGATCGTAATGGTGGATCCAGTATGGCGGATTCTGCATCGTGCTGGCTGATCATGATAATAAAGGCGGATCCTTTATCGTGTTGGCATCTGATACTGGTGGTGGACCACGACCGAGGTGGCAGCTGATGATGGATCCTAATGGCGGCAGTGGACAATGACTGTGGACTATAGTGGCATCCGATCTTGATGGTGGATCATGATCTTGCTGGCTGCTGACCATAGACTATGATTGCAGCAGGACTGCTCGATACATAGTATTTCTCCTCAGACACTTGACCATTAATGACATTAATCCACCAATTCACTGACCTTGTTCTCCTTTACACGTGGCATCTATTGCACTTCTGTCCATCCTGGGAGAGGGATCCCTCACATGTGGCTCTCTCTGAGGTTTCTACGTTCTTTTTACCCTGTTAAAAGGGTTTTTTAGTAGTTTTTCCTTACTCTTGTTGAGGGTTAAGGGCAGAGGATGTCACACCACGTTAAAGCCCTATGAAACAAATTGTGATTTGTGAATATGGGCTATACAAATAAAATTTGATTGATTGATTGATTGACTTTTGGGGAAAGGTCATGTCCTCCATCTTTGTATACAGTCTATAGTTTTTTTATCGTTCCCTGCCATCATACCTGCCAGCAGCTTTGCTCATTTG
This sequence comes from Hippoglossus stenolepis, assembly GCF_022539355.2. Lineage (NCBI taxonomy): Eukaryota > Metazoa > Chordata > Actinopteri > Pleuronectiformes > Pleuronectidae > Hippoglossus > Hippoglossus stenolepis. The sequence goes on from NC_061492.1 coordinate 23,673,542, forward strand.
ACATAAAAGCAAACAGTTGACTTTCATGCGTGTTCCCCCTGTGTCATGTGACATGGAAAATACGCTGCCGATGAAGTGTGCTTCTTCCTTAGCTGTCATTTTTACAAATTTGATAATATGTTGTTGGTTCCTTCACTTATAATACGTAGCCAAGATGGCGACCGGTGAGAGTCCATTGTTTCACTGTCAACTGTTTAACTGGCGTGCACTACATGTTGCCTGTACTGTGTGAATGCACTTATGCACTCAAAATAGCAAGTGAAGAATGGAAGTGAGACACAGCAGACAAGTTTCGATGAAAGAAAGCACGGTGACATCTGATTTGCAGTAGTTATATCGGCCATTAAGGTCAGAGCAGTAAGCTCATAACTTAAAACTTAAAAAAAACTAACATTTATTATTTCGGGTCAGACAAATAATATTAATTAAATATCAAAGTCCAGTTCGGCCCGTGACCCGTTTTTTCATTCCCTATTTTTGCTCTGAGCAAAAAATCCAAACTACTAAAAACAAACCGTTGTTCAGTTTACACACGCATACTCACCAAGCGCTTTATCTTGAATATCTTACTAACACTGATTTGGGCCAGCGTTTAACCTTGAGATTCTGCTCTGTGTTCACATGACTGCATTCCACCATTTTTGCACATTTGTCACTTGCACATTCTTGCTGCCAATCTCCTGTTCAACCACATCACAGTGGTCCCCCTGGATTCATATTTGATGTCAGTAGAGCAGTGGGGAGTAGGGTTGAGCCGAATACTCAGATGAAACGAGTATCCGGTACAGAAAGTGTACTTTTACAAGCAGGAGTACCAATCCAAGTAAAATGTGTCAATATCCATTCTCGTGATGAATTAACATCCTCATTGGATAGCTGTGTCCACATCATTCCTTGATAGGCCAGCCACACACAGAGCTCTTCCCCTACACAGAGCCTATAAAAAGTTAAAGCTAACGTCATTATCTATGATATTCTCAGCGTCCACTGGCCGAGTCAGAGTGCACCATGCCCGGCATGTTGAGTATGAAAACCTGCATTTTACATAATACTTCTTAACACTGCATGTGTTGTGTTCATTGTATTCACTGAAGTTTATTTACTGAAGTTTATAAAAAACTATAAAAAAAATAGCTCTCTTACTCTTGTGATCAAAAACATTGATCTGAATCTCAATTCTAAGGCTGTTCTGTAAATAGTTTTCTAATAAACAATAAATATAGCAACTTCTGATCAAACCATATCCGTGTCAGGCTTAAAACACCAACTTTGCTAAACTTTTGGAATGTGTACAGATGCACACACAGGCAGACAAAAATGTATGCTATAAAAAATTGCCCTATGTCACCTATGCCAGGAGCCGCCCCTGGCTCTGTGTGGCTGGCCTATCAAGGAATGATGTGGACACAGCTATCCAATGAGGATGTTCATTCATCACGAGTATGGATATTGACATATTTTACTCGGATTGGTACTCGTAAAAGAACATTATCTGTACCGGATACTCGTTTCATCCGAGTATTCGGCTCAACCCTAGTAGACATTGTAAATGTGATGAGCAGACACAAACACACACAACATTGATTATTGTGATAGTCCTACGTTAACATTTTTGAGAATGCTTTAGGAAAGTTAGGCAAACCAGTGCAACCAATGTTAAGGATTGAGTATCTGGAGACCTGATACAAAAAGTTATGATATCAGTTATTTTTATACTTTTTACTAATTTCTCAAAACAGAGGTAAATTCTTCCCCCTAAAAAATCATAAAAAAACCTTTGGAAGCCGACATTTTTACTGCGCAGTTGTCAGATGGTGGGAATTATTAGTGTGTGACACATTGAAGACCTTGATTGACAGCCAGTATGAAGGAGGGCATCTTAAAAAAAATATGCAGGTTTCTGTTGTTTTTTACGTTTGAAGTTGATCAGTTACTTCAATTGTATTGGATTTGGCTGCAACACTGTTTACTCCTGAGACTCCAAATGTGTTTTGTGGACTCAAACCCTTCAACCACCTTTCCATCAGCATAGTGGTGACATGATAATGAGTGAATTTTCATTTTTCTATGAACTATCTCTTTAAGGCAGGTTGGCTCCTTGGATTCAAGATGTTGATGCTAATCTGTGTGACTCAAATGAAACCTTGGTTAATCAGACCATTTTTTCCCAATCCTCAATTAATTAATACAAAGATAAATGATGAAGTGAATCTGTGCCTGTTGCAGCCTCTGGATTCTGCTCTTGCCTGACCATCCCACACACTCTTCTGCTGTTAAAGACCATCTGCCTCAAGGTTTGACATGTGGTGCATTCTGAGATGCTTTTCTGCTTGGCTCCATTGTAATGAGTGGTTATCTCAGTTATCTGAGTTACCATAGCCTTACTGTCAGCTTCAGGCCGGCATTTCTGCTTTCAGAACTGCTGCTCACTGAATGTTTTTCTTTTCACACATGCCTTCAGATAATGTATTTTATGATTTGACACTTTATAATTATAATTGTATTGAAGGGAAACTCTGGAAAGTGTTTGGAAATAATAGTATAGTAGTATAGAATATATTTTGTACATTAGGGTCGGGCAGATCACCATATAATTAAACAGTAGAACATGATAAAATCATCTGTTTGATCAAAATCTATGTTGATTAGTGTGATGGATCTTGATAGTCAGTGTGTTTTGTAGTTCCTATCGATGCATAGAAGAGGTTTTGATGTGGTACCATAACTTTTGTGCTACTTTTTAGCTTGACTGCAACAGCGAGGCAGCCCTAGAAATGCAAATGGCCATGACTGACCAGTGATTAAGTCGTACCATTGGCCAGTCAGCCTAGAGTTGGGGTTTCCCCATTGGTTGTAGTTTACGTCTTCCAAGATGGTTTATTCACCTAATCTTGGGAGGATTAATCTGTCTGTTACTAATGAAACAGTTTAGTGTCACTTTGTGTCCTCTCTCAGATCTCCTGTCCTGTCTGTGTTAGTCTATAAATAGCACTCTACAGTCTTCAAAGAGCAGATGACCTTTAGGTGCAGGACAGGATGTGACCTGATAAATCCATATATACAGAATGAGCACTTGTAAGATAAAGTGTCTTTTTCCATGACGAAGATGAGTTGGCCCCATGGTTGGGTGGATGAAAAACACATTTTTCACAGAGGGGACAAAAGTAGAATTTGAAGATGAAAAATTTAACATTTTATTTTTGAGAAAAGATGATATGAAAATGCATTTACACATATACATATGTCATATATCCCTTTCCTGTTTGGCACCTGAATCCTCTTCGCTGCTGCAGCTTTGGCGAAACAGCACTAAAAAGTGAACACTCTCAGAGCTTGGTTGAATACAACAACATATTGTCTGAATAGTAATCCTTTTTTTTTTTTACACTGCTGAGGTCACACTAACACTTCTTATTAGGACAGAGAAATGTATCTTCCTTTGGTAGCCTCTGAGAGATACTTCCAACCCTGACAACAACATCAACAGCCTCTGAACTACCAACCTACATGCTGAACATAGTGTAAAAGATGAATTGCACAGTTGATGTGCGTCTTTTACTGTTTTTGTGGTGTTGGTTCTTTTATTAGCCATTAGCCAGGCCCATTACCCATTTTAAGGCATTGATCACCTCCACACGTACAAATACCCCATCAAAAAAGGTTCCCCGTGACAGTACTTGGTCGGTCTTGTGATTGGTTTAAAGAAATACAAACAAGCCAGTGCACATTTTCCCGTATGAAAGAAAGATAGTGGCTGCAACAGGACTGTTCTCCAGAGCTGATTCAGCACAGTGGAGAATTGCTTTTATAATATTAATTGCAACTTTTTTTTGCAACTCTGCGACCCGTGCGTCTCCTGCTCTGACAGGCCAAAACGTCCAGTTTGTAAAAAAAGTTTTTTTCTTTGTGTGATTCAACCCATTTTGTTTAGGATATTTCATGCTTACAGCAAAAATATACATTATATAAACACCATATCAGCCTTTTCACCTCAGCTGTAACACTGGTTCAAACTGAAAGATAATCACATATCCATAAAACAAATGATGGGATAATGAGAGCTAACTCTGCTGCAGATAAAGGCATTCAAATTATTAACTCGAAGGAAGTTATGTTTTCACCCATTTCCATTTGTTTGGCTTGTTATAAGCAAGATTAAACAAAAACAACTGAACTATGAAACTTGGGGGATGGATGGGACATTTTCTTTCAGTTTCTATAACATTGCAAGAAAGGGTTTAGAGAATAATCCATGAATCTCGATTTAAAAATAGGTATTTTTAGGAGATTTTTGAAAAATCCAGATGTAGTGAAATTAAATGTGTTTTATAAGGCATCTGTTGGGCCTTGGCAGATGTATGCACTCTACTGAGCCATTTTAGTTTCACAAAGCTTCTATAGAACTACTGAGCTGAACAAGAGAGAAAACAACTAAATTTTGAATTCAAGACCAAACTGACAACCATGACAAGCAGCATCATAACTTCATGCTGTTTTTGCTCGGAGGGGCATATGTAATCTTTACCAGTGATGACATATGAAACAATCCCTGCAGCATGATACTACAGGTACTGTTGGTTGAACATCCAGTGAGCCCGGTCCTGGGACACACACGCGTCAAGGTCTCACGTGGTCTCATCAGTCCACTGGCCCACTAGGACAAAGTCCCAGTTAACTTAGCAACTCACTTGTTGGGATCCACTAGCAAACCATCTTCTTAGCTGTGACCTCTGTAGAAAAGGATAATAGCTGTGTTGCGCCATCCACTTATAACCATGCTCTACCAGACATAAACTGCTGACAGCTATGGCACGAGTCAATGGTACAAATGTGTGTATTGTATAAGCTAGCTAGCAGAAATGATGTTCCCTGCTTAGTGTTTTAGCGGTTAGCTTGCCAGCTACAGTCGTTTAAAATCACCTCTTCTGCGAGGATGTGTGGATGAACTTCACTGACCAATTCCTGGTGCTAGTTAAAATTAAGAGATTAAGGGGTTGATTGTTTGGGAAGTGTATCTTTAGGTTCTTTTACGCATTCAAACAAATGGCTAATGATGTCATTTTGTTGGTGTGAAAAAGACATGTAGGCTAAAGTACAAATACATTTCAAGCATGGAAGGTTTAGGATTAAAAAATACTATATACCCTTTATCAGTTTTCCAATTCTGCTTCATCAACATATCTGACATGACAATCTTTGCAGCGCAAGTATCAACACATATCATGGTTCTCAACAGGGATGCTCTGCACTAAATCATTGACGGGATCCCAGACAGCAGCTGCTTGAAATAAATTCATAACTCAAAATGTTTGTCTTCCCATTGTGTGAATAGTTCTGCAAATGAATAGTACTATACTCATGATCCTGTTGATTCTTGGAACACTAGTGGTATTAACACTTTTGAGATTCTGTGATCTGACGAGACAGAAATCAGGTATTTTCGATAATGGTGACAGCAGTCTCTGTATCCATAATAATAATAAATACATACAGATACGATAAAAACCATTATAAGATGTTTGAGAATTATTCCAGAATTTCACAGGCTGGTGTCAGCTGTCTTCATCTTACGAGTGCTGACAGAGTTGGGTAGACTTGCAGTGTCAGGCTGGCCGTCCCTGCAGAAGAACACAGCGGGGTTTTTACAGGCCCACATTGCCACCTCTCCTCCTTTTCCAGGACTTGAACTGGAGATCCGGCTGTTATGATTCACCCCCACGCGACTTACGTAGCGGTCCCTAATCCTCTCCGCTTGATTAAGCCGACTCTCACGGTTCTGGGTTTGGCTGGAAAGGTACGTAGCAATATTTCTGGTCCGATAACCCTCCTCTCTGCTCCGTCCAAGTAACATGGATATATTGGGGTTCCTCAGGGCGTAGATCAAAGGATTGATAGCTCCATTTGCCCAGGCGAACCAGATGGCCACTGTGTCCATTGCAGGGTTGAATTTGTAGTCTCCCATTGCTGTAACCAACCCCATTAAACAATATGGCCCCCAACAAAAAATGATGAAAACAATCATAATGAGAACTGTGGTGGCTGTTCTCATTTCACTGTAAAATCGCAATAAGTAAGCGTATGTGGTCACTGGCCTGACTCGGATCTCTGAGAGCCGCACTGTCTTACAGATGTTATAGTGACAAAAACACATGAGGGAGAAGGGTAGTAAATAACAAATAACAATCAGACAGATGCTGTAAGACGTCCCCATGCGTGAAGTCCCAGAGTGGAACACATACATACAATGGTAGAACCCTCTCTTATGGATTTCTATAGGTGTCCGAACTAGTAGGTACCAAGGTAAAGAGAAAATGACAGCAGTCACCCACACAGCTATCAACAACTGAGTTGCTTTCTGGCGCCCTATTTTAGCCTGTGGCTGTCTAACTATGGCATAGTACCTGTCAAAGGAGATCAGAGTCATAGTCAGGGTGGAAATGATACCAAAGCAGGTATTGAAAAAGCCATTGGCCACACAGAAATGATCCCCGAACATCCAGATGCCGTCCTTACTGAAGAGCATGACGAAGGAGAACGGCAGACATAGAACAGCTGTGAGGAAGTCGGACAGTGACAGCGACATGATGAAGGCGTTGGTCACCGTTCGAAGTTGCCTGTGTTTGATGATAACGATGACGACTGCAGAGTTACCGAGGCAAGAGAGAAGGAAGATGGAGAGGAGCACCAGGGCCTGAGCTGCCACTGTGATGCCCTGAAGGACAGAGTTGCCCTCTGCGGTACTCAGCAGTGCCGGGGTCGATGCCTGGTGGGTTTGACTGAGCTTGTTCCCTCTTTCGTCTCTGAAGGCTGATAGGTTTCCTATGGTTCCCACTGTGGCCTCTGCGGTGGCGGTTACTAGGCTGGTCACTATGGAAACAACCCTAAAGAACCATAAAAGAAAGAGAAATCATTGTGCAATCAACAAAGTCTGGGCACAATATGTTTTCACAACTGCCAACAGCGCCTCATGTAAATCCCAAAACCTAAACATTGTCATAACGGCTGGGTGTTGATACTAATTATCAAATACTAGTGTGATGCAGTACCAGACTATCTCTAAGGTACAGTGCACTTAATAGCCAAATTAAATACACTATGAAATGATGGCAACAAATTTAATATTAATATATATAAATATTAATATATATTAAATATAATTAAAATGATAAATCATCTGATCAAAGTGTGTGGCAAGCTTTTGGTAGCTGACAGTTTCTACACAAACTTCTGCAGACACAATCAAAACAGTATCAATGTTTGACACCTGGTTATTCTGTGTTTTCCAGAAGCAGCTACTTCTAGGAGCAGTTTTTCACATTATCAATGATCGAACCAAGGTCTCCAGTGTGTTGTTAATGTGTTTATTGTAATAGCTAACTTTTTTAATAAAGTGCAATGAAAAAGGTTGTCGTTCCTTTTGAATGAATAAAATTAAATTTTATAATCACTAATACTAACGTCAAAATTAACTACGTCATCACTCAAACATTATATCGTTGGAGGTGAAGACTACAAGAAATCATTCCTCTTCTTTTCTTCTTCTTTAGTTTAATGCTGTCTCATCTTCCTTCAAATGGTCCAAAAGTAAAAAAAACTAAAAAGAAATTCCACAGCAAACTATGTGAACTGTGATTTTTATCTGGACCAAGACCACCTTTTTTGGTCAGACCAAATTTTGGTCCGTTTGTCCACACTTGTCTGAGGCCCCTTTATTTTGGTTCGGACTGAACTGTAAAGTCACTCTAGACCAGTAGCTATCTATCCATGTAGCAAGATGGTGTCCTGGTTCTTAATACTGCCTACAAAGCCCAGATTGGTAATAGGTTTATAGGTCAATTACCACATACCTGTTTGAATCACTAAACAATGCAGAAATGAGGCTAGCGTACATGAATTTTTAAGAGGGACTACGAACAGAATAAATGTGATCAGAGAAATTTGACTCCTGCAAACCATTAGTGTACTTGTCACATCTGAAATTAAATGTGTATGAATAGGAAACTAGAAAAGGTGGTTTGTACATACATAAAATGTATACGAGCTTTAATATCCCACCACCCTTATTCTCCTGCTAATTGTATCTCAGCTGATATGAGCTTAGTTTGGCGATATGATTGAAAATGTTTTTGTCAGCTCCAGGAAATGGTGCGGATAGCGGAGGTGCCAGTTAGCAGGTGCCCCTTTGTTGCAATATAACAACTTGCTTCTCTCTACTCACACAAATGTAACTTTCATTTCTCAGACAGCTGGATGAATGGATGGACTGAGTAAATTACCTCGGCACAACAGGTGAGGGAGTCACCAGCTGGTCGGTGAAGCTTGGCCGGGAGTCTTCAGCGGTGTAGTTGCTGCCCCACAGGGCCGTGCTAACAGTCGACTCCATCGATAATGTGCAAAAACAACACAACAAAACTCATCCCCGATCTCACATGCGTCCAGTCCGAATATTGTCTGTCAGTTTTGGTTTCCTGGATTCACACATAGCTGCTGGTAGGTGACTCCTCCTCATCCATTTGCAGTTTTAATTTTTCTCCATACTCATCAACAGAAAACACGAGCAAGTCTGTGGTAATAGTCAAAGAGGGACCTATTAGGTTAGTTTGAACTATCTGTCATTGTGTGACATTAGTTTAAATGTAGGATTAGAATAAAAGTGTCTGAGATCAAAGTATACAGTGTAATGTCTGGCACTTTTTGGAATGATATGTACCAATGTTCTACACTATTGTTGCATTTGATGTTGTATCAGCTGCTGGCTGTTCATTTTGTCTGTGCCACATTATTTCCCTGTGGCACTTTTTTTACTAAAGCTCTGAGAATATCACAGGTCACTGGCCCCAGGAGCTTTTCATACAAAATACATGTGTTCTGATTCAGCAACTGTTTCACATTAATTCAATGTCATATATGGAGCTTACAACAATAATAGGGTGGATTAGATTGATGTTTGTTTTGCATCTCAAGTCTCTTGGTGGAAATAGATTTATAATTCCATAAACATACACTTTGAAACTAAATGAATCACCTTCAGCAGTTATTAGTCTGATACAATGTGAAATGCAGAATTTAGTTCAACCTTTAGCGACACTAAGCTAGTAAGGAATAGCATCAATTTCATGTGTAGCCTAATGCTATGCTAAAGTTTTTTAAATAGAAAAAATAGCCATGTAGACCTCCAGTTCAACAACTCACCTGAATGTTGTGTTATTTGATTACATGCTGTGATAATGTAAGGTCTTACTAAAGCATGCTAAATCTAAAATGCCCGCCATTATTTCTATCTCGTCTCCACACACACAAACTGCGTCTCTCTGTCTCTCTGCTTTCCTGACGGTGCCTGAACGTCTCAGACACAGCAGCAGCTTGTGTATCCAGGAAGAACAACGACGCGTTCACACAACTCCGTTCGTGTCGCCGCTGAATGTTTGGAACCTGTGCAATCCTTCACGAGAAGAGGAGAGGAGGCTCAGTCCGCCTGTTGTTCTTCTAGCCCATCAACGCCGCGGGAGGAGCAGAGAGAAGAAAAACACGCACACATCCTCAGAGAGCTGCTGCCGCTGCTGCTGCCGCCCTGTTGATCTCTCCCGGAGGAAGAGAACAGCAGCCTCGTCTTGTTTCTCCTCCTTCTCCTCAGTGTCTCCGTCAGGGAGCGGACCTCAGAAGATCACTGGTCCCAGATGTGGAGCAGATTGTGCCTCTCTTCCTGACACTACGATCCCTCTCAGTGGCCACGCCCTCCACACGAACGTGCTCACAGCTTCGTCTGACGTTTAATACAGTTGCCATGGTAACTGGTGATAGATTTTTGTTCATCGGTGTCCCTGTAACATGGTAGACAGTCATTTACAGTGTATGGGTAGGCAGCTATAGCGAAAACACTGATTACAATGGATATTTCAGACTGCGTCTCACTGGATTTACAAATACGACAGTTTGGTGATTTCATCAGTGGAACAAACCCAGGATATGTTTTCATTATCTGGCTTCACTGAACCTAACACTGACCAGATAACCTGCACTATGAATTATTATCAGTTATGAGCATCCATGTGATGATCTAGTATTTGCACTCAGTAGATTGTACCTCTGCCAAAGCCTAATATTTGACTTTGATGTGCACAAGATTGCACCCACTCCTAAATATCAGTCCTCTAAATATGCCTGATTCGTTTCATCACGATCAATGGATTGTTGTTGGAAGAATCAACAACAATGTGGAAAATCTTGCAATGTTAAAGAGTGTTAAAACTAATTCCTAACACCCCCCCGCTCCCAATCCACACAAAATTCAATGGGTTCTCTCCTGACTGATCACTTTATTTATTTTGATGGTTTATTTTTGCCAGTGGGTGTCCTCTTGGCTTTTGTTTTGAAATATTTACACTTCTGCATCATTTGTCTCCATTAATTGGTCAATTCAATATGGAAAGATTCACAAACAATAGTGTTTGCTGTAGCTTTATGTTTAAACAAACAAACTAACAATTTAGTCACTTATTTGTTTTACATTTATGTATGTATTTATTTGTCTTTCTTTTATTGCCATTGTTTTACGCTGTTGTGGTGTTATTAATGCTCAGTGATATATACTGTACACACTACACTGTTGTTTATTCCCTCATTCTTGGACATGGGGCTTTTTGGGGGGGGGGTGTTAGTATTGGAATATTTTGTGTCATTGTACTGCTCTGCAATGTTCTGAAAATCCAATAAAATATGTTCATAAAAAAAGTGAACTAATGAGAGCTAAACTCTTCATAATCTTTGTCTACCTGTCAAAACAGAAACTATATTGATGACCAAGAAGTCACAAACCATTGAGAAAAATAACATCGATAACAACAACCCAAATACTTGATACTATTAAACTGTATATACTAGTTTAATTATTTCTATATATTTATATATTTCTGTATATATTTTATATTCCGTACACTTAAGTATTGCATGCACTTATTACTTGCTGATGCCTTTTTGACTCTTGCTGCTGTAATACTGCAAATCTTCCCATCGTGGGACCAATAAAGGGTTACCTTATCTTATCTTACCTTATCTTATTAACATTTGGAAGAATATGCACCACTTGTGTACAATCAATTGTGGGGTATGGAGCTTACGTTTAAATGGGACTTTTAAACCCTCCATTAACAGGTCCTGTTGTGCTGTTGAAAATACACGTTAGAACGAAATTTAGAACCATATAAGTTAGAGAAAAATCTGTTATTATGGAAGTTTGGATGGAAAAAACTAATTATCGCTTTTTGTTCTTTGCTATTGTGGAAACAGATTCACAGAGGTCACAACACATCATTATGCATTTAAACCGAAATCGGACGACTTCAAGTTGAAAGTAGTAACACCCCAGTACGAAAGGTGGCGGTGTGCACCTTATGATCACTGTTTGCGACCCGTCATAAAACCAAAAAAGAGGTCCTGTTTGTGTTGCATGTATTTTCGTCCACATCCGGTTTAGTCATGGGTGTGTTGTAAGAGCGACAGAAAACAGTTTAGCAGCACCGAGGCGAGGAAATAGTTTTAGTCTTCATTGGTCCAAAATGTGTAAGTAAGACTTGTCTTTAATGTGAGATTAGTTCTCCTCTTAGAAGTCTTTCACCGCACGTACTAGTAACGGGTTTACCACACTAGCTACCTGTCAACTAGCTAGCTAACTCCATCCCACTGCTCTGTACTAGTCCGAGCGCTTCATTAGGTTATGTCTCTGTAATGGAATAAAGACACGATTGTGTTCAAACAGGGGTTAAACAGCGACTAATAAACTGTAACTGTGTCCTAGTGGCGGAAGTGTGGTTCAGTTCTCCTGGTTGTTTTGGTCTCGAGCTAAGATGACGTTTCTCTCCAGAAAGCTCACAGTGTGAAATACTGTTGCATAGACATCACCTGTATTTACTGACAGTAACAAAACGAGAGATGCACATCTCCTCCTCTGTCCGACACAGTGTGAATTCTGTCAGGTACATAAACACATCTCCACGTTAGCTACCAGAAATGAATGTTGACCTCAACCGCCTAATTCCACTAACGTTAATGAATGAACAGATTTGTGTTCATACTTAAAAACCTGTAACAAAGTGCTTGTGCTGTCAACGTGTTTGCTGCTGTCTAAGTTGTGTGTCTGTCCTTACAGCTGTGTCCATGAGCTCAACGTGTCCAGGCCTGTACTGTGGCAGGATGACGGTCAATGGATCAGTGGAGGGAGAGTGTGGCGTGAGTATTAAACACCATATTTACGTCTGACTGCTATGTTGTGTCTGTCTGTGGGACATTGTCCATCATCCATCAGTGCTATGAAAGAGACCTGATATTAACATCCGTCCTGAGGGACCTGATCACAAGCATTACTTTCAGGTCTGAACGCAGCCAGATGCGTCCTGACTTCTGATCACTCAGACCACTCAGGGTTTTTCCTACATAGAGAATTGTGAGGCGCCGCCTCCATCAAATTTCATGTCGCCTCCCGGCGGAACTCTAGTACAGTGGAAACTGCTTATGGTGATCATATTTGTCTCAGGCCAAATTCATCACTATAAGCAGTTGATTACTATAAAATAATTGCATAGCTTCTGTATGATAGTCCCAAAACTTGAGCGAAAGGTAACACGCCACATAAACACGCCACATAAACACACACAAAAACAACAGAATTTGTAAATTTAGTCATGTATGGCGGGGCGTGCTCGGTTTGCAGTGTGCAGAGTGAATGATAGAGGGACAGAGACAAGCAGTAAATTACTGAAAGAGCATAACATCTGCTCCCCGGTCACTTTCCAATACTGTATATAGCTGCCCACTGCTCCGTGTGGTCACTGCCCCGGTGCATTACAGGGCACCACCTCTGTATCGATAACCAAACTGTAAATCTCAGATTTGTTGTCCCCTAAAAGTGTGGGGACAACATTCATGGGATGAACAGTGAAGGCATGAATTCAAACACTAACAGGAACAAGCTGTTATCATAGGAGGGATGCACAAATATTCACAAAATACATCTGTTTATAAGAAAAGTTTTTTAAATCCCCAATCACTATTACCCTTACTTAACAAAGAGCAGTAATCCAACTACAGCCACAACAAGCAACCATGAGCACAAGCGGCAATCTACTAAACAAGCAAGCAGCAGGTCATGTGGGCGACAGTGTCTCACACTAGCTCAAGATGGCTGACTCAACTGTGAGAACAGAGAGATGGCAGTTGATGGCTTGCTCCTGCTACCACACTATCTCTGCACCAATGGTATTTGTGAATACATGCAAATGTGTACTGTGTGTGTTAGCAAAAAGAGGAGAGAGATGCATGCAAAGCAATCCCAGTCACTGTGGTGAGACACATTCATTTCATTTAAGTCCTATTTTACCACACAGTGACACAGCAGGCCTGGTGCACATCTTCTAACTGGGGAAATCCCAATTCATATGCTTTACTTATGGTGAGTGCATAAGCAGTCAATGATGTGGGGGTGCACAGTTCTAATCTCAGTCGTCTGTGTGTGTCCTGCCAGGTGTGTCCTCGTGGAGAGCGGTCCAACCTTCAGAAGGTATGTGAACGCTGCGCTGAGTCGCCTGATCTCTACGACTGGCTCTATCTGGGATTCATGGCCATGTTGCCTCTGGTGCTGCATTGGTTCTTCATTGAGTGGTACTCTGGAAAAAAGAGGTGGGCTCACGCACAATATGACACACACACAAACACACACACACATTGACTATAATCTCAGCATTTGTTTGCTTAGTTGCAAAAAATATGTCAAATGAGGAACTGCAATGAAGAAAAGTAAGAGTAGGGATTGCTTGTAAGTCATTATCCATGTTGCATGAACCGATTTTGTTTTCTTTAGAAAAAGGTTCACATGATAAGAGAGTGACGAATCAGAAAGGTCACCCTGTGACTGATGACCCAATCTGGAAGTGAACTCCAGAGTAGGGTGGATGTCAGAAAATGCAAAATGGTTGTGATTTAAAACAAATCATATCAGTGTGGAAGTAGCCTGGATGTGTGTGAGCAGCGACAGTGTAACTTGTTACTTTTGTAGTGTTGAGACGGGACTGTGTTTACAGTGGAGTTTAATTTGAGCCTACTGCTGCTCTACGTGTTCCGAAAGATCTCATTTACTTTGTTCTTTTTGTTCCTGGAATACTTACTCTCCATATGCTTTGTTTGAAGTCTGTAGTGTGAAACTTAGTTCCGTGTTTGTGTTGTTGTGTGTTTAGTTCCAGTGCTCTTCTACAGCACATCACAGCCATGTTGGAGTGCAGCGTGTCGGCCGTGGTCACTCTGCTGGTCACCGATCCGGTGGGAATACTCAGTATCCGCTCCTGTGGTGTCCAGATGCTGTCAGACTGGTACACCATGCTATACAACCCCAGCCCAGACTACATCAACACCATACACTGCACCCAGGAGGCTGTCTACCCACTGTAAGTGCTGACGTCTGGGTTGCTTTAAAAAAACGTGTTTATTATGCAGTTGAAGACAGAAAATGGAACACATACACAAAAAGATGGCAGCAAGGAGAAGTCTTTGAAACAGTATTTACATGTTGCCAAGTAAATGAACCCTCTGAAACTGACGTCTCTCATGCTGGCCGCAGGAGATTGTTGTTGTCATATTGTTCGCTTGTGATGACGTCATTACGTTACGTTACGTACTGTGATAATTGTGGTAACAATGGGTGGTGGTGCCAGGGGATTTCTGTCATCTGCCTGTGGGGGATCATAATAACACATGATTTATAGATAGTTCTTTTTGCAGTTTTTAACCAAATTTGGTGGAAAAACATGTCTTTTTCTTTCTTTTTTACATTTATTTAAATACTTTTCTAAATCTGTACTTTTATCAGTGTGGCACACTGTAAAGCCACTTATTATATACTTTATAAACGTAGCCACTCAAGTCAAAGTATTTTATACCTTCATACAACATCTTGCAGGATATGAATCTTGTTGGTCCTGTGTTGTGTGACATGTATGTTTTACCAATAATCATCTAATTATTGATAATTCAGGGGAAACTCAGTGTTGTCACCAACTTTGGCAGCATCAGCATCTTTTGAGACCATAATATACCTTTGTGACATCACTGCTTTCTGGTTTTGTGTCCTCAGTTACACTATTGTGTTGATCTACTATGCATTCTGCCTGGTTCTGATGATGCTGCTGCGCCCTCTGCTGGTGAAGAAGATAGCTTGTGGTCTGGGTAAATCTGACCGCTTCAAAAGCATCTACGCTGCTCTCTACTTCTTCCCCATCCTGACAGTGCTGCAGGCCGTGGGAGGAGGGCTGCTCTGTGAGTTCATATTCCATCCTGAACTACTGTTGGAGAGTTGTGTCATTTTTGATGTGCTTGGGACCATATTACACAGCTGTTAAAAAACGTCAGGTTATGGTGTTATTTCTTTTCATGCACTGGTCAGTTTTGAGATTTGGGGTTATTTTGCTTAATATATCTTCTTTCAGACCAGTGATAGAAAACTGTTAGGCAAAGTGAAGTAAAATACGACCTATTTGCATCTTTAGATTTAACTATATATACAATACATGCATTATCTTTAAAGGTGGTTTTCTCGAAATGAGTTTGTTCTAACGCTCTGAGCCAGAAATGTCCACCTCAGTATCACCTACAATCACCAAACCCTCAAGGTTTATTCCTGTCTTTATCCTGAGAGTCGATTGAGGGTTTGTTCTCATATTATTCAAACCCTGATTTATAGAACCCTTTTTCCCTGGTGAAAATGAATTTACATGGATATCGCCAGTATTTTCTGATTTTATAGAATGTTAAAAAGGAATGTCCAAACTCCCTCCCTCTAATATGTCAACAAAATGTATTTCCTTCAGATTTCTGTTTGAGAAATGTATGTAAACTAGAGCCCATTTAATTAGATAATGTAACATTTCCATATTTAAACATATCATTTCAGAGAATGTGTAATACAACCAAATATCTGTTGTAAGTGAATCAACGGAAATTTTGGGGATATCTATTAGCTAAACATTTGAATCCCATATACATGTAGTGTCACACCTAAAATAATAACTAGTTGTGTAGGTTGACGTGTGTGTGTGTGTTTCAGACTATGCGTTTCCTTACATCATGCTGGTGCTGTCTCTGGTAACACTCGCTGTTTACATGTCTGCCACTGAGATACAGGTAACCACACGCACTGCCCCTGCATCTTAGTCATATGTAGTAGTCATATCTTAGTCATATGTAGTAACATTCAAAGTGTCGTCACACCTGTAAATTGAACTGACTAGTTTTGACCTCCTCTAAAGTGGGCTTGCTGTGGTAGTCTGCTAGCCACACCGTCTGTTTCCTTTTTTTCAAGACATAAAACTTTATTTTTGTGTATCAGTGGTAGAAGTGGACTTTCACAGTCTGTGTAATTGAACACTGCACACAACTTCAAGTGAAATCTAACGTCACAGATCTCAGTCAGTTAACGCTCTAAAGACGCTGAGCCACAGACACTTGTTAAATGTCCGGTGTAATTGGTAACAAGTTCTCACAAGTTTACCACCTGTTGGAAGATTTCCACACAGTGGCATCCTTACTCTAAAGCATAAGAGCTGCTTATACTTAATACTGGAGTGAGTGAGACTTTTCACTATGAATAAATCTTACTTGTTATTTCATTTACTATTGTGTCACTGCATCATATTATTTCTCATAAAACATTGTTAAATTAAAATTCTAGTTTCTAACGTTCGAAATTCTAGGCCTTACAAACACTTTCAGACTCATAGAGCACTTGATAAGTGTCTATTGGAAGCTGATCTCAGTGTTTTTGGTCCTAACCTCTTTCCTCTGTTCATCCCCCACCAGTCTTTCAAACACCTGGTTGCTAAGAAGAAGCGTCTGGTCGTCTTGTTCAGCCACTGGCTGCTCCACGCGTACGGCATCATCTCCATCTCCCGACTGGGCAAGCTGGAGCAGGACCTACCGCTGTTGGCCCTGGTGCCCGGCCCCGCCCTGTTTTACATCATCACGGCAAAGTTCACCGAGCCCAGCCGCATCCTCTCTGAGGGCGGCAACGGCCACTGAGCTGCTGCCATCAGAAGTCTGACAGAAATGGCAGACATCAGTGTGTTAGTCATTAATAATCCAGTGTGTTTAAATGTCTCATTTAGTTTTACAAATGAAATCTATTCTGTGTAGAATGATTGAAACTGCAAATGCTCCCAGTGGAGAAGCAGCAACCAGTCAGTATTTATAGTTGAACTTTGTTGAAGAGCAGAAAACTTGATTTATTGTCAAGTTCACGTCCTGTTTTCTCACTCACATGTCTTATATCCGTCTGACATCATCCCAAAGTGTCCTGAGAGGTGTTTTTTTAGCACTTTATTCAATGTTGTACATATTTTTTGTAAAACACAGTACATGATATAAATGTAGAGTGAAGGTGGCCTTGTCACTCAGACCTCCTCTAGGCCTCATGTATATACCAAAGTGCGATAGAAGTTTGCCTCAGCCTGGAGACACTGAGTCTCATTGAACCATCACATTCTAGTGACAGAGCTGAGCATCTTTTCCTCTCATAACAACCCTGAGCATCTTTGAAAAACCCACTTCTGAAAAATCCTCCATTACTCCTCAAATGAAAATGACATGATGTTGCTTGATTTGCACAAGACAAATTTATAAAGGTTGTTTTTCTCTGTTAATGTTACTTTGTTTAATTTGAATTCACTGTGTCATTTATCAGTTTGTCTTGATCAAAACAAGCACATTAAGAAGCCTGGACAGAAGTACAATTCGATTCCTTTCAGCTTCAGAGGGCTGGGATGTGATTATAAAAGGAGCTGAGCCCCACCCTCGCTCTAACAAGTGGAAGAAGCTACTGGACCATAAATGACAGCAATGTGTTAGAAATCTGTTAAGTTCTTTTGCTCAGGTGCTGCGAAAAGACTTGGCTGCAGCAGACTCTTATTATAAAAAAAACCCTGAGGTCACTGAAGAGTAGTAGGTGCTACATCTTAGTGGGTTTTTTCAAAGCTCGTTCGGGGTTTATCTCATTAACAAACATTACAACATTCAAGAGGCACACACTTCTGTTAGTTGCGGGGGGTTTGTATTTAAGTGAACTTCGTTGTAGTTGTGTATAGAAGCACCTGCCTGTGTTTCTGTGTTTACTTTGTCCTTTTGTACTGAACCAAGCTGTGATCCTTCAAATGGTCTTCATGGGGTTCTCAGTTGAAGCTGCTTATGTTGTGTATATGTATATGATTGTAAATATAAGAGTGCTTGTAAATATCTGTATATCTGTGTTCAGTGGGATCTGCTTCATGCACACAAGCTCCATTTGCAAAGAAATGTTTGTCGGTAATAATAAAGTCTGAATTACCACTGACAACATGTCTGTTGAGTGAACCCTGTACTTGGGGACTTATGACTCACCTTTATGACTCTCATAAACACATACCTGCTGTCAGGGAGGGGTTTATTCACTTCAGAATGGAGACATGTCTCCTGCAAATCTAATCCAGCTCCATTCAACACAATCCGCAGAGCACACATGTTGTGGCAAGAAAAACCATGTGCCCATTAGACTTAGTCATTAAAAGAACGGCATGGTGGGGTTTATTCAAATTTAATACAAATAAAGTTTACTTGTACATATTCACAAATCACAGTTTTCCTCATATGGCTTAACAATCAGTGCAAGGTGCAACATCCTTAACCCTTGACTAGAGTGAGGAAAAACTAGCAAAGAACAGAGGGGGAAGAAACAGAGAGAGCTCAGGGAGAGTCACAAGTGAGCGATCCCTCTCCCAGAAGTGCCTGTCAGCGTTTTATTATAATTGACAAACGTCTAGTTATGAAAGCAGCATGGCTGTGGGGACAGCCGTGGATCACATGACTCTGCTAATATAATTCAAATCAAATATGCAATAATCACACAGTGACACCCAAAGAACATTTTTAGGAACGCTCACTTTTAATCATACAAAGTGCACTTAAATTCAACATTTCTTTAGCACATAAATCTCTCAGTACAGATGCCTTACAAACAAAGTTATGATAAAAAGAATAGATTTTTCTTAAGGGCCGATGCAGCATGAGTTTCAGTGAGCGAGTGGTAATGCTTCCCCTGTACTCAGCAGTTACATTTAGAATCAGTGAGATGACTACAGTGTGTGATCAGTTCACATGGACGCCTGCACATTTTGATATGTCAACACAATGTACAAAAACAACAGAAGAGTGAAATGTGATTAACTGTAAAAAACTACCTGAGACTATCATTACAATTAAAGGCCAACCAAACTAACATCCAGCTCCTCGTGTTCCCACACTGTTACGTATTTACTGTCCTTGTTTCACAATTCATCTACATTCATACGCAACCATTTACAGTGAACAGTTTTGGGGAGAAATGATGCTGCAAATATTTTTAAGGTATGCTAAATGTGAATGTATTTAATCTGAGCAGAGCAGTTAAGTGTTGACTCCTCTCGGTGACTTCAGCAGATCGTGTTTAGGGAACTTGTACACTTGCTTATGGCTCATAAACGATAGTGGTCATGTTAGCAACTGTGGAGTCAACCATGACTTAAAGCTCGAGAACGACTCTCTCAAACAAAAACAGAACAATCATCCATCCAACAACACGTCCCACAGAACACTAAACATTTAGGTTGGTCTTTCTGTGACTGGAGAGGAGGCTCAGACTGATTGTCAAACTTTAGATTCAGGAGGAACAGTGCACATTCCATCCTGACCGTTGAACACTGGACCAGCTCTTTACCCTCGCAGGAGTGCTAAGGGGATTATGGGAGTTTGATCATCCAGACAACATGTGTTTGGTAAACTTGCAGGAGGCTTATGGCCGTGTAACCCAGGTGACCCTGTGGGGGGCACTGCAGGAGTCTGGGGTTAACGGTAAATGGCTCTTCTAGTCTTAAAGACCACTGAAAGGACTTAACTCCACGAGCCACATTCACCTACTGACACACACACATTCATGCAGCACTTCTATACTTAGATATGTTACTTATACATCCCACAACCACATTGATGGCCATTTGAGGTTCATCCTCTTGCCCAGGGCATTCAAAAAGGCATTCAGGGCTCTATTAAAATGATATAAACTCATGGAAAAGAATGCATTTAGTTTGCATCCAAATCCATTTCTGTTTGCTTAATTGCAGGAAACATTGTCACTGTGCCAGGCTCATGGTTCCAAAGGTGTATTTATAGTCTCTTAAAGGCATGGTTCACCCAAAACGCCTGCAATGCTGTTTACCCCTGAAACTCCAAAAGTGTTTAGGGTGAACTATTCCTTTAAGAAATGGGTGTTTTGGGAGTAACATGCAACAAACCAATCAGAGCACCAGCTCCCAATCCCTTTATAAGCCAGGTGAGCTGGGACCTTGATGGATTCATATTATGATGGTGGACCTTTCTGGCAATAGGAGAGAACATTTCTCTGCAGATAAAAGAGATCATGCGCGCGCGTGTATGTGTGTGTGTGTGTGTGTGTGTGTGTGTGTGTGTGTGTGTGTGTGTTTGTTTAACAAGCTGAATGTGCACTAGTTGTGCATCTGCTTTTGTAAAAGCATATCCCTCTCTGATAATGAGCGTTAAAATAAAAGTCAAATTCTGCACCACTGTCTCTTTCCACTGCCTCAAGATATCATGCACCAAAAATGTGTCTGACCACACCTCATTTTAAGACCAGCACACCCATGGGTGCTTAGATGGAGGCGGGTACATTCGCATTACACTCAGCACTGCCCTGTTCCAGGTAGTTAGGGCCCTTAGAGTTAATCCCCCTTAAATAAAACAGGCCGATAGGTCCAGTTAACCTAAATGTCATGCAGACTAAAAATACATATTGAATATACACAGCATTTTGAAATGTAACCAAAGCCCTAAGAAACATCCAGGGTGATATGCTTATCTTGACATCATCAGTTTACCCGGCCAGCGCTATGCAAACATTAACACTGTAAAGTCCCTCAGCTGAACATTAACTGGACTAACTGGAAGACAAAGCAAACTGTACGTTACTGTAAGTTTCACCCAGTATACAAAGGTACTCTGTCAATCCACAGTTGAATTGGAATGAGAATATTTGATCTGTTGAACACATTTTCCAAAGCAAATCCCAGTTTTAAGTTTTATCCATTTTACCAATTTCAAACCTTTCCATGACTGTGAGAATTGCATATTTACATTCTTCACATTTCTGACTACTCCCTTGAGAAGACTTCTACTTGTATTTATTAGACATGTGCAATTTCAGGGCTATTGATAGGTCTGTTTGAACACGTTTTTGTTCAACCACTTTTCCATTCATCAGAATATAGTGTGCATACATAGCACAAGTAAGTTTGGACCACAGGCCAATTATTTCTTCACCAGTGATTGGTGGGCCAGAAGATAATCAAAGGTTATTTCAAGAGATGAATTTGTGACAGACTGTTGGAGAGCGCTTGGTGAACTGCTCACAGAGTAAACATTTTACAGCAAAAAAGGTTTCAAAAGAACAAATTATGTATTCTGTGTCAGCTTACTTCCAGACACTGTTTCCCACGCTTAGTGATTGAAGTCATATTACTGCTGTGCCTGCACGCCACATTCACAGTGTATGACAGCAAAGTGTGAGACTCCACACAGATGGGTGCAGTTTGATCTCCTGAGCACTGGAACTCTTGGCCTCTGACTCAAACAGAAACAAAGCATTTCCCACCATGGGTTTCGGTTCCTTTAAATCACAGGATCAATACCATTATGTCACGTCAGCAGCGGCAGCAGGACAGCTCGCTTGCTCTCTACTGAGGCTGGAGACGCTCCAGACCAGACAATCCTGAAGAATCCTGACTCAACAAGCTTTACAGCATTTCCAGAAAGCAGCTAAGGTCCGTCTGTCTCTATCACTACAGAGCAGTAAAGCCCTCTCCACAGGCCCCCCCCCCTAAAAACCATAGATCCACCTAATATTCCGTCATGACATCCGTTGCTATTACAGTCCTGCATGTGTAAGTATTAACCAAAGAAAACAGCAGGCTTTGCTTATCGTCGGCTCTCATTACTTCTGGATGTAGATGATGATGATGCACAGAGTTCCCACCAGTCCCAGGGCCTGAATACCCAGGAACCAGAGCAGCAGCCAGAAGAACACAATCACCACTGGCTCTACTATCTTGTCTCCAAAGTACATCTGGCTGAAGCCCATCCCTCGCAGGCACTTGTTGAGCATCCCAAACAAAGTCCCCATCCGCTCACAGTCATCCAGCTGAGGCTCTCTGGTGGTGGGGTCGTCCACATGGGGCCACCCGGCACTGGGATCAATGGGTGGTCCAGGTCGGGTCTGGCTGCCATCAGCCTGTGGTGACAAAGTTACAGACATGAACAGAGCTGCTCCTGCACACTGTAACTCCTTTAGACCAGATGTTTTCCCAGATGTGCCCCCACTTTTTGTCTTACCCTTCTTAACCGAACCCCAAAGCCAAAACGGGAATACAGTTTCCTGAATGGCCACTTGAGACAGGCTCCAAAAACAAGTCAATCCCCATAGACCCACAAGTTAAAATAACCAACTTTGCATCAGAATTAATTACGTTTAGAGATTTGGTCTCTACAGCTAATTCCCCCTTCATGACAACTTTAGAGGGGCTGACTTTTAATTCAGGGGGTGACTTCTTTATCTATATTTACTCATCAGTTTAAATTACATTAACGCTTTAAATGATGCGTAATTAGGGGTGTGACTACTTTGAGTCTCAGATAGGTGCTAGCTTTCACTATCTCTTGGAGAAGTTTTGATGCAACTGTTGGTCATAAAATATGGTTTGCTGTCTTGTTATTGTCCTAACAGGGTAATAGAAGAAACATGTGAAATTTGCAGCTTTCGCAGGGAGTAAAATTCTAATGCTATGTGTGTAGGAAATATGCCTGCACAATGCAACAGAGACTGTGAATACTGAACTGATTATGAGCGCTTGAACTTCGAAATAAGGCCCTTTAGGCACAGTGAGTGTGCAAACCATTTTTTAAAAGCTTTAATGGTTACAAAAAAACTGCTGCAAACAGACAATTTAGTATGGCCTTCGCAGGATACTTTAACAATTTAAATGTCCCTCGACTGGAAATAGCTTCTCAACTCCTACTCTAAAGCATTGCACTTCCAACTTCCTCAATAACGAATATCACCACGAACAAAAATCGACTTCACCCATCAATCTGAAACTCTTACAGAAAATGGAGAAGTTTAAATTTATAGACTAAAACTTTGAAGTTCCATTTCAGGGAAGGCCAACTCATGTGAATTACACTTATGTCAAATACTTATGTCAGTGACAGTGATTTGAATCATATGTTATATCAATCACATCATATATATGTCATGAGTCCCAATACAACTTGCTAAATGGCTGGCCAATGACAAGTAAAGAAAGTATAAGACAGATGATTCCAATAAAAGATTAAAGAATGAAAGAATTCCACCAAAACAGTCAAGAGTTAACAAATACATTTCCAACCAAGATCTGGATGTTGTTTGGTGTAAATCTGAACTTCCCTTGTGGTCACATTGGGGACATGACCTTTGACCCCCAGAGGTCATTAAAGCTCTCCTCCTGGTGGAAAGGAGTCAGTGTTGACCTATAACATCCTCCTGTCAACAGACTGAAGCTGAGGACACGCTGTCGGTGAGCTTCCTCCTGACTTTGTTCAGATTCTCTCGGAGCTCACGATGAGAATCTGTCACATGATGTTTTCTCTCGTTGTGATGAACATGTCACAGTTAGCACTGAGACAGCAGCTCATCTAAAGCTGCTGAGCTGCCCTATAACCCAACCCACGCCTCACAGACCAGGACATGAGGAGTTTATCACATAAAACGTCTTTTTCCCTTCGCGTGGAGTTAACTACTGTATCACATTGTGTGTATTACCCCCAGACAGCTCTTATAGCTCTTATTAACCGAGGAGGAACTTACATGAGTCTCATATACATCCCGATTTCGATACTTGATCATGTTAACGCTGTATATGCACGAGTCGTGTTCTTTAAGTGCTGCGCCGCTTGTTTGAGAACGTGTGATTGTGTAAAAGTCGGCTTTCTGAATGGAGTTTGGCTGAGGCGCTGCTGTTGCTAGTTTTAACAGGAATGAATGAGAAGCACGATCCCAGATGCTCTGTGAGCGGAGCTACGACACAGCGCGGCTCCCCTGACACCTGCTCCCCGGGGTCCCACGTTAGGACGACGCGGCTAGCACGACATCCGCTGAAGAGCTGCTTTACCCGGTGACGCTGGAGGTGTGGTGCGGTCTGTCGTGGAGCTGCGTGTCCGCCTCCTCTCCGGTTCAGCGCCGGGGGCTCCTCACGTTCACGTCGGTTAAAAACATGCCGGTCTGTGACAGGCGGTGCAGCGGACATGTTTCCACTGCGGTAGAGCCAGGCTTCACTCCGGAACACAGGCAGGGCCAGTCACCTTTGTTTAGCGGTGCTTGTCTGTACTGAGCATTACGGTAAGAACGCGGAAGGAACAGATTTCAAAATAAAAGCAACTTCCGGTGGAAGTGACTCCCCCCCATTATTCATCAAGTTTGTCCGTCAGTCAAGTATAACTAAATGAACAATATACGTAAATATAAAATTGGAAATATTATTTAAAAAATACCAGCCACTGTATATCAGTTCAAATTGAGATCCAGAGTAATTGATTTAAATCGATATGCATTTCACTGGGAGGTTATTGTTTCAATTGAAGGTTTGGAGCAAAGAAACTAATTCTGTCGCACCAATGCTGTCATGATCGTCAAGTTATTAGTGAGAGCAATACAACAAAATCATGAGGAGTAGTTCATGGAAACACAGTAACTGCACACAATCAAAGACACCACATCACCACGTCATGGTGTCTACATTTCTCACTAAACATAAACTGAACATAAACTATTCTGAATGTATGAAACAAGTCAAAACATCAACATAACATGACTAGACTCATCACGAGACAGCCACCGAACGCTCCCATGAGCCTCTGCTCACATGTTGTCCAATAGAGCGACCGACTCACCAATCACTACAATATATTTAACAAACAATTAGACTGTCATTTTCTTTTTCCTAATACCTAATATGAAAATAACTTGGTGTCAGCCATGGCTGTTGTCAGCAGTGATGAATTCTACAAGGAGCTTCCGCGCTTCCTTATTGTATGTTCTAGGATACACTGGACTCTCCTTTATAGCTGCTTTCAGACAGGCAGTTAACTCTCCAGTTCCTCCGTATTTTCTCCGGAGGATGAAAGAAAGAAGAGATGAGAGAAGGCGAGACAATGTTGTCCCACAATAAAGTTTCAGCATTTACAGTGATGCACCAAATCCATAAATATAAGCTGTATTTCCTCTCGGCCACATCTGTCCAGTCAACAGTAACGTTGAAGAACAAGCATATTGAACTTACAGTTCACATCATTACAACAAAATACAACATCAAAAACAAGATGTTTCTCCTTCACACTTTCCTTGACCCCATGACATTTTCCATCCAGGTCAAAGAATAGTGGATGAGAAAGCAGCTGTTTTCTTCTTGACCTTGTTTGGTTTTATTGGAAAGTTGCAAACTAACAGAGCATTAATCCTGCCTACGGTACTGTGTTGTACAGTTCTATATTCTTGTTATCAGTCCAGTTTCCAGTAATGATACTATATGTATTATTCCTGTTGGCAATTTTATATTGCTAATATGTGTTTGTTATTATTTTGTTCCAGCTGAGTCTTTTGTAAGTGTCTCTCATTCTTATGTATCGAGTAACTAAAAACACATTTAGTCCGCAGTCTGTTTTATTGCAGATGTCCTGCAGTTTCAATTTGGATGATTTCCAGTGAGATCCAGTGAGGAATTTAATTTGTTGTGACTCTAATCAAGCTCTGTTCTCTACTTCTTTTCCCACTCCATCTTCTTTCTGTAGATGTCTTTCTTTCAGATCTTCGTTCCATACCTTCTTCTACTGTTTATGATTTTATGTGTGGGATTTCATGTTGTGTTTTAATTCTTGGCATTGCAGTTTTATTTGTTTAGTAATCCGTGGTTGGTTAAAATGATCCAGTATTTAATGTCTAGTATGAGTTGGTATCCACAAAAACTGTACCTGTGTTTTCATGGCATGTCTGTCTTACCTTTTTCAGAGTCACAACACCTACAACACATTACCAGCCTATAAGATAATGATCACTCCCAATGACGTTATTGGTCAGTTTCTAGGAATTAAATTCAGTTCTAGCGAAAATTATGAAAAACTTACTTACATTTATTTACTGCAAGTAAAATTATGAATGCAGGGCTTCTATGCTTTTTAAGTGTGCATTTCTTACACTATGGACTAATGTAATTATTAGTGTTTTATTCCTTATGTTAACATCAGTGTTAACTTTCAGCGCTATATAACAATATTCAACAGGACAGTGATGTGTAATAGTCTTCAGGACTCTACAGGGTGATGGTGTTAACATTTTCCGGGGTGCCTTAAATGCTTGGTCTGGCCCTGATGTTGTGATTTCTTCGTCTGACAGTGAGGCGTGGGATTACATGCCGCATGTACACAGTGTAATCCCAGCTAATCTGGGATTCTGTTTCACTCTGCACCCTGGTTACAATCTCAGACTGAGGAGTACTGGGAATATGGAGAAACAAATGGCCTGCCGGAGAACGGGGCTCGTCTGTTGAAAGATGTATCTGCTGCTCCTGGCTCACATCTTGCAGTCGTCTCTGTTGGGAGTCCACTCGTGCCCGGCTTTTTGTGCGTGCACGTATGGGAGCAGTGGAACAGCACAGCTCAGGTTGAGTGAGACTTCGTTCTCATCTGTGTGTGTTCGTGTTTAAGTGATTTGTCTCTCCATGAATAGAACTCAGCCTGTTATTTTCTTATCTTAATAATATGATCAAAGCTCTATTTGAGCCAACGCTGCAGTGCTAATACAACAAATGTTATAAACTTCATCAAATGTTTGCAAATCATTGAATAGCATCCTGCATGACAAAAAGAATTGTTATCGTACGGTCCATCATGTGAGTAGTAGTTTACATTCTGTATAAAAGTGGTTGATATGAACAGGAACAGGACTGCAGTCATCTTATCACAACTAAATCTGGTGCCCGCTAACAGCAAAGTATCAATGCTACAACAATGCCACATACAGTGTATCACATAGTGTTGCTTTTAGATGAAATATGATCTGAAAGCAATAAGATTAAATTAATAAAAAACATTGACTTCCCGAAGACCATCTTTATGTATGGAGGATGTTAGGTGCCATCAGAAATATTGCATAGTCAAAATTTGTCTGTGTTTAATTGAAATAAATAAAACATTTATGAGTAAAAATGACATGTAACGAATATGTATTTGTAATTGAATTTCAAGAATATTTTCTTAAGTCAAATAGATATTTGTATTCATTCTTAAAGAAAAGAAAACTTTTTTTATCATCACATTATAAATTATCAACATATTTGATGATTATTATTTTTAGATAGTTGTGATATTGTGTAGCTTAATGCAAATCAAATAAATAATCTATACAATAAAATATAACATTTCTTAATATAAAATACACTTTGTTTTTTGTTTATATGTTAGTTATTAAAGGCACCATGTCCATTGCTGGTGGTAGTAATGTGGAACCTAGACAGAGCCTCTGGAATAATTGGTTTTGATTTGATAATTTATTCAATAATACATTTGACATTGTTTAATTGTGGTTAGTTTATAATTAAATCAATTAAAAACATTTTTTTTGTCAATTCCTTTCCAATTTATTTATTCTGTAATTAAACTATACATGTTTAAATAAATTACAATGTTATTAATCTAAACAAAATCTACTTTAGTTTTTTGCGTGAATATGTGCAGACGTTAATTTCTTATTTTAAGTCATCTTTCTCTCTCTTTCTGTCACCTAAATGTAGTGAAGGGGTAGTGGAAGCTGACGTTTTTCCCTCTGTTGTTTGGATCAATAAGGCATGTAAATGAGTACTTGTAAATGTTTTATGAGAAGCACTTACTGTAGAGCCTCTACTATTATGAAACACTCCAAAACCCATATAACAGGAACAATATGCCAATAAAATAGAGGAGGAGGACTGATAATTCAACTGTGAATGTTTATGTGAGAGCTACACTCAGCAATGTAAGGCCTAAAAAAACATTCTGGTTAGAAAACTACCTACAGATGTGTGAATAAAATGTAAACTCCTCACAGGAATTGATCATTAGGTATACAGTGAAAAACTATAACCTTTCAGAACATAAACAAAGATCATTAAGGGTGAATAAATACATATCTGTGTTTGTTTTCAACAGCAGGTTGGTGCAGTGCAGTGACCCTGGAATCGTATCTATTCCCATCAATGTCCCAGCTGACACAGTCAAACTGCGTCTAGAGAAGACCTTGATCTCCAGGGTGCCCCGGGCAGCCTTCTACAACCTGTCAGAGCTGCAATTCTTGTGGCTGGTCTACAACTCCATTACATCCATACACCCGAGCAGCTTTGTCAACCTCAAGGCCCTGCGAGAGCTGCGCCTAGATGGGAACCTCCTGTCATCCTTCCCCTGGGAGGGTCTCAGGGACATGCCACAACTCCAAACTCTTGGTCTCCACAACAACCGTCTGTCCAGCCTGCCTGCCCACGCTGTGCTCTTCCTCCCCAACATCACCTACCTCGACCTGTCCAGCAACAGGTGGGTCCACAGGCTGCATGGAGCCAGCCTGATGTAAGGAACTACAGGGCAGTCAGTCATGTTCAATAGACATGTTCAACTATCCTTTCTTTCCTTTCCTTCCCTTTTTGTCTCTCCTTGTGCTTTTACTTCTCCTTCCATTTGCTTAATTTTCTTTCCTGTTTTTCTTATCATCTTTCCATTTCTTATAATCTTTCCTGTAATTAAATGTCCTCTCCTCTCCTCAGGCTAACTATTTTACCTGCAGAGCTGCTGGACCTCTGGTTTCCTCTGCCAGGACAACAGGAGGGTCAAGTAAAGAGGAGAATATTGGGTACAGTATGTTTGAAGAAATGGGGACACATAATATTCTACTGCTGTCCGATGCAGCTACAACTGATGTAGATCAGCAAAGACACAGAGAGGCCTACTGTCTGTCAGACTCACTGTAATGTTTGTAACGTTATACAACACCACACACATGTTGAACTAGAATATCTCGATCCTTTGAGTTTGGATTTTTGACGTAAAGGGTCAAATAATGACGTAAGTGTTAAGCAGTTCAAAAAAGGGATAGACACGGCTCCTCCTTTAAAGGTGGGTCCAAGCAAATTATCTTCCAGACCTTCAAATAGCATCATGTTTTACTCCTCTCTTGGAAATGTTCTCTTGAACAATCCACTATAGTAGTAGTCAGTTCACAAGTTTTGGGAAATCTTTGCACACAGAATTTGCAGTTCTGTTTTGTTCCTCTCCATATGTGCTGAAAGGCAGACAAGGTTCCATCACATCATTTTTGAAAAGAGAACATTACATTAATTGTACACATTTGTCACCTGCCTAAAGAGGGAAAGAGGGTTGATCTATTGTATATGACAGCTCATGTGTCACTAC
This sequence comes from Hippoglossus stenolepis, assembly GCF_022539355.2. Lineage (NCBI taxonomy): Eukaryota > Metazoa > Chordata > Actinopteri > Pleuronectiformes > Pleuronectidae > Hippoglossus > Hippoglossus stenolepis. Next base: position 23,703,122 of record NC_061492.1, read on the forward strand.
TGAAAACACTTTGATGTGCACAGTTGAAAACCTGCCACTGCAGCCATCTCATTGTCCTCAGGCATTCTCCACCCAGTGCATGACACATAGGCTATCAAACATGACATCAGTGTTAACAAGTCAAATTATCCTGAATACCCAGGTCTCCATGACAACCCTTGGTTATGTGACTGCCAGATCTCCATGGTGATGTCCTTGTCCATGTCTCTGGGGAGTCCTGTAGTTCTCATGGACCAGTTTCTGATGTGCAGCAGGTCTCTGGGTCAGTCAGCGATGCTCCTGACCCAGGCAGATCTGTCCCGCTGTATGAGGCCCTCGGTCCAGCCTTCAGCCACCAAAGTCATTTCTCCTTTGGGCAGTAATGTAATCCTCCGCTGTGACGCTAGTGGCTACCCAACCCCAACCCTAACCTGGATCAAAACCTCATCTTACGCTGGTAAGTAGCCTAGGGTTAGTCTGCTCTCTGGTGATTCACTTTCTGATTTACGTCACTAATGTCTGAGCATTAGTCATATTGTAATTTTATTCTTTTTACAGATTGTTGCCAGCAACAGATCCCTGAGAACTCTGAACAGCTACCCAGGAACTTGGAGAGCTGTAAGTGGTGCCACTCTGTCTCTTTCAAGATATATTTTATAATATATGCGGTTCACATTAGGGGAGGCACATGGTGCAATAATTAACTATCAGGGTGGGGAATGTTCGGCCTTCGGGCCGTATGCAGCCCGCACGATTGTTTGATCCGGTCTGCGAGGCAATTCATAAATACAGTAAAAAACAACAACACACACTGAACAGCGACTCTAAATCTGTGAAGTGCCATGAAAAATCCCTTGAAAACCGGTACTTCTGCATTTAGCTGCTCTGTGTCTCATCTCCTCTGAGTCTGGGAGCGAGGCAGATTTACCCACACATACAGGCCCCGGGCCCCGCTCACTCACACACTGACGCACGGAGAGTGAGGCAGAGATAAGAGGAGAACCTGGTAACGTGAACGAGGCGGTAAATGTCCAACACAGGTAACATAAGTGTAAATACAGGACGACGAACCACCAATGATAAATTATTCGTGTCACTGTTTCAGGATCAGAGCAGCGGTTGGTTTGTACCGTGTCAGAGTCTCAGTCTGAGTGTCCTCCCTCCACCCTCCTGCGGAACTCACTTTAACGATAAACACCAACACTTATCACAAGTTATCAGGACCTGAACAGTACTGAAGTTTACTTTGTGGTTATTTGATAAGCTTCAGAGTTTGTGAGTCACGTGTTCTCACACACACACAATAGAGGACAACGCTGGAATATTAACCTAATACAATACAAAGCTAAAAGCTCATGTAAATCTTAACCACCCCATCCTGTTTGCTGAGCTGTTAATATATATCCTGAGCCAGATATTTAATATTTATTCAACAGCAGCTTTTGTTAACAGAGCCAGAGCGTCCATTTTATTTATTGTTGTGGTTATTACCCTTTACATATTTTTAATTCAAATGTCAGACTGAATATTCTTAAGAATAAAGTTTATTGCTCTTTGAAAGGGTGAACTTGCATTATTATGCTATAAAATTGTCATTACATCAGAGGTATGAAATGGTTTTAAAATGATGACAATAATATCATTCATCACAATAATTCTGGAACTATATATCGTCCAACAACAAAAATTATTATTGTAACAGGCCTGCACTATTTTGAATAATGCCCCAAGTTAGAGGTTTCCTTGCACAGTTACACATGTCCAAGCAAAATTGGTATTGTACGATGAAAGATCCTGAACTAAATAAATATTGAATATAATCGTTTTGAGACCTTTTGAATCAGAATCGATTAATTAATTAAAATGACCCTTGAAAAAGGTGCCCCACCCCTGCCTTACAGCAGAAAATAGATGGATGGATGAGAGGGGATCAGAGGGAGCCAATGTTACACACAACACCCTTGTCCCAGAGGGATAATGATGCACTCTTAACAATATCGATTCAATGGAATAAAAAGTTACTAATGATATCCAAATAAATCAACAATATTAATAAATAAATAAATACAAATAATGAATTTATTTTACGGTTAAGTGGAAAATATTGGTAAAGTAATGGCTGGTGAATCTGCTACACATTCATTTGAAAGACACATCATTTCCTCTACTCTCCGTAGCGGCTGCTCTCAGACTAGCTCATAATACATAAGACCTGCCCTTTCCCTTGCTACGAATTTCTACACTTAATGCGTTTAGTTTGACCACAAGGTGTGAATCCTGTATCATGACCAAACCAGGTCTGACAGAACAAAGGTAGGACTTGGTTCTGCAGGGATCTGTGTTCTCTAATTCTATACCACATTGTGATAACAGACAATTGAATATGCTACAGTTTGAATGCCTCCTCAAACTGCAAACCTTTTCACACCAGATGCAACTGTAAAATCATTTGACACAAATTACTTAAGCATCTCTGAAGAAAATATTTATTTTGCCACACTGTACACATAGATACACAATAGGTCCATTTGAAAAGTCAAAAAGCTACAGTAAAGTCAATCAGCCAACCTGGAGAACTAATTGTTGCCAATGAGTAGGTTTTGGGCTGGATTGGATTACTAGATTTGTAGAAGAACTTGAATTTATTTGGGTCTGGCCTCAAAGATTGCCTCTGAGATTGTAACCATTTTATGTTCCAGTTATGCAGGAATCTCCTCGAGTGGGGGTTCGCTGGTCGATAATCAGCCTCAACGGGTTGTCATACAAGGATGCTGGTGAATACCGCTGCCAGGCACGGAACATGGCGGGAATATCCGAAGCCCTGATTAAACTAAAGGTAGTGGGCAACACAAGACTCCGTCTTCCGAGGAAGAAGTCCCAAAAGACTCCATCCAAATCAAAAAACCGGAAGCCAAACCAGAACCCAGGTACTGCCAACACCCCCTCAGTGAAGGGGAATCAGATACTCCAAAACATCTCACCACCGTCCACCAACAACATCCAGACTGTCCCTAACATTGTGTCCAAAGTACTCCCTGTAGACAAGAACATTAAAAGGCCTAAACTGAACAGTGCAAAGAAAAAGAGCCAGAAGTCCACCAAGTCTACATCCGAGTCCTCAAACAACTCTACAACTGCTCTTTTGTCAGCAACACTTCTGTAATATGATGAAGGTAGCCAGGGTCAGTGACTTGGTCGGCATGGAGATGCAAATAAACGTCATTGTTTATAAACCTGTAGTTTAAGTGTACTGTGCTTTTTTTGGGGGGGTGGGGGGGCATTCTACACAGTAGAATAATAGACAGTTCATTGAGGAGCTATGCTGTCAGTTTGTAAAAATAAAATGTGTGACACTTGGATGTAGCGTCAGTGATGCACCTGCAGTTCTGGTTTGTAGCGGATGTGAGTGAGCTGTATCCATGCTGGAGATCGACGCCCAGTCATGTTCACAACTTACTGTTCAGTCCATGTTGATTTTTCCACTCTCATTATCCTTTCATTATTTAAGCAGGTTGCAAAATCAGATCATAAAATTGGTTCTTTGTTTCTTGGCTAGAAACCATCACCTCTTACCTGAATCCTAAAAGGTATCTCTCTCTCATGAAGCCATATCCCTGCTGTAACCTGAAGTCATTTTCCCACTGTGGTGTGAATGTTAAATACACCATCTCTACATTTAAGGTTAGACTTTTTGATAAAGCCTATAGTTGGGGCTGGATCAGGTGAGTCCTGAACCATCCCTTAGTTATGCTGCTATAGGTCTAGACTGCTGGGGGAACTCCCATCATCCACTGAGCACTATTATTATTGTATGAATTGTTGCTGCTGTCATTAACAACATCTTAACATCCATAATAACCACTCTTATTGTTTTCATTATAACAACTAGTCTGTCAGAGCTGAAACATGATTGTTACTCAACTGTTCCTGGTCTCTTTCTCCTCTCCATTATTCATTTATTAATTCTTGAATAGATTTTTAAACTATGTTGTTATTGACTAATTTGATTGGCTTTATGTTGTTTTTTGTAATTTGAACTTTATTGATGGATTAATATCTCTTTTTATTTTAGATTGAATTCCTCCTTTTATTGTACAATAAGTTTTCAATTGATTAAAGTCTTTATTACCATTTCTCTGACACTTGTGGTCCCCCATATTATCCTCAATGCACAAACGCCCAAATTAAACTGCTCTTTCCTCCTCTAGACAAACCCCAGTCTTTGTCAACTGAACGCGGTCGCACCTCTGAAATGATGAGGACTAGTGGCTGGTTGTCCAGCTAGCGTCCAGCTGTGTCTCGTTGCTGCCACCATAAGAGGGCAGTATACTACTACAAGATGAATGCAAACAGGCAAAATCAGATCCTATATGATACAAAGTGCAATTCTGAGATCAGATGTAAGGACAGATACCACTTCCACAGAGGTATCATCTAATTTAGTCTGGTATCTTAACTTTAACAGGTTGAGGACGACTTGCTCTGCTTTCACTGATGGCACACCACTGATTTCAGGCCCTGCTGATACTGAAACGAGGGGAAACCTTTCTGCACGGTTAATCCTGCTGGTGCGGTGCAACACAATGCAGCCATTGTGTTGCTTTGCGGTTCACACATCCCTCTGTTGCAATCAGAATTTTGTTGACCAAAAAGCAAATGCAATAGACCCCCGACCCCTCTGGGTATTCACTGGAAACAAGACAGATTCCACTGTAACCAACATACTTAAATTTAAATCTGATGGGGATTCAAACACACGTAGACTTGTTTTTAAAGTTACTTACAGATTACACGTTCTGTCCACATGCATGTACACAGACAGACAGAAAGTTAAGATGTTGATTTACAGACAGATTTGTCAATGTTTAACAGGAGGAGGCGTGTAAACAGCACAGAGGACAGAATAAATCTCTCTCTCGATGTGAGATTCTCCACACTGTCTGACAGATTCCCTCTCCTGACTTCTCCTCCTCTTTCCTCTCTCCACCCCACAGCACCACGGAGGCCAGCTCTGGATCAGCTCACACAGTAAATACAGTAGGAGCCTACAGCTGTGACTTCAGGTCAGCTTTACACCTGTTTTAGCACAGGGACGTTTTTAGGTTTTAGAAGTTACGATGGTTGAAAGCATGGACTATGAGAAGCAACAGAAGCGTTACTGCATCCGTGGTAAGCATGTTGTCATCATATGTGTGACGGTGGTGGCGTGCTCTCTGGCGGTGGGCCTTGGGGTGGGCCTCTCCAGGTCAGATACGACCACCAACCCCACCTCCACCCCCTCCACGCCAGGCCCCACAGCAGGGCCTACAATCCCTTTGCCTACTGGGAGAGGGCCTTGCCAACCTTCCATGAACTCCACTGGGGACTGGAGGAATTTCCGCCTCCCTAACTACGTGAGCCCGGTCCACTATGACCTGAATGTGGAGCCGAACATGGAAGATGACACCTACATGGGCACTGTGGACATCCATGTAGAAGTCAGCAAGCCCACCCGCCACCTGTGGCTCCACATCAGAGAGACGTTCGTCAGTGCCATGCCTAAGCTGAAGATGCTGAACAGCCAGGGGGGAGAGAGGGAGCTGCCAGTGAAAAGCTGTTTTGAATACAAACCGCAGCAGTATGTGGTGGTGGAGGTCGCAGAGGAGCTGCCAGTCACTGCCGCAGGAGAGGTGTACGTGCTGAGTCTGGACTTCCAGGGCTGGCTTAATGGCTCTGTGGTGGGATTTTACAGGGTCATCTACACCGAGGAGGGGATCACCAAGTAAGTTAACAAGATTTGAACTGTCGTAAATAATATAAACAAAGTGTTAAGGAGAGGATGAGGATTATGTTTCTCTACAAATTGCAACAGCAAACATGTCACCAGCTGCTTTAAGAGGGGGGCTGTATGTGTAAATGTAAATGTCTGAGTGAGAGCCTAAGGAATTCCTGCTGAGTTTCTCCAGCTAGTCCCCAGGTATAAGGTCAGGTATAAGATTTGATTTGTCTGCAGTGTGAAAATACTGGATTGTTTGGACTGTCGGACCAATCACAGGATCTTGAGCACAGCTTGTCAACTATTAAACAATAGCAGTAGAATAAAAGAGGATTCAGATATAAAAATTTGCTTCAGTAGCAAATTATAATTTGTTCAGATAATGAAATCAAAAGCATTCGTAATAAATTATGTTTATGTTTAATGTTTTCGCACCACACACATGGGACATGGGGTGGTATGTCTTTCTCAAGCTCGGGTCCTCTACCAGGGGCCTGGGAGTTTTAGGGTTCTCTCTCTATTTTAGATGTTCGTAAGACTGCGCTTTTATGGACAGAGGCTTCAGATGTTGTACCTGGAATCTGCTGGGGCCCCTCTCCCAGTTTGGGGGTTACAGTCCCTAACCCTCTTACTAGCACCTACATTCCCCTGACCCAAATCCAATTGAGCAACTGAGGGACGTTTTTTATCTGTGTACATAACTTCTGTGAAATGTGATCCCTACTATCACAGGGATCACATTTCATTTCACCTTCCATATCTGTTCTAGCTGTTCTTTCAGTCCTTGGTACTTCTCAATCTTCTCATGCTCCTTTTTCCTGATGTTTCTATCCGCTGGGATTGCCACATCTATCACTATTGCCATCTTCTGTTCTTTATCCTCCACCACTATGTCCGGTTGGTTAGCCAGCAGCTGTTCGGTAGTCTGGAATCTGAAGTCCCACAGGATCTTAGCTCTGTTCAACCAACCCCGGTGGTATGTCCCATCAGGACCTGGGCACCTCTAATCCCTACTCGGCGCAGATGTTCCTGTACACTATCCCCACCACTTGGTTATGCCTCTCAGTGTGCGCTGTCCCAGGCTGCATCTGACACCCTGCTCCTATCTGCTGGTCTGTCTCAGGGGCATCTTTGCTCAGCCTGCACCTTGGGTCTTGTCTGCTGTGGTAGACCCTAGCCTCTATGGATCTTGTGCTTAGGGCCTGTTCTTGTGCTGCCATGATGAGTGCCTCTGTGCTGTCTGTCAGACCAGCCTTTTCCAACCACTGGTCGGATCTCTTGATATCAGCCACATCTATTTGTCAGTGGTACATGCCATGCAGGGGCTTGTCCTTCCATGATGGTTCCTCTTCGTCGTCGTCCTCCTCATCATCATTGGGTTTCTGCTGGATAGTGGCTTTGACGCTCACTTGTCCTCGGCCTCCCTCCTTTCGCTCAGTGCACAGCCTCAGGGTGCTGGACTTGGGGTGAAACCCTCCATGCACAGTGAGGAGCATCTTTGTCTTGATATCAGTGGCCTCTATCTCCTTCTTTGGCCAGGTTATTACACCAGCTTCAGTTCCATTTGACTGTGGAATCCCAAGGTATTTGTAGCTGTCCTGAACATCTGTTATGTTGCCTCCTTCTGGTAGGTTAATCCCTTTAGTCCTGATCGTCTTGCTGCAGTCGAATGACATGACGATGTCGTTGCTGTAGATTCGGCTGGTGTGAATCAGTGAGTCCATGTCTCATTCACTTCATACATGAAGAGGAGGTCACTGATCTTTGCACCACTTCGAAATCGGTATCCGTAGCCATTCTTTGTGATGATCTGGCTCAGGGAGTTCAGGCCTATGCAGAACAGCAGTGGGGACAGAGCATCTCCTTGGTATATGTCGCACTTGATGATGAACTTGTGATATGGGCTTCGAGTTGGCCTCCAGAGTTGTTTTCCAGAGCCCCCATTGAGTGATTAGGTAATGAATCTGTTTATTTATTTATTCACCCTTGAACTGAGCAAAAGATTGGTCAACCTTAATGATGTTGGAAGAGATAGTGGTGGTGTTCAATAAGTTCAATCAACTTTGCACAGGTCGGAGGCAGATATTCCCTGGGATTTGCTCTTTTATTATTTTAGTGTGTATTGAGACCGTTTATGAGGGTGTTTATTGTTCTACATCAAAATAAAGGAAAACCTCAGCGAGGCACAGCAACAGTTTCTGTTTAGATGCATTCAGTATCCAAAGGTCAAATCCTGCTACCTTTAATTCCTCCTTGACCTTCCTTGATTAAAGGATACAAAAAATCCATAGCAAAGTTCAGATACAGTTGATCATCACTGGAAGGGTGTCTGAACTGCATCAGTTTTCTCTGTGAATACTCATAGTTACTTGTGCATAGAGGAACCAGTGGTTGAAAATGAAAACATAGCATTTTTCCCACCTGGACTTAGAGACAAAATGAATAACACTGGTTACTATGTAAACGTAAGTGTGCAATCATTAACTCCCAGTCAACGCATTCATAAATCACTCCAATGGACATTTACTTTATATCCCACAACACCAACATGCTGTACAAAACATCAGAGACCAATCAGTTAATCAACCAATTTATCATTCTGATACTTTTAAAGCCCAAGCTTGAATATTCAAGTAAAGTAATATAAAATACATAATAGTTTGATGAATGAGTCCCATGTCAGGTTCTGCTTACTGGCTTTTTACAGGAGCTTTAACTTGACATGATCTTCATCAGTGGGTGAAATTTGCTCAAGAGGTACTGCTGAAGACAATGTGGAAAGCTCCAGGAAATTGAATAAGTGGACCTTGATTCCGGAATGTTTAGTCAAACTATAAAATTTTACATTCATCAGCTGTCTTTTTGGGTAGAATAATAAATTATATTTTCTGTTGACCATTCAGAATCAAACTTTTGATTAGCAAACACTTGGATTCACGCCTGGATTCATGGCAGTTACAATGGTTTCCAATTGTGACACATGTTTAGACAGTATGTGGTAAAAGCATGATTAGAAAATATAAAATATAATCCACCTCAGTCCTAATGCTGAGCATGTTCCAAACAGTCATTGTTTCTCCAGCTGAATCAATACATCATATATACTGATCATGTGACTGGACACCTGAGAGGAAGAAGTGTGTTGCTGTTGTAATATTCACTATTTATCTATTATTCATAAGGGTTAGGGTTAGTTAATCTTATGCAACACCCACGTCTGTAGTCCTGTTTTTATGTTGCACTGTCTTCTGCACTTTGGTCCTTGAGGAACGACCTTATGTTCAGCAGTACGCTCTGTATGACGATGAATGACAATAAAAGTTGACTCTACTTGACCTTGATATTTTACTTTGTTGTAAAGTGTTGGCCCTCACCAGTTTCAAGGGTGAGGTGTAAAACAGCTGATCACAGACACTTCCTGTAATCATTTGTTCTCTATCTCTTTATCACCAGAAAGATTGCTGCGACTGATCATGAGCCGACAGACGCCCGCAAGTCATTTCCCTGCTTCGATGAACCCAACAAGAAGGCCACATACAGCATCTCCATCATTCATGACGCAAACTATAAAGCTCTGTCCAACATGCCGCTGCAGGTAGGACTGAGGACTCAAATGTCCACATCATACCATCAGTTGTTCTACTCACATTGTTAGGGTCACATTAAGAACCAGGGCTCTGGAACTGGAGGGTTGTCTCTTATTGAACAATCTTATTGGTTTGACTGCTGGAGTCTACAGTGAACCTGGAGCTTTACAGCAAGTTAGTCCTCATCCCCAAATCCCCTTTTCCTGTAAAAGTGAAACATATGGTTTGAAAACATGATAGAGTAATAATATGTAACATAACAAATATCCATGTTTCAGTTTTCTAGTTTTGACTCTAATTAGATTATAGTTTGTAGACATTTGTCAGGATTGCGAAATGTGTTAAGATGTGTAGAGGAACTCTAATTGTGTCTGGTTATTTACTTGCCTGGTGTGTTTAATTTGTGTCCAGCTCTCCCTGCCTCCCTGTTGCATTCCCTGCCTGTGCTCCATCACTCCTTGTTTCTCTATTCACATTCTCTGTGCTTCCTTTCAGCTCTCTGATTCTGCTTCATGCTGCTATTTGTTTTACCTCATGCTTTACGTCTGCTCCCTCTTGTTACCTTCTGTTCCTGCTTATTTCCTGTTTTCTGGTGTTGTTTTGAGTTTGTACCTTCAGTTTGTCTGTGCACCTGCTTTCTCAGGGAGCCTGTTTAGTCAATATAAATGATCTTCACTGCATCACAGGTCTTGAATATTAAACCTGCGAAGGAAATATCTGCCAATCATGAATTTTTGCTCAACATGTTTTATTGCCATTTGACTTTATTGACTGGGCTTCATCGTTCCTCTGAAGACTTCTAGAGGTAGCCATGAAATCCTTATAATTACTGCTCGGACTTCCTGGTACATACAGCATCACTTTACCAGGAGGACTGTTAACAATCCTGCTGAACTCAGACCCGTTGCAGTAGGTGGAATGAGTATGATTTCTCAAACTTCCCCATGGTTGAGGTAAACAAAGGAGGCCGAGTTCAGAGTAAACACTTTGAATACCAAAAGCAGAGGAATCAATCTTGTGCCTGTGTTTTGGGGCCAGGGGATCCACCCAGCTCTACAGACTGAGTGACATCCACATTAACCCACTAGCCTTTTTTTCTCTGCCTCTCCAGGGCCCCCCTCAACAACTGCCTCGTAATAAATGGAAGACCTCCTTCCAGAAGTCCGTCCCCATGAGTACCTACTTGGTATGTTTCGCGGTGCACCAGTTTGGCCACGTGGAACGAACCTCTGCTCGAGGAATTCCTGTGAGTTCACCATCAGTGCCATTGCTAATAGTGATGTATACTGTTGATGTATACTGTCAGATACATTCTGTGTTTGCTCTTCCTCTGCCTTTGCAGCTGCGAATCTACGCTCAGCCGACTCAGTTGAGAACTGCAGAGTACGCAGCCAACACGACCAAGGTCATCTTTGATTTCTTTGAGGAATATTTCAACATGACATACTCCATCCCAAAACTGGGTATGTTTTCACATTCATATTCATATCCCTGTCCCAACTGTGGTTATAAAATAGCTCAAATTGTATTCATTTTAGAGATCTGTCCAGATCAACTTATAACAGAATCTGAAATAATTCATTGTCTATGTCATTCAGTAATATGTGTATACAAATATGTGTTTCAAGGCATTAGATGTATTAAAAATGATCTATAACTTAATGAACAGATCATGAAGATCACTTTATCCACTGTATATTTAAACCAGGAAACAAAATATTTGTAAAGGTGTGGTAGAGACAATTGTCAGCACACAAAGAAATGTTATAATCAGTACTGTGGACAGTGATGGGAGCTAGTGATTCTCACAATAAGGCAAAACAACAAAAGTGAACAAAAACCCTGTCAAGTAGATTCACACTGTAAAAGCTAATGTGCTTATGTGTGCTTATTTAGGCCTATATGCTTATATAAGTTAAGTTGTGGTCTAAAATGTTGCTTGGCACATGTATTTCAGTTCTTTTCAGTATAATAGGTGCAGTTGCTTCTTCTTGCTATTAATGAATTTGTATATGAGCTGCAACATTGATATCTGATCAATGAGACATTACAATCTAATTCAGTACTGGAAGATGTTAGAGTCAACAAGGACATTATCATTTGTCTAAGATAATCAGCTTCCTAATTTCCACTGAGTAAACAAAACTATTTGAATAAATAGATAAATCATATAAACAATCTTACTTGTATTACTAAAACTACTAATACTTAGAAATAATAATAATAATAATAAAGTTTTCTTTTAAAAATGGTATAAAGTGCTTAACAACAAGCAGTGAAACAAAAAAATTGAAAACCAGACAAGAACGAGGTAGTTAATATCACTTGCAATTTTTAAGTGGTAACAACTTGACAAACAAAAACTTTTTAAGTAAGTAGATATGAAGTACTTAAGAGTAATAGTTATATTTATGTACCTTTTTTAAGGCACATTTTTTTAAAAGTAAAATCAACTAGCCAGACTTTACAGTGCAGTGAACTGTGCCTCTCAGAGTCATGGTTGGCTGAGGTAACAATGTTTGAAAAGGCCTCAGTTACTGTATTTGCATTGGTCTGCAGCCCACAGCGTGTTAATAAAAGCAGAGAAGCAGTTTATATGCTGTTTAACATCTGCGTTAACAGAGTGGGTCTTAATGAATTGACACAGTACTAAAGTTTGACATCCCATGATAATGATCCTGTAAAAATGAATCACATCCAGTGTTAACTGTCCTAGCTGAAGAAAAAAACATACCATATCACCTCACATTAGACGAATCAACACACCTCGTTGTGATCAATAAAGTTTATCAGAATCTACTGTGCAGATATGATTCTTCTTTGTGTACCAGAGGGTCATTTGTTGTGAGGGATTCTAATCTAAAGGAAATATCTGCAACATATTTCTGGGAATGAAGAATGCCCCTGCCGACTTTGATGGTGATAATGTAATTAATTAATCAAGATACAATCTGAGTCAGTCATTATATCAACGTCTCACCAGAGTTGATAATGCAGTAACGCCATAAAACATCCGATAAGAGCTTGCCTCAATGTCATCCCTGAGCTGTCTCATTCCAGATAAGATAGCGATCCCTGACTTTGGCACCGGTGCCATGGAGAACTGGGGCCTCATCACCTACAGGGAGACAAACCTGCTGTACGATGAGAACCAGTCTTCCTCCTACAACAAGCAGCGAGTGGCCAGTGTTATTGCCCACGAGCTGGTTCACCAGGTACAACTGTCTACTCACTTGTATCCAGGATATTTTCATGACCTCGCAAATATTCTAATTGTCAGTTTTTTATGCACCCAGTGACAGAATCAGAAATATGAATTATTACTTTGCTTATTTTATTTGTGTAATGGAACCATGTGGCACATGTGGTTGTCAGAACCTTATTGTTGTGCACTATACGTACATCGCATTCAGGACACTATATCTGAAAAATGCAATTTCTCGAGAACTGTCCCTATAATTTCCATTTTATCCTAATAAACTCTACTTGAATTTATTTCAGAGCCAAGGGTTATTACTCTAGTAGAGTAGCATCTACAGGGCTGCGAGAAAAGAAAGAGAATAAAAGGCCAGAAATTAAATTAAAGTCAGCATCAGCATCAGCACACACTTAACACTTCAGACCACAATGATGATTGAAACAGATTGCCTTACGAAAGTACAAAACAGTCAACTGACACCTATTATACTGCATATAAACAGCTGCTGCAGAAACTGTTTCCATCACAGAGCAGATTGTTATCAGCTTTATTTTAGTTTCAGTGCAGCAATTAAGCCACACGTGATGAAACCAAATACATCCCGTAAGCTCACTGGCAGTTCTATGAAGGCTTTTATCTTTATTTTAGTCACACCAAGTGGTAATATACGAGTTCACAGTTCACAACTGTAAAAGTTCAAAATGTTTCTCGAGTTATTGTTCAAACTTTTTTTTATGAGGCATAATCTGGGAACATGTCTTTCCAGGATGTCAGCTATTGTGATGGGAGATAAGCTACCTTGAGGCAGTCAATAAAGTTTTACTGTTCAAAGTTGTGCCAATGAGTTCGGTGGCCGAGGGTTCAACACACTTAACAAAACACGTGCAAATAGACAAAACACATGCAAATGGTGAAAACATTGTTTAATTTGCATTTGAATGATCAGTTAATGTTAGATCACATTTAGCTGCATGGACACATTCAATACGACCTGACTATGTCTGTTGTATAGTCTTATTGTTTGTGCTCTAGCATGCAAAGCTTGTTAAACACTCCAGGATATACAGACACCCTTAGCTGACTGACCTTTTAATGACACTAAACCCCCATCTGCAAGCAATGTAGCAACATCCTGTCTTCCTGCTAAATGTCGAGATAAATGATGACTTCATTTCTTTTTGGACATGATTATTTAAAGTATTTTAATGGAGACAGTAAAAGCGTAAGTGCTCTTTGAGTTCAGTTTGACTTCAGGCTGTTTTAGCGGAATATAAAATAAGAAATATTATCACCCATTGGTTTAGGTTGTTTTGTGTCTTATTGAGGTCATTATGAAAATGGGATTTTATCATCTTCAAACAGTTGTTTCTCTGCTTCAGGGCCCTCACCTGACATTACCATACATGGAGTGGTGTGAGAACCACTGAAACCTCACACAACATGGGGGAGGGGGAAACAATTCCCATAAGGAACTTCAGCTTTGTTCAGAGTTCAGGCAAATCAGATTTGTTCCTCAAATCGGATCGTAAGGATCGTAAGGTCTGCAACTGTTTTCCAGTTGCAGACCTTACGATCCTTACGATCACTGGTTTGAAACCCAGTTTGAAAGCCTGCCAAGAATGGAACCTGTGAATCCTCCTCCTACAAATTCCATATGAAGTTTCCTTTGTTTGAAAGCACAATGCTCATGTTAGTTGTCTTTTCCAGTGGTTTGGGAACATTGTGACCATGGACTGGTGGGACGACCTCTGGCTCAATGAGGGCTTTGCCAGTTTCTTTGAGTACATCGGTGTGGAAAGAGCTGAACCTTCCTGGGGCATGGTAGGTTGCACCAGACCCACACTGACAGTGGACATGTGAGACAGGATGTCTGCACTCTGACACATACCTCGTGTCTTCCTGTTGTTTACAGCGAGACATCATGATCATCAGCGATGTGCTTCCTGTGATGGTGGACGACGCCCTCCTCTCCTCCCATCCAATCATTGTGGACGTGTCGACCCCAGCAGAGATCACCTCCGTGTTTGATGGCATCTCATACAGCAAGGTACGACTCCTGAGAAACCTCACACAGTTGAGGTGTCAATGTCCATAAAAACCCTGTTTTCCACGGCAACATTTAAAATCAGCTACAATAAGGAATTGTTTATCTTTGCTATTACGTTGTTTTGGTATTATGTTTGTGTATTTGTTGTTGTTGAATAAGGCTTTTGCTTGTGATAAAATGTTTCTTCTTTGTTTATTATGAGGAGCTCTGTTAGTTTTGATGCACTTCAGGATTCAAGGCTAAAAACTTTCTATTCTGCTGTTTTTTCCTGCTATGTAAAATTTTAATAAATGAAACCCTGATCCCTTGAAACCATCACCAACCAGTTACAGACTAAATGCATTGTGTATCATGCAATGAAAAAAATCCTTTGTAATGGAAATTATCCAACCTATTCCAGGGAGCGTCCATCCTCAGGATGCTGGAGGACTGGATGGGTAGAGATATGTTCAGAGATGGCTGTCGAGTAAGTCAGACACTGTTGCAGCTTCATGACAAATAATTCATAGTTATGACCAATAATTCATTAATGATGACACCTAGTAAGGTTCAAGTGCTCCAGTAGCTGAGTGGTAAAAGCCTGTTTTTGTTTGTTTCTATGTTTGTTTTTTCTTCTTTCACCAGAAATATTTGAAAGACTACCACTTCAAGAACGCCAAAACAGCCAACTTCTGGGCATCTCTCGCCGATGTATGTCCCGCCTTTATCCTAATCATTTTCCGTACAAAAGTATAATTACCAAGAAAATAATGTTTTTCTGCTCTTGTCAGGAATGTGGGTTGAGAGGATGGATATCAAGTATCATGTCTGCGTGTTAGGGACCAAGCTGTAGTCAAGAATAAGAACATGGAAGCAGGAAACAGCCTGATGCTGTCCAACGTTCATAAATACCCCCAGCTTTATACGTCTATACCCAGAGACCTATAGACTCATAGTCTGTCATTGCTGGAAAGATCCATACAGTTACTGTGCCTGGAATTTATTCAACAAGAAAATGGTTACGGCACATAACCCTTCTTAAACCACAAATTGTCATGTTTATATATTTGTGTGTGTGTGTGTGTGTGTGTGTGTGTGTGTGTGTGTGTGTGTGTGTGTGTGTGTGTGTGTGCTAATTTATATGCACACAGATGTGGAATTGATATCTATCTGAACATCTCTCTCTCAGAAAGAAATAAACAATGCGTGTATTCCAAAACCTTTGCTTCAGAACATTAACCAATATAAGCTATTTATGCAGGTGAGTAGATTGCCAGTTGCAGAGGTCATGGACACATGGACCAATCAGATGGGTTATCCTGTGCTGGATCTGTCTGTCACAGAAGCGAATACCAAACTGAGCCGGAAGCGTTTCCTCCTGGATCCTAATGCTAATCCCAGCCAGCCCCCTTCACCTCTGGAGTAAGTGACGCAAAGAGGATAGAGCTGCTTAAACCCTCAGAGCTCTATCACGCCATCGTCAATATTTTGATAATGGCTCAAATGGCTGAATGCAATGTGAATGGTAGGAGTGTGTACTTATGAGAAAAGAGATGTGATCACAACACTGCAGTTCTCCCCAGATACAGTGTACAGAGCTTTTCAGCATCCATCATCTTTCATAGCATCATTTTGGTTTATGGTCCCCAATTGTATAGTTCTGGTTTAGCTTGACACCCTGTCTGCACACCTACTACAGGGTCTGTGTTGACATGGCAGATTCAAATGATCCGCTCCTACTCTCCCCTCTGACCCATACACTCATTGAACTGAAGCTTAGTAGTCACTTCCGTGTAATGATTCAGATTTCGTGGGGAAGTTGTCTGGGTGACAGATGACAGAAAACCAATATTGTGTAGACACCCTGTTGGTCAAAATGACAGCAGCAGCTGTTAAGTGCTGTGATAAGGCCATGGTAAACTTCCTTCACAGCACACACACACACACACACACACACACACACACACACACACACACGCACACACACACACACACACACACACACACACACACACACACACACACACACACACACACACACACACACACACACACACACACACACAGACAGTTCTGCTGGAT
The DNA here is from genome assembly GCF_022539355.2 of Hippoglossus stenolepis. Taxonomy (NCBI): domain Eukaryota; kingdom Metazoa; phylum Chordata; class Actinopteri; order Pleuronectiformes; family Pleuronectidae; genus Hippoglossus; species Hippoglossus stenolepis. The sequence continues at coordinate 23,719,750 of NC_061492.1, forward strand.
TTATATTTTATGTGCGGTTAACATGGACCCTGCTGAACAGCAAAACTGTTCACCTCTGCAACACTACATGTTTCGCACATGAAGAAGAGCACTGACAATCTTTAACTCCCGTATTGTTGCCTTCATTGTCAACAAACTCCATGGAAATCAGAAAACTGTAGGGTAAAGCACAAGCGGCCAGTCAGTTCTTGCTGCCCCCATGTGGTGTCTGTGTTGACACCACAGCCCCAAAGTATTTACATTTTTGTGGATGAGTAACACATTAGCTACAGTGTAACCTTACAGCCTACACATGTAGATGCCACAAGCATAAATCCAGCTTTACAGACTAGCTGGTGACCACAGTGGAGAATTTAACAGCTTATGTGCCAAATCTATTTCCATAGCAGAGCTAATGGAAGATAATGAGTGCAGCTTTAAAGGGGACATAGCATGCAAATTCCACTTTGTTAGTGCTTCTACACGTTAATGTGGGTATCTGGCATGTCTACCAACCCAAAAACTCTGGGAAAAAAACACTCGCGCGTTTTGTTATAGTTCCTCTAAGTCAGAAACGTCATGCTTGAGTGACTCGATTGAGCTTCCTGGGTTTTGTGTCGTAACAAGGAACTGGAAGTCTCCCTACATGGTCTTGGCCCACCCCCCACCTCATCCCCCCGTCGCCCCCCCCGTCACGCCGGGTTTACACCGGAGGCAGCGAGGCAGCGCAGCGCCGTTCCCAAGCGCGCAGCCGCCTGGCTGTTCACACGGGACGAGCATTTCTCCGCTGGTCAGCCCGCGATTCACTCACATGTGGCATTTGTCTGGATCGTTGGGACTGGGAGGCTGCAGCAGCTGCTCGGGAGCGACCGCTCGCTCTCCCATGCGTGAGCTGGAATTTGTGTCAGCGCCACACAGCCAGCAGTGTGGAAGACTTCCGCAGTGTTCAGCACTACTGTAACACCGGCACAAACACACCGAGCCCCCCCACTCGTTACGCCGGGGTACACCGGACGTGGAAGTGCCGCTGCGAGGCAGCGCAGCGCCGTTCTCCGCGCAGCCGCCTGGCTGTTCACACGGGACGAGCATTTCTCCGCTGGTCAGCCCCATAGACTGTATATATAAGGTCAGCCCGCGATTCTGCTTTCTCCTTGTTGTTGTACCCGTTGAATGTCGGGGTTCGGGGTAAATGATGGTCTTCATAGCCCCCCTCTTTCTCTCTGTCTGTCTGCTTGTGTGCTTGTAGTGGATGGGCAGAGGGGGACATTTAATTATGTGATTGGGAAAATTAAAACTCCAGGACAAAAGAAGGGGAATACAAAGTATGGGATGCATATTTGATAATTTATATCATATAAAATATGTAATTTATATCGTTTAAAATCATGGGGGGAGAGGGGGGAGGGGGGAGCTGGCTCATTAGCATTTAAAGGAACAGGCACTCAAAACAGGTCACTCTGTGGAGGGCTGTTTTATACAGGGTAAAAAGGGTGCTGTTTTAAATGATCCTTGTGGTATTTTGACCAAAGTATGTTACAGACATTTCATTAAGACCCCAAGGAACCATATCAACTTGTGGTAAAATGGGCATGCTATGTCCCCTTTAAACAATCAAATGCAAATGTATTTGTAACAATGTCCTAAATCATTTTACATTTTAGGACATTGTTACATAAAATTACGCCCTAAGGTTTTGTGTCACTACACTGATAAAAAATAATTGTGTCTTTGTTACAGGTACAAGTGGACTATCCCAGTGAAATGGCACTCTGTGAAAAGTGACAAGAATATGTTGACAATGTTTGACAAGAGCAGCAACGGTAATGATCACAAAATATTCAAACAAAAATAATCAGCTCTTCAAATCAATCGATAACATTATTATTATTAATAATAACATTATTATGACTGTGTTGATTTTCAGAGCACGTCATAACTAACTACACGCCCTCAGTGGATGGTCTGCTTAAGGTGAACAATGATCACATTGGATTCTACAGAGTCAACCATGACCTCCACATGTGGAACACGATCAACAAACAACTTCAAGACAACCATACGGTATTTCAATAATAATAAAAGTTACAATTTTAGGAGCATTTGCTAAAACATGCACATGTTATCAAATCTTTTCAAACTAATAAAAATTTTTACTATGACTTTTGACATTTTTATTTTTGACTTTTTCTTGTAAAATAAAAATATTGCAGATGGTCTTGTTTTAGTGTTGTGATATTTAATCTTTCCCTAATAAGAAACACAACACACAACTCTTACTATAAAAATAGGGTACCATTAATAACTGTATTCTGGAAGAAGTTATTACTCTATCTGTACATTTAAATTACACTGAACATAATATTGATTGTACTCTATTGGCATAGTTAAAACATGTAAGTAGAGTATCTTCATACTCTACTTACATGTTTTATATTTTTTCCTTGCATACTACCTTCTTCGCATTTGGTAGAGATGTAAAAATCTTAAACTACAGTTTGCTTTCACATCATCATCAGAATCAGAATCAGAATCAGAATCAGAATGTATTTATTGCCAAGTAGGTTTACACCTACCTGGAATTTGCCTTGGTATATAGGTGCATACAATGAACATAAAACATAAAAACACAATAAGTACTACACATAAGAAAAAAACAATATATAAAATAAAAAGATATAAAAGATATAAAAAGTAAAGTAAAATGCAAAATGCAAAACAGGAGTGCAATATGAATGTGCAATATGCAATGTGCAATGTAATGTAATGTGTGTTAATGTAACACAGACTTGAGGCGTGGGGGTGGGATAAGAGTCCAAATCAGGTGGGGGTCCCGGGCCTTGTTGATAAGGCCAACTGCAGCCGGGAAGAAGCTGGTCTTGTGGCGTGAGGTTTTGGTCCTGATGGACCGCAGCCTCCTGCCGGAGGGAAGTACCTTGAAGAGTTTGTGACCCGGGTGGGAAGGATCGGCCACAATCTTACCTGCACGCCTCAGGGTCCTAGAGGCAAACAGGTCCTGTAGAGATGGCAGATTGCAGCCAATCACCTTCTCAGCAGAACGGATGATACGCTGCAGTCTGCCTTTGTCATTGGCAGTGGCAGCAGCGTACCAGATGGTGATGGAGGAGGTGAGGATGGACTCGATGATGCAGGTGTAGAAGTGCACCATCATTGTCTTTGGCAGGTTGAACTTCTTCAGCTGCCGAAGGAGTACATCCTCTGTTGAGCTCTTTTGGTGAGGGAGCTGTTGGTGGATGTTCAGCTCCCACTTGAGGTCCTGGGAGATGATGGTGCCCAGGAAGCGGAAGGACTCCGCAGTGTCGACTGGGGAGTCTCTCAGGGTGATGGGGGTGGGTGGGGCTGGGTTCCTTCTAAAGTCTACAACCATCTCCACTGTTTTCAGAGCATTGAGCTCCAGGTTGTTCTGACCACACCAGGTCACCAGATGGTCAATCTCATCCCCACCAGAGATGAGCCCAATGAGGGTGGTGTCGTCCGCGAACTTAAGGAGTTTGACGGACTGGTGACTAGAGGTGCAGCTGTTGGTATACAGGGAGAAGAGTAGAGGGAAAGAACACAGCCTTGAGGGAACCGGTGCTTATGGTCCTGGAATCAGAGACATGCTTCCCCAGCCTCACGTGTTGCCTCCTGTCAGACAGGAAGTCTGTGATCCACCTGCAGGTGGAGTCAGGCACACTCAGCTGGGAGAGCTTGTCCTGTAGCAGAGCCGGAATGATGGTGTTGAAGGCAGAGCTGAAGTCCACAAACAGGATCCTGGCGTAGGTTCCTGAGGAGTCCAGGTGCTGGAGGATGAAGTGAAGGGCCATGTTTACTGCATCGTCAACAGACCTGTTGGCTCTGTAGGCAAACTGCAGGGGGTCCAGGAGAGGGTCAGTGATGGCTTTGAGGTGGAGCAGCACAAGGCGCTCAAATGCCTTCATCACCACAGAAGTCAGGGCAACGGGTCTGTAATCACTATCAAAGCGACAGTAAAACTCATTCAAGTCGTTGGCCAGGCGTGGGTCGTTAGTGGAGTGGGGGGCTCTAGGCTTACAATTTGTAATCTGCCTAAGCCCTTTCCAGACAGAGGCAGAGTCATTCGCTGAGAACTGGTGTTGGAGTTTCTCAGAGTACAGACGTTTAGCTTCTCTCACCTCCTTGCTAAACCTGTATTTCGACTCTATAAACCTGTCTCTGTCTCCACTCCTGAACGCCTCTTCCTTCTCCAACCTTAACTTTTTGAGTTTGGCTGTGAACCAGGGTTTGTCATTGTTGTAACACACCCTGGTGCGTGATGGAACACAGCTGTCCTCACAGAAGCTGATATAAGAAGTCACAGCCTCTGTGTACTCGTCCAGACTGTTTGTAGCAGTCCTGAACACCTCCCAATCTGTACAGTCCAAGCACGCCTGAAGATCCTCCACAGCTTCACTGGTCCACTGCTTTGAAGTCCTCACAACAGGTTTGCAGAGTTTTAGTTTCTGCCTGTATGCAGGAATCAAATGGACCATGACGTGGTCCGAGAGTCCCAGTGCAGCCCGGGGGACGGCGTGATAGGCACTGCTTACTGTGGTGTAACAGTGATCCAGAATGTTCTCCTCTCTGGTCGGGCATTTAATAAATTGTTTGTATTTGGGGAGTTCGCGGGTGAGATTTCCTTTGTTAAAGTCGCAGAGGACAATAACTAAGGAGTCCGGGTTAGTCCGTTCCACACACAGTATCTGGTCGGCGAGCATGCGTTGTGCCTCTTGCACGTTAGCCTGCGGTGGAATGTAAACACCGACCAGAATGAATGAAACGAACTCACGGGGGGAGTAGGAGGGTTTTCATCATCATCATCATCATCATCATCATCATCATCATCATCATCATCATCATCATCATCATCATCATCATCATCATCATCATCTTACTGTATGTGTTAATCTTCCATTAGACTGACTTTACTGTCTTTAACAGGAGTTTGATGCAGCTGATCGTACGAGCTACATTGATGATGTCTTTGCACTTGCCCGGTGAGATTTCTCCCAAACACACATTTGTGTTACCAGTCATGTACATACTGTAAACACTGTTTTCATTTCATTGTTTAGGGCAGACATTATAGACTATGGCAATGCCTTCAATCTGACCATGTACCTGACAAATGAGATTGATTACATAGTGTGGGACCGCGTGGACTCCTCCATCTCCTATGTGAGGGACATGCTGGTAGCCGATGCTGCTCTCTACAAAAAGTTCCAGGTAAGCAAGCTGCAAATCATTCCTGTAGCTGTCACATTCCCAACAAAGAAGTATATACACCTCCATCGCCCCCTGGTGGCTGGCTGCAGAATAGGTCATTAACCCTGCCTCCCTTATGTTAGTGGGTGGGACATACTACAAACTAAAAAGGGCACATTTCTCCCAAAGGTCTTTTCTGTCATTTTAGCGAGGTCACGTCAAACTGATGTATGTTCAAGTCTTCATGTTTCGGAAAAGTTTAGTTTAATTAGTTTGAATTAGTTGTTTGATGCCAGAAATGGCCTGAGACATCATGATTGACAGCTGAGACTCTTGATCGGTCGAGCCAATGCATTGGCGGTGCCTTAACTCCAAGTGCAACTACTACACAGACTGAATCCAAATGATGTCACCAGTGCAAGATGGCTATACCCGTACCCAGAATATTTTGGGTCCTTTTTTTGTTCCGTTGAAGGAAGTGGAGACGTGTCATCCATCTTTATTTACAGTCGTTGATTCTTTTTAATAGACAGTCAGCGGTTAGCAGTCAGTTTTAGAGGTGTTTTTTGGATCAAGAGTCATACTTTTTATTCATCCTCTCTTCAGATCAGATCAACCTACATTGTCATGCTGTTTCTTTGAGACTTTGATGGTTTCATTATACGATAGCACCAGCCTCGGTGCTGGGAAAAGGACAAGGAGTGAGGAGTAATTGGTGTAATCACATCCTTGTTTCTTTTCTTTAGAAACTCTTTGGAAATCACGTCAGAGCGATCTCCCAACGACTTGGATGGAACGATGTAGGAACTCAGACAGAGAGGTACACTGGGAGAAGTGCATACTTAACAAGACTTACTGTATATGTCCATTCAAGTAAACACCTCAGGTCTTTCCCTGGTGTTATTTACAGTCAGTCTGTGATCATGATAACAGTAACAATATTGGGACCATTCAATAAAATATGTCTTTGTTCTTTTATGCTAACCCATGCAGATATTTATCACCCAATGTAAAATGGCTTGTATGTGATTGGCAGGTTACTGAGGGAGACCGTGCTCAGTATTGCTTGTCAGATGGGGGATCAGGATGCTCTGAATGAAGCCTCCAGTATTTTTGACCGCTGGATTAATGGAAGTCTCAGGTATAACTCACTGTCATTTATATATATTTGTGTCAGTATGTCAGTGCGAGAGAGAGAGGAAGAGAGCGAGCAGAGTCAGGATGTGCTGAGTGAATCAATGAATCAATGAAACCTATGAAACAGCTATGAAGAAAGATTTGACTCATTGAAGAAAAGTGCGCAATGTGATATGGCCTTTATCTTAAAAAACATTGTTACATTTCCCTCAAGTTCTGGGACTGTCATACAGAAAGTATGAAATCCAGTTGTAGTTATCAACGCCAATGAACAGTTTGGCCCGGGAAAAATGTGATCACTGTTAGTGGTTTCCACTGTATTCTCAAGTAACACACCATCAAGTTAAATATACTGTAGTATTTGTATCATTCATTCAACTATTGATGTCAGAACTACATGAAGACATCAAGACAGATTTATAGGAACTATTGTTCTCTGATCCTTACAAACCTGACTTATTTAAAACTGACGTAATAAAAAGCGTTTTCTGCTTTTTCCTCCCATATTTGTTGTATTATTATTATAATCACATGGAGCCACATGTAAACATTTAAACAAGACAAAGTGAGGGCACAAAGCAGGGTATGTTTTGTTTACACTCTCAGTTTGTGTCAAACAATTTTTCTTTTTGACTTGTTGCCCTCACAGGTGGCGTGAAGAGATTAAAAAACAATGTTTTTGACGTGGTACATTTTACATGGCTTAACACTATCTTGTGGTTGTTTCTGTCCATCCAATTTTTTGTGCAAATAGTTCTCTAACTGAGGGAGGTGGGCCGTTCTCCCGCCCACAGACTGCATTACATGCATAGTTTTCTGGTGGTCCTAAGCAGCTACTTAGTTGGTTGTGAAGACAAATATTACTTAGATACAGCTCTTTTTGTAGAATCAAGTTTTTAACCTGCCGGGAAATTTCTTAACCTTTTTACCTGCAGCAGCGTAGCAGTGAACCTGAGGCTGCTGGTCTATCGATATGGAATGAAGAACTCGGGTACAGAAGCCAAGTGGAACACGATGTTCCAGAGATACAAGAATACGTCTTTGGCTCAAGAGAAGGACAAGCTGCTGTATGGACTGTCGTCTGTGGACAACGTGGAACTTCTGTACAAGTAATCAAAACATCTCGTCTTTACTTGGCTGACCTGATCACCCAGTTCTATAACATCATTTTAGCCACAGATTTAATATTATAGTGGAAACAGTGATGTGCAACAAAATCTCAGTTTCCACACTCCAGAACACAACAGTGTGAAGCATCTCCTGGCAAACACGTGTTCAACCAGCCCATTTTGTTAGAAAAGATTAAAAAAAAAAAGATTTTAAATTTGAACTAAACCAATGAAAATAGGAAAATGTTACCAGCTTTCTGGTGTCTTTGTCTCCATGTGACCCCTGAGGTGATTATGACAGGTTAGCAACAGCATCGGTTTCAGCAGCTCAGTTTACAGCACCACAGGAAACACTGACATGTGCAGGTCTTTGGGATAGAGTTCAAATCAATATCCTCTGTTTGCTTCAACCACCTTCAGGGATAATGGGGGTCACAACACCTCTGGTGCAGGATCCTCCCCAGCGTTGTAACACCCTATTTTGTTTTAGTCTGCTTATTTGTCATAAGATCGAATACTGCTTTAAAATTATTATGAAGAGTAAAAACTGAGTATGGAGAGAAAACGTTTCTTCTGCCCCACAGGCTCCTGGAGGCCACTAAGGATGAGAATGTGATAAGGAGTCAGGATCTGTTCACCGTGGTGCGATATGTGTCTATTAACCCACTGGGAGAGAGTATGGCCTGGGACTGGACCACGCTGAACTGGGACTATCTGGTCAACAGGTCAGTGCCAACGAGGCAACAACAGCTCACAGCGACAGATGTTTAAATGCACCTCAAAATGATACATAATCTTTAGGCTGCATTGGTAAATGTTTAGCCCCTTGGTGACACCAGAACAAAACGAACACACTTAGCTTGCATTCTTCCAAAATTACACACATAGTCGACTCATCTGACAGAAAAAGCTGATTGACTCCTTTCCCATCGCCAGATTTTTTCCCCCATTTGTTTCTGAGTCACATTTGATGTCATCAAGAAAATGCTGGAAACTGAGAATCTCTCTCACCTCACTGTCTTGGCAGTGTTGCATTTTGCACAGTGCGAGAAAAAACCCCCACAGGCGTTCATGTTAGTGGGTTTTTTGACCAGTGGAAAAGGGGCTCCATTTTCGAACTTAATAAAATGGCAGCTGAGGGAAGTGGTCGTTCCTGCCGATGGTGGCTGAAGTCACATGTATCTGAAAGTCAAGGGCCGATATTTAGATATAAGTGACATGTACAGTTAAATGTTGCTGTTATTGTTTTTGTGAAGTGCACAATCACACAGAAAACAGTGTACAACAAGGCAGTGTACCAAGAGAGGTATCCAGACACAGTGTTAGCTTTGACTTGTGCTACACTGAACTAAATCCAACTGATCACATGATCACAGGTGGTCATTTTGATCCTCAAACCCCAACAGGATGGGACTAACATTACAGGGAGAGGTAGGGAATAATAAAAAGTACTGTGTTCCTTGGTAGTTCTTGTCAACAGGGTTTTAATCACTAGGGTCTCACAGGGTGTGATCTGTAGTAGACATACATGACGAAGCCAGAAGCTTCCACAAGGGGCCTGGTAGAGTTGAAGAGGAGGTGAGGAGGAGGAGGAGGAGAGAGAGATGTGGCACTGCCTGAGCTGAATCTCACTAAAAAATCACACATACCCTCTTGGAGTCCACATTATTCAGTGTGACACTTCCCAAGGCCCATCTCAGGGGCCTGGTTTTGCTATTTTACCAAAGTGTTTTGACAAATGAAGGCCATGCAAACAACATGGTGAATACCAGTTTCTATCTGTATCTGACATTGCAGACATTACCTTTTTTTACACTTGAATGATCTTTGTGACTTGGGTAGAGTAGAGTGGTCAAAAGAAGAAGAAAAGCATGCACACTGTGCTCGTCATGGTAACGACTTGTCTTCCTTCTACCAGGTACACCATCAATGACAGGAACTTTGGTCGTCTACTCAGTCGAATCAGCACCAACTACAACACAGAGCTGCAGCTGTGGAAGGTAAGCACTGACCGTACTGCAACTTACTCCTACTTAAGTTATTTATGGGGGGGGTCTTTTTCACTTTCAATTTAACCTGTTAGGGTTTTCCTCTTTTGAATAGTAGTAATTTTTTTTATGTCTTTGTCTTCCACTACCTTATATAGTTATTATATTTATTTTTCCAAGAAGAATTCCACTAAAAATATTTCTTTTGAGATGGCTGTGGCTGGGCCAGCTGGGGCTCAGCGGGTCGTCCTCTAACCAGAAGGTCGGCAGTTCGATCTCAGATCACTGCTGGCATGTTCAGTTTGATAGAGAGATTGCTGCACATAAATGCACTGTGTGAATGGATGAATGGCAACAAACTGTACTGTAAAGCACTTGTGGTGCTAATCAAGACTAGAAAAGTCCTCAATAAATACTAATCTTTTACCATGATCCTCTCAGTGGGCCTCAAAAGTAATGGATGATACTGGCAGCGGTCAGTTTGGATTACGGGGCTGGGTTAGAAAAAAGATTTATCAACAATTACATTTTTGATGTAAATGACCCATTATCAATTCCTAAATCGCAAAAATTTTACTTTGCTGTTGCACCTTTACTCAGTAAACTTGTGCATCTGGGTAAATTTGTATTTGTACAACACAACATTACTGTTGTGTTGTCTTTCATAATTTTATTGACACTCATAGCACAAATATTACCTAATTTCAAACCTACAATCATAAAACTACAAAAATATAAACTGCTGATTGACTGTAACATGAATAACAATGCTGCATGGGAATCAGACTGCAGGTTATTGAATACAAAAGGGTAACAGGAGGGTGCGCTTTAATGATCAGGATGTCACACTGCTCAGTGTCCACGAGGAGAAATGTGAAATCCTATGTAGGCATAGAACATTGGAACAACAGTTGAACCCTGAAGGCATCATGGGAGTTTGCTCAGCCATTTTACATATGCTTTGTGGAATTTGACAAGAATTCAAGGGTCAAGGGTCTTGTAGGGAGCACTGCAATAGTATGATGTACAAGGGCTGTTTATTCAAGCCATCCAGTCCTTATAGAACCAGAGAGAGAGAGTTGCATTATGCTCTTTCAGAACATTGTCTGGCAGTGCCATCCCTGCACACAAGGCAATTACAGTACAGACTGTTCCTCTTTGTGTTTCTCCAAAATACTGTCAGAGCAGGGGCATCCATGTCTATCAAGAACTTCCTGAAGACTCGTATCTTTTGAGAGCACCTCTTCTAACACCTTGACATGTCTAACTATTACTGACTGTGTACTTTCTCTGTATTTTATTACCTGATCTTGTGCACGTAGTACTAACTTCATGGTCTCCACTGTACTGAAGCTTTAAGGTTGTTCTTCAGTTGCAAGTCACTTTGGATAAAAACACTTGATGAATACATGTCTGTTATTACATAACAGGATATTTAGTGCTCTTCTGCCAGAAGTGCTCTCAGTCATGATTTGGAGAAAAAGACTGTACTCATGCATGTGGGGAAGGGGATTATGATTCAGAGGGGTGGATTCAGATGTTGCCATCGACATTTTGAGATGTTCTGCATTTTGAAAACGTACTTCTATTATACATTGCTTTTCAAAGAAGTCCTATGAGGTTTTGGACAGAGTGTTTACTGATCACTGCAAAAATGGTTCACTGTTTGTATAGTTTGAGTCAAAGCAAGTAGAGGGTGTCAGTTTTTGTCCACGTGTCTTATAACACATTTTTTCCATGCTGCTCTTGTAGATGGAGCATTTCTTCAGTCTAACACCGGATGCTGGTGCGGGGGAGATGCCCAGGCAGCAGGCACTGGAGAAAGTGAGGAACAACATCGAATGGATCAGGAGGAACGGAGATGAGATCAGAGGGTGGCTGGACAACAATGTGGCCTAAAACAGCAACATTGCAAATCACTGCTGGGATACAGGCACATTGTCACTGTTAGGAATCAGAGCACGCACACATACCTATTCGCATACAGGTTGTGGGTGTCCTTTTTGAAGGGCATAAGGAGGGCACTGCTGGTCTGAATCAACACTTGAACAATAATAAAAAATCAAATGTCTAAATAGAAATGAATGTTTTTAGCACTTCACAATATCGAAATTCATACCTGATCTCATATGTGAAATTCCATTTTTGTAGATGCTGTTTTTCACAAAAGTCTGGATTTGACCAGAATGTCATGAACTTTTCTTAGGTGTGCAAAACAAATGTACTACTGCTTTCACGACTATTGAACATAATGAGGCATGGGTCACAAACAAGCAATACAAGAGTATTCAATTTACATTACCTGTGATAGTTAATGATAGTTGAAACACTGTGGTCTTGCAGCTCAATCTCTCCAGTGTTCTTTCATCATGTTGGTTGGAAAATATAAAAGGCCAGTGTTTGTTTATCATTGTATCCTTTTCCTCACTAGTTTTTACTAATAAATAACTCTTGTTTCTGCTCATCACCAGAAGGATATTTATGTTTGCTTGTTATAAAATTCTTGTAAATTTAACTTATAAAAAAATCGGAATTATTTTGTTTTCAACGAGACAAAAATGCAAATATTTGTATGATATATTCTTTAAATTGAATTAAAATGACTTTAAAACCCAGGTGTTTTGTGCTTATGCTGTATTACTGTGTTTCACACAACCTTTGCGAGACACAGAGCAAAACAATTCCAACCAGAGGAGACACCCTAAAACATTTCAGGGTAGTTTAAAAAAGTTCTTATATCTTAGATATATTTTAGAAAAGTGCTGTATCAGGTGAGCCTCAGGGCTCTGATGTCATCCAGAGTTATCCCTTTATCTTGACATATTCACCTGTGTCTTCAACGTGTATGGCTCCGCTTTTTCATCCTGGGATTAATTAATATATATATATATTTTTTTCATTCTTTGCATCGTCCCATGAAAAAATATCAACACACCCTCTCACTCACATTGACGGAGGATCTCGTGCTGTGACCTTTTTCTAGGCGACTGGCCGGAGGATTGTGTCTGCAGAAAGTCCTGAAACTCTCAGTCAGACATTCACGGTGACACATACAGCTGAGAGCAGCTGATGGTAAACATTGGTACACAAATCTGACAGTGCTCAAATACAACTGTTTGTCTCACCCTCTCTTCTCTCAGCACAATAATGGTTCAAGCTCCACATCCCCACTGGCCCCACTGATGTAGCCTTCTTTCAGAATGCTTGCTTGACAGACAACACATTGCAACGACGTTTGTTGTCTCGTCACACCGACCTTCTGAGTCACTGCAGTTCAGAGGGGTCTGTTCATTTTCCACCTCAGTTACCAGAAAATTCAGCTGAGATCAGACAACATCACGGGGGGAGCTATTTGTCCCCTGAGCCTGGTAACTTCATGAATCTCCCTGTGTTTTTCCACACTGGAAGATGTAGACAATCCTTGATGGTCTCCTGGGGCCTTTTGAATCCAGGCTGGCCTTTGTCAATGTAGGCCGCTCCTCTTGCCCTGTCCTCCGCCAAGAGAGCAGGAGATCTTGGTGCCTTGTTGGTGCCCCGCTACCCATTTTAGTAGCAAATAGTGTGACAGGACCTGTTGTTTTACCCTCTACTTGTCACTTCCTCCCCCTGACCTGATCACCTCTTTCCTGATGCTGGTACTTCTGTATGTAAGTTATGATGAAAAGGAGAAATTAGATTGTTCCTAATGTTTCTTTGGTTGTTTTCAAGCACAGGACATTACTTAAAAAATAGTTGAAGAATTCAGTCCGTACACAAAAGGATTTTCATTGTCAGTTTGTTATTGGAGTAACTGGAACACAAACAATGACTACAATGCCACAGGAAGTGGAATTTACACAGTAAAAACCACAATTAGGTCATCAAACAACAAAAAATAGCTCCAACAGAAAGAAATACAGTGACTGATGTTATTTCATCATAGCAATCTTCTATACATGGCTTCAATGCCAGGGTATATTATTACAGAGTCATTCTGAGGCAATTTCATCTCACTGGGTCAGAGGTTGTTGGGAGGTTGTCATTGGAACCTGGGTATTGATGGTGATTCGCTGCCTGGTTTGACATCGGACCATTCCTATTATGGCTCTTCTGAACCTGAAAGAAAGCACCTTTTTATGTCCTTTAATGCACCAACCACTAAAATATTATTACAACACGTACACCCTCTCTACTTCAAACAATACCTATCACAAGCACATCAAACGGTTATCAAAGAATAATGTAAAGAAAAACACTTACTTTTTGTTGGCAACAACATAAATGCAGGGGTTGTAAAAAGTGGAGGACTTGGCAAAGAGTGGAGCGATGATGGCCATCGCGGCAGGTATGGTCTTGGGGTCACCAAAGGATGCCCAGAGGCACACCATGGAGTAGGGAGACCAGGCCACCAGGAACATGACAATCATCACTATGGACATCTGCAGGCCAACAACATTACATCACATTACATTGCAGTTAGCTGACGCTTTTATCCAAAGCGACTTACAATAAGTGCATTCAACCATGAGGGTACAAACCCAGAACAAGAATCAAGAAAGTACAATTTTCTTCAAGAAAGCCAAACTACAAAGTGCTATAGGTAAGTGCCATATAAGTGCTACTAAATCGCTATTATGACAACTAAGCTTTCATGTAATACACCTGTATACATAATTGTAGGAGACAGACCTTTAGATGGGCATGTTAACAAACCAGCCACAAAACCTAGAGGAAAGGGGCTCAGTTATTTCACTGTGTTGGTTTTCCTGGTCAAGCAGACTCACAAGGTTTTAATGTGAGTCTGCTTGGAGGATCTGTGGACACCTAAAGGCTATAGCACACTACATGTGTCGAATGTATTCATGAGACTCTCCAACACAGGTCAGGTCAGCTTGGCAGTGAGCCTACAACTCATCTACACAAGCTGTGTAGTGAAATCACTACATGACCATTGTTGTAGGTTGTCTAGGCTGGATCTGTTGAGTCTCATTGGAAGTTTTTCTCTACACAATAAATGAAGTTACATATGAAGGACAGCACAAAGTAGAATTGGATGTCCCAAAAAAATAGTTTTGGGTCACAGAATGTGAAACAATATTGATACACAACCTGCGAAGAGTGTTGAAAAAGACTGACTACAGGAGCACGTGAGCTGGACGACCACAAACATTTGACCATAATTGTATCCAGGCTGGATAACTCACACATTACATTCTTGAGTCTGGAGTTTTTAAGTCACATCTCTGCCATTGTCAAAATGTGCTCCAGAAGCATTTCACAAGTCGCTCATTTTCTGGTGATACACACAGGGAAAACACTCATTGAGTAATTGACTGTTTTGACTTTGTCCAGCCACTAAAATGATGGCCTACACTGAAGCTGCTGAGGCAAACTCTATCTCAGTGACCGCAGAGTAGAAAAGAGCGAGCTCATGTGTTTTCACCTTGGTGACATCCATCTGATCCGACCAGTCGATGTTGATGCTGTCCAGGCAGTTGCCAGCTTTGTATCTCCTCACAGTGGCTGACACGTTGTAGTAGCAGTAAAACATGACAGACAGAGGCAACACAAAGTTCACTGCGATCACTGCCATAGTGTAGGAGATGAAGGAGCTGTGGAGGAGAAGCAGAGTCAGTATCTGCTTACACATGATTACATGGGGTTAAGTTTGACCTTAGATCTGTTTTTCTGTGTTTACCTGTACTTACTGAGACTAGTGCAGTGCAGGTCCATTTTTTGTGTCGATACAAACAACTTCACAATTGTCACTGTACTTTCTTGATTTCTGTGCACTACACCTGTCATGAAATGGTTATTTTTGAGAAATGAAAAGAGAGTCTACTCTTTATTTGGGTGTAAAAGTTCGCAAAAACATTTTGGAGAAAGTCCACATGCAATGACTTGAGATGATGTTGTACCCTGGAGCATTCAGTGACACTGCATCTGGGGTACATGGGGATTTGTCAAAATGGGACCTATTGCTACTCATAGTGGGAGACACCAGTGAAACACACTGTGGTTAAGTTGCGGCTACATGCAGTCTGAAACACTGATTGAAGACACATATCATATATCATGTGTCCAAATCACACCAAATTCCACACTGCACTTCCTTGGGCCCCTAACAATACACATACCAAGTGTCAAGCAGATGCGATGAATGGTTCTCGGGAGGGGGGTTCAATAGGGAGCTCTGCTTCTCCATCCTGCCACTTATGCAGACATGCCAACACTACTGATTTACTGACGGCCACACTTCATAACTTTATGCACTATAAGTTGTTTTTATTAGTTGTTTAATAAATTATTAATTTGACCATTCCAACTTTTTGCGTCACCGATCGTCTTTTTGTCATGGACTTGAGCCGGTCATGACCTGGAATTAGTTTAGTAGCTTTTCTCTGTTTTTGGTAATTCCCATTGGTTAATTAACATGGCAGCAGTTATTTTGGCATTCTTTCTTGTTATTAGTTCTTCATAGTTTTTAAAGCCACATTTTATAGCCATGTTCAGGTGTGCACTGACACATGACTCACGCATCATTCTGTCTCCAGTTGATGGTGCATGTAGCTCCAGTGGGGTCAGGAGCATATCCAGACCATCCCACTACGGGCATGGAGGACCAGAACACAGCATTCAGCCACGATGCCAGAATGAGAAGGTTGTACGATTGCATCGTCATTTTCTGCCCTGAAGAGAGAAACCATTCAGATCAGGGAAGTCAGTAAAATTGTAAAAGATTGTATTTCCTTTGCAGCGGCAAACATTTTCAAACCTGTCATGTTTGACAAAATTGATGGAAATAAGAAAGTCTATTTCTTTAAACAGTAACAGATTAGTTTCAACCTAAAAGTACCGCCCTGAGCTTGTATATCTCTGCCAACCAGTGCAGTTTTATAATTTTTCAAATGACAACTGGTCAGAACTAGAAAAAAGGGAGACTTGAGATATCAGGTTCAAAAGGGCAAAAACATGTTCTGTTAGGCCCCTGTGACCTTGACCTTTAACCAACCAAATCTAATCAATTCATCTGAGTTATTTGGAGTTCTCTCAAAGCGTCCTCAAGATATTGCATTCACAAGACAATAAATGTGTTTTGTGAGGTCACAGCAACATTGACTAGTGACCACTAAAATCGAATCAGTTCATTCTTACAGTTCAATGAACATTTGCGCGGCATTTGCAAAGTTCTCTCAAGGTTCTTGAAATATTGTGTTCAAACTGCAGCCATTTGAAATGAAACCTCTCTAAAACTGGTTCAACAAAACCTGAATGTTCTTGTGTTAGTCTTTACGTTGTTTTAGCTTAGTGTGCCTAACTAACTGTGAAGTGAGTGTATTCTGTGGTCATGGAGGAGCAGTCAGTGGATACCTATGTCTGGTCTGCAGATGGTGAGATAGCGGTCGATGGCCACCACAGTCAACAGGCCGATACTGGCCATGCCAAAGAAGATGTTAAGAGCTGCGTAGATCTGGAGACGGAACCACAGAAGTTAAAACCAGACAGTTCATGATAATGGTCTGCTTTGGTGTTACCTTTAAGTTTGCAACTGTTTGACAATCTGCATATTTGGGACAAATAAAGTTATAGACAAAGACTCAATCAATAGACCAACCCCATATAAATAAACAGCAATCTACCAACTCACATGTTTATTGTCAGGACAGCCCAAAAGTAAAAAATGTAAAGTAAAGCAAGTCTCTTCAAAGTCCTTGAGCAGCTGGATGTAACATTCAGAGGCTAACAAGCTAACAAGCCAACAAATACTAGAGATTGGAAAGTATGGTAAGTGCTGAGGGCAGCGAGTCTGTAAATCAGCTGGTATCAGCAGCATGTTGATCTGTCGAAGCATATCCACTGAACTGGGTGTGAGTAATAATTATGTTACTCTGTCATATAGTGTGTGAAGGAAAGCCATCCCTGTCCAGGTGGATAGTTTGGCTCTGGGCCTGCTCTCTCTCCCTCTAGATTAGCATCACATGGGTCAATATCACTGTGGAATAACGAGGTCTGACCAAAAGAAAAACATAATCTGCTGAAATGACCCCAACACGTGGCCTGTGTGAGTGTGCGTCAGTCTGCTCACAGGTTTAGTCTCATGGGCAGCTCAGAATAAGTCATAGCAAAGAGTTTTATAACAAGATGCTAATTTTCACATATATTAATAGCAGCATAATGCAACACGAGGATTCTCACATCATCACACACAGCTGCTGTGATTGGAGTAAAACTGAAGAATAGAAAACACTACTGAGCTTAAATGCAAATAGTAGGCAGACTTTCATGTATAAACAAATGAGCATAGCAAAAACCTTTTAAATACAACAGCACCAAGTCTTGGCCACAGTCACAGTGGTACATGGGATGGTTTTGTGACCCACAACAGGGTTAACAGCATGGACAAACATAATCACATTTTTCAGATCCTCAGGATTGTGAGCAGCTTATCTACTGGTTTTTAGTCAGTGACAACATTTCCACATGCTGTGGGGTTAGCGGTTAGCTGTGAGGCATGCAGCACAGGCCTTGCTAGCGTGGCCACGTAGGGTTCCTCATTAGTATATAGCCTATACTTATTTAACTGATAGTAGAACTATTTATCTGTCAAAAATCGTATTGATTGTTAACATTTAATTATGAACGTCCCTTATATTAATACATTCTCCTCACAACACAAGAGCAAACATTATACAGATGGTTTAAACAGAGGAGGGTGCCGAGTCCAACCTCACTGGTTTACACCGTAGACTGTAAATAAAGATGGACGACGCTTCTCCACTTCCTCCTACTGCACAAAAAGGAAGCCAAAATATCTTGGAATCAGGTCCTGCCATCTTGGATCCAGAGAAAGTGCAGTACTGATGGTGGAGTTGAGTTGGGTGTTTTTATGTCAACTTGAACAAGCAGTAAACCAGTTTTTATTACCCAGGCAGTGCTCAGGTGCTGCCAGGTCCATTAAAAGGACCTATCAGACTACATATTACATATTACACCTATTTTAACATCTCACTACTGGCTTCCTCTTCATTTTACAGTAAACATTGGTGCTCACTTCTAGAGCCCTATGGCCAGGCTCCATCATGTACCTCCTGACTCCCCGTCCACGAGCTGAGCACTTAGTTCCTTTTCCCAGGACTTTCTTAGTGTACCTCAGACACGCGTTAAGACTCAAAGGGATCATGATTTCCAGTCAGTCACATTTAAGCTTTGGAAGAACAGAGACTCTGTAGAGCATTTTTGAAAAGCAGCTAAAAACCATCTATTCAGACAAGCATTTCGATAACATGTAGTTTTATATATTTCATCTGGTGCTTTGTTCTGTTTTTAATCCGACTCTTTTAGATTTGATCACTTTGATGTTAAAGCACTTTGTGATATGTGTCTGGTTCATAAAAATAAACTTTGCTTTACTTCCATGATGGGACCATGCATGATAGCTCTTTCTGAGAACTGACCTTTGAGTAGATGATTTTCTGGGATCATATTCAAACAAAAGAAAAAAGAAATAAAACAATGCACCAAAAAACAACTGAAACCTTCATTTCAACATTATATTTGCTGTGATTTACAAAACGTTTTAATGTAGATTGTTTTAGTATTGAAATAAGTCAAGTCAGTTTCATTCATACAGCCCAATATAATACATTCCAAATTTCCCTCAGATGTGTTAAAGACATTGTGTGTACAGAATAACCCAACATGGCAAAATTACAATTGAACACTAGTATCCCACCCACCTGACAACCGGTGTAGCCGAATTTCCAGCTGCCATGGATGTCTGAGGCAGCTGACATGGGATAGCCGATACCAGCCACTCCAACATCAGTTAAAGCCAGGTTGATGATAATGAAGTTGGTGGCCGTGCGGAGCTCCTTGAACTTCACAAACATGAGCAGCACCACGATGTTGCTTGTTAAACTGATGACTCCTGAGGAGAGGAGAGAAGATGTGGAGAACAGAGACATGAAGGGGGAGGTGGAGATCCTGAAACCCCTGATTCTATACACACGCAAAGGAAATTCCAAATGAACCTGCACTTACATGATTATCTTATATAAACTGACTCAATATATAATCTTCTCCCAGGCTCTTTCTAGATATCTGCCTTTTTGGGTTATATATAAATATATTATACAATCATGTATAATTGATAAGTTTTATACATACAGTACATAAAGAAAAATAATGTAAATTGCTTTGAGTGGTTTTTCAAGACTAGAAAAGCACTATATAAATACAGACCATTTTGACCGTTTATATAAACAAACTACGCAATCTTTTACATCATCTATATTTACCAAATCAATATCTTGTTTTTAATCTTAAAAAAATACACTTGAGATGTAGGAAAAAAACGTTTGACGCAGCCAGCACATGGAACAGATTCTATAATCACAGAGGCTGAGGACGAAAAAAACACTTCATTGTTCTAAGCTGCTCTAAAAGAGACTTTTGTCAGTCTAATGTAGAAAGAACATTAACGTCTTCTGTGTTCTGTGTGTAACTGCTTGAAAATGATTATTGAGGTTGTTAAACATGCATTGCACAAGCATTTTGAATATTAAAATATAGGTTGCATGATGAACTTAATGCTTATATTTTAACCCTAACCCTATAAAATGGAAACAATTAAAAAACATGAAGAATCACCAGGGATTTAAAAGAAGCATGATGAGGGAAGGGGGAAATAAACAATGTAACCCTTCTCTCCATCACACTGCTTGTGAGTTGACTTGTTACACTGACAAATCACATCATAAAAGTAGTTTTCCTTGTTTCAATGATGCCAAGAAAACAATCCTCCTAAACTGGAAAAGCAGTAAAATGTTGAGCATATCCATATGGATAGACCTCTTTATAGAAGACGTATTATTGGAAAATCTGTAAAGCATTTCATAAAAAAAAAACAATGTTGCAATATCAAGTTTTTCAATAAATACATTATATATTCAATACAAATTTTTAAAAAACTATGGCCCATAACATTTATGAAAAAGTCGGCAAAACGTTGTAAAAACCACAAGAGCCGGTCAGGCAAAAAATATTTCTGACAAACTCTGAGGGGATGTCTGCTGACTCCACGTACTGGTCAGTTTGGACTTTTACACTAAAATGAATTCTGGACACAAGTGCACACATAGAGGCAGGTAGGTGCAATGACGAAACTGTCAATAATGTTAACAGCCTTACAGGATGACTGGTTCACCGACAGGTTACAGGAAAGCAAGCAGGCAACAGGAAGACGCGCAAACACACACACACACACAAATAACAAGAGATAAGAGTCGAGTAGGTGAATTGGAGAAAGTAAAACCCAATAGATACCTAATAAAAGCAGTTACAAAATAAAACCTAGCACAAGATCATGACAAATTAAATGCAACCACATTGACTTCAATTTCCAACAGCAAATACTGCTGCCGGTGTTGTTTCTTAATAACAACATTTAAAAAAAATCCTTAACAATACTGTACATGTTCTTTGTCAACGTATTTATTTCGTTTTTCCCACAAGTAATGGTTTTATGGTCAGTGTGAGTAACTCAAAAGACTATGTTAAGGTTGTGTTAGGTAAAAACAAAACAATGATGACAAGAATTACAAAACCAGAAGTGTTTTCTTTATTCTAAATGTTACCAAAGCCACCATCTTTCACTGATGTTCTCTTCTTTTTTCCAGAAAGCAGCAGTGAGTTTTGATGAAATCACATAAACTCATTGCTGTGTTCATAGTTCATCGATAGAGATTAATTGTCTGAAATTGTAAAACAACCAACATTGCTCACAATTTCAAAATTCCCTGATAGTCTGAAAATGATGAGCTGTGTTGAATGTACTTCATGTTAAAACAATGACTCTCTTGGAATGTCCCTTACATCAGAGAGGTACATTCTTTGGTTCTACAGAAAACACAATACTCACATCATTTGTCTCAATGAAATATGTTTAAAATGCCACCAGTTACCTGCAGTAATAAGATATCCAGCCACGATGTTGTGCTCCATTTGAGTAAAGGCACTTTTTCCTCCGTAAGGTACAACATCATCTGAAATATTAACCCCAGAGTCAATCCCCATTTTCTTTGTTGTTAGAAAAAGAATTCACTTCGTTGATGCCGGCAGTCTTCCCACAGACAGTCTTGGAATGAAGTTAAAAAACGGTGATAACAAAATGGGATCAAAAGAGATGTAGAGAGCCAGTATGGCAAAATGCTGTTTCTATCTAAGATCTGAAGGGACTTGTGGGGTGGGGGGGTGGAGTGGTGGGGTGGGGGGGTGAACGTGAGGGGGATTATTACATACCATTGCTCCTGTGTCCCCAGATAGCAGGAGGCTGTGTGTAAGTAACGTGAACAACAGGGCTGCACAAGACCGGATTACCACTCACGTGGAGCTGTTGGGCTCTGGCCAGTGAGCGACATTACAAAACTGAACTGAAGTTGTGTAAATGCCTAAAGACTATTCACTTCACTGCGTGTACAAACTGTGGCCAACACCAACTCTGGATTACCAGCTGGGAAAGGCCCATGGTCTTAATTCCCTGTGCGATTAGGTTGCTTAATATAATAAATATACTAATGGAAAGGGTCTGAAGATAACACACACACATTGGATGGACTTTAAAAACATGTCACAACTAGAGGGCACTCAGAGAGCATATATCTGCGCCAAGGTCTAACAGTCCCCTCATGAAACGGCAATTCAATTCACCAGATCTGGATTTCTATTTAGATCTGCTCGCAATTGCACACACTCAAATATCAGTGCCCTAAACATACCTGAATCTTGTCGTCATGTTCCAGGAGTTACTATCTATCTCGCAATGTCAACCAAAGTGAAAGAAAATAAAATAACATTCCTTACTCTGCCCACTGCTGCACCAAAATTGTATGGGTTTGTACCTGACCCATATCACATCCTCCCAACAAGTTTCCTGGTAATCCTTCCAGTAGTTTTTATGTAACCCTGCTAACAAACAAATAGACTACACAAAAACGTCAATGAAAATGCAAATCACTATTAAATTCCTAATTCATATATTTATTGTAAATTCAGTTTGTTTATCTGTTCATATGTTTTCCTTTTAAACTGTATCTTTAAAATAGATTTTTAAATTATGATTTTATTAATGTTATTTTAAATAATATACCTTATGATGGTTTCATGTTGTTTTTGTAAACCCCTCTTTGATATGAACAATTTATTGATTAATTACTATATAAAATTGTAAATTATTTCTCTAAGTCCTCTTTTTATTGCCCATTCAAATATCAAATCATGAATACGTTTTTAATTGAGTGTATGATAGATTAATTTGTAAACAGATGTATCAAGGCTTATTTGAACGATACATTTAGTCATAAGTTTGGGAAATATTTTATCACTGTGACGCTGGTGGTGCGTCATCGACCTTCCAGGACAGGAGGTGGCAGTGTGGAGCTCACTGGACAGTGGAGACACAGAAGCACTTCCTCCTCACTCCATACCAGCTCCTTCAGAAGAGAAGACTCCATCGCTCCAGACAAACATGCCGGTCTTCCTCAGGACTCTCGCCAGCCGTGCTGCTCCGGCCCTGCGGTCACATGCCGTCACTCAGCGGGCCACTATCTACTCGAGACCGGCCAAGGAAAAGATCGGCCCCCTCGTGAGTCTGCTGCTGTCTCTCACCCACCTTGGCTTCATGCTAACTGAACGACGAGCTACAAGCTTTAGCTGTCCTTGGCTGACGAGGTCAAAGTCAGCAGGCAGTGCTGGGCGCCTGTCTTATTTTTTAACGTTAACGTATCTATTTAACTAAAGTGACGGATTTCAAATGACTGAATATGCGGGGACGTATTTTAAGCGGCTGCTCGGTGTTTTCCTCTTCCTGCATTTGTGAGCCCCATGCTAACACGGTTAGCCACCCTAGCTGTTAGCGTTGTGCTAACAGTTGTTTATGAAACTATTGCTTTCGTAAACA
Organism: Hippoglossus stenolepis; assembly: GCF_022539355.2. Lineage (NCBI taxonomy): Eukaryota > Metazoa > Chordata > Actinopteri > Pleuronectiformes > Pleuronectidae > Hippoglossus > Hippoglossus stenolepis. Next base: position 23,743,119 of record NC_061492.1, read on the forward strand.
CTCGTCAGTCCGGAGTTACACCGTGTCCCTCTGCCTTTACCGCAGGACATCACTAAGATATCCAGTCCTTCTCTGTGAACATGTCCCACGTCTCCGTACCTTACACTCAGATTTGAGTTATTAACTGCCTAAGAATTCAACAGTCCTGTCGGTGTTTGTGTAAACTAGTATCAGAGGTTAGTTTGTCCACATATCATCAAAATGGAACCCTATAGTGTTGACAATGATTGTGTCAGCAGGATTTGTACAGTAACATTAACACTAAGACAGAAGCACCGCCGGTGACTCAGTAACATTTACTGAAGTCTACACTCTGTAGGCGATATCAGTTCTGAAACGGGATTGAGGGATTCAGTTTGAATGGGAAGTTCTTTAGAGGCATTAGTTCGAGCCAGTGGCAGCAAAGAGAGCAATGAAAACAAGGTCACATAGTAGTAATAATGATCATTTGGATTTACATGGCACCTTTCAAGGTACCTACTGCTTTACAAAGCCAGAAAGACTGGAAAAAAAGATTAAGTTAATCATATCTAAAGAAAGTTAGTAGTATAATAATAGGTATGTTATTTTTGTTCTTTGCTCTTTTAACTGTTTATTGTATTTTACCCATCTTATAGCCAATAAATGACTCAATACTACAAAAGCGTCCTACTACTGATACCCTGTAGAGTAATACAGATGGTAGATATGGTCTATTTATTAATAAATGTATTAATTGGCTGACCTTCAAATCTGTCAACAGATTTTTTTTCTTTTCACTTATGTTAAGCTGACTGAATACTCTCTGTTACCTAGGAGACTGTTATTGGACTCGGCATGTTCTCCTTGGCCATCCTGGGCCCATCTGGGTGGATCCTGGCCCACCTGGAGGACTACAAGAAGAAAGAATGAACAGAACATTTTAACAGATCGCTGCCTGGTGTACACAGCCTCCTGTCTCCAGTGACCACCTGGGACCATAACCATCAATGTTCAGCTGCAGAGAAGAATATAGTTTTACCTCATTCCTCCAACTTTCCGACTGTTCTACTCCAAATCTCAGATACACATCAACTGTTCATGAAACATTGACTGTGATCTTTTAAAGTTTTTATTGTATGATTTCCCTGATAAAGGAGTATGTTACAAGATTAAATTTTAAACCCAGCTACGCTTGTTTTGTGTGTTTTGGCTCCTTTGGATTAGGCTTTTGGGGTTTGCTGGTCGTCGGGAGAGCTCACACTTTGAATAATCACTACTCAATCTGAGATAATCCATTAACACTATTATCAGAAGAAATTACTGGGAGGCCTCCTCTTGGATGTTCCTTAAGGGCAGCTGTGACTCCGTGATTAGAAAGAGTCGTCCACTAACCTGAAGGTCTGGCAGTTGATCAAGTGAACTATATAGTAATGGTTGCTTTGAGTGGATCATATGACCTGATTAGTTCTACGTGTGTATAGTCCATTTGTTGATTTATAGCACTGTTCAAATATTTGAACTGAGATCACTTAAATATGTAATTATATATTTTTTTAATCATTTTCTTACAATACATTATATAAACTTTTGTGGTCAATGTATAAAATGTCAGTGTAATGGGTTTTCAGAACGTAGTGCAGCATAAAGTAAAATATTCCCTCAAAAAGTCTTCCCAAAAAAAATGTACAGTACAAGTACAGGCTCAGTAGATGTACTCAGTTACTTTAAGCCATCAGTACAAGATGGAGTGTTTGTGTAAAGATACTGATCTTTGCTGTGGTCACTTTTTTCTTTATGTTCACATGAGGGCTGGTCTGTCTGATTGTACTTGGAGGTTAGTAATCAAAAAAGTCACTGAAGCAGCATAGGAATGTAATGTATGCATCCAGCTAATCATGAAACACATGAAATATTTCTGTTAAACTACTGGCGTTAATGTGTTAGTGTTTAACGGTGATGGAATGTAACACAATGCTTTACTTTGTTACTGTTGTAACATATTTTGCATGTATCTGTACTTTACTTAAGCATTTTTTTTATTTTCCGGTACTTATCACTTTTACTCCACCACATGTATAATTAGCAAATATCTGTACTTTCTACTCCACTACATTTTCACAATGCATTATGTTACATGTGACACATTGTGTAACCCTATCCCTGACCCTTAGGGTGGGATTTATTCACTGATCCAATCAAATCAGGCAGTTAACATTAGACCCCGCCTTCCGCAGCAGCATCTAGTGAAAAAGAAACACCTGGAATAGATTCAGAAGAGGCCACTGCCCAGACTCAGCCATTTGTTAATATGACAACGTGTTTCCAGCAGTAGCATCTGCAGTATTCATTATTAATATGACAAAGCCTGCACTATTTTTCTGAAAAACAAAATATACTGCAAGCACAGTTAGAAAAGTTGATGTAGTACTTTTGCTTGAGTACATTTGATCTATTTATTTGTACTTTTACTTGTTTGAGTACTTCCTCCACCTTTGGTCCTTAATAATATTATTTATTCACTGAACTGTGTGGATGTTCAATCTTCAAATTATACTGCCCAATTCATGAGTAACTGTTCCTACAAGGTCACATCAAATAGAAAATAATAATTATTATTAGTATCGTTTTTTTATTTGTGTATGGTTTAGCAAAAGCAGTTTGGTGACGTCACCTGACCGGTAGTGGATCATGTGACAGAAGCAGATCATGTGACACAGCGGCCGTGATACGTCAGCTGACTTTCTCCACTGACTGAAGGTAAAAACTTGTTCTTGTTGAAGCGTTTGTTTCCTGTTGACAGTTATCTCGTTGTTTCACTTCAGATCAGCGACACGTTTCACTAAATGTGCGTGGAACGAATCTCTCGCTAGCATTGCACATGCTAATAGCCACGTCCTCACCAAACTCCAGAGAAAAATCTGACAATTTACCAGAGTCCTGTTTGTGAGAGTCGCTCTCCGTCACGCACCGTTCGTTTCTCCCTCCATACACAGATCGATAGCAGATTATATCCAGCCATTGTGAGGCAGTGATATGCTGTAGATCATATTTTAAATATGCGAGGCTAACATCTTTGAAAATGGGCGAGCAGACACGCATCCAGTTTGCACGTTTTGAATGGGGTTTGGCGTGGTTCTAACGGCAATATATCGATGTGTATTAGACGTCGGTTATGTTGCTCTTGATCTGCAATCACTTAGTTGTTATAACATCTTGCTCTTTGGTCCTCTGACTTCTTCTCTACTCTCTGTGTCTAGTTTAGTCTGTGTGAGATGAAACTCTATGTTTGCATCACTCCTGTCCTGTAAACCCACTGGGAAACAGTTTGAAACTGAGTCTGGACCAAAGCCTGCAAATGTTTTTAAGTGCTCTGATTTATTTTCCTCCTAGAAAATAAAATGAAATAAATGACAATCCTATTGACATTGTATAATTGGCCAGCCAGGCTGTTATTTATCATTAATTATATCGTTCTCATTCATTCAGAAAGCTGATACAATGAGGCTGGTCATTCTGGACGACTACGATCTGTCCAGTGAGTGGGCAGCCAAATACATCCGCAACAAGATCATCCAGTTCCAGCCGTCCGCCGACAGATGCTTCACTCTGGGGCTGCCTACAGGTCGGCACTGTCCACACCCACACTGATGTTCTCCAGGGTTTTCAGGGGTGAAGTATCTCTGCAACATCACTGCAACTGAGTGGAGTGCATTAACGTGTCCAATGTCTTTCAGGGAGCACTCCTTACGGCTGCTACCAGAAGTTAATTGAATACTACAGAAATGGAGATATTTCTTTCAAATATGTGAAAACCTTCAACATGGATGAATATGTAGGTGAGTTAAAGGCTGACTGATTCATCTCAAATGTCCACTTCATCTCCACAATGGATCCTTAAGTTTGTGAGCAGCTCTGAAATATTTGGGAGAACATGCTGTAGCATTTCTAACATATGGAGGACTTCCACTCTAACAACCTCCACGTTGTGTGGTCAAGATTGAATGGAACCCCTATGGAGCTGTTGCCCTCAAACATAACATTTATGGGGTGAAAAAAATGTTCTGCCAATTCTCTTTATGTTTGTGATATGAGAGGTGGAATTTAGTTTAGATTTTCAACTTTTAATCTGACACACCACATGACACTTTACAGCATTCACCGTTTTTTGGGGTTCACCAGAGTCTGTTTTTTATGTGACCATGAAACATAATGCCACCATGACCAGTTATTAGCTGCTACATTTACATCTCTCTGTCAGACACGATGATTCACCGGGTCCTGCTTTCCTCTGAGTGCCTTGAGAAGGGTGTCCTGTCACAATCAGTCGTAAATCCTCAACTATTCTTTCATATCAACTCTGACATGTAATCGATTTGCATATTTGCAAGAATTCAAATACAATGCATCCTTTTTGTCCAGAAGCAGGCGTAAATAATTATTTTAGCCATTTAGCTCTATTCACCACCAATTCATTGAGGACTACTTCACGACTGACCTGCAGGTGACTTGCAGCTAATTTCAGTCCAATGGCATCAATAGGAAGTGAACAGTCTCTGTAGACATGCTCTGATTTTTGGTGTCATCACTCTGCTTCCTTCTGCATGTATTTTAGTTTGTTACGCTGTTTCTCAGCCAAACAATAGATGTTGTGCAATTGAGGTAATGTTGCCAGCACATTTTGAAATTAAATTTTGATTAGGCGACAAATTTATTGCACAATTCCATCATTTAGAGGTAACGTTTGGCTTCATTACTCTGGAACTCTGCAAACTGACCTTTGCAAACACGGACTCTTTAGTAATGTGTTGAGAGGGTCATCCAATTTTAAAAAGTTTAACAGAGTAGTTTAAAGACCTTTACAATATTCTAGACAGACATCAAACCGTTCCTACAATGAGCAAACACTTGGTGACAGTGGAGAGGAAAAAACCTCCATCAGAACCAGGCTCAGTGTGACAGGGACATGAGCCTCGACAGGTTGGGTTGAAATGGAGGAGATAGGAGAAAGAAGGAACCACAAGAGAGCCTGTGTTTAGGGACCAAAGTGATCTATTGGGATAATATGCTGCTTTAATAATTGATGGGACTTGATTGTTAAGGGCTTTATTATATGTAAGGAGCAGGATTTACAGGGAGACAATGCAAAGAAGCTAAGACAGGAGCAATATGATCTCTCCTAGTTCCTGTCAGCACTCGTGCTGCAGAGTTTTGGACCAACTGGAGGCTTTTCACAGACTTACTGGGACATCCTGATAATAAAGAATTTAAAAATTCCAGTCAAGAGGTCATAAAAGCATGGACTAGTTTCTCAGCCTCCTTCTGACACAGGATGTTTCTAATTTTCATGATATTGCGCATGTGGAAGAAGGCTGTCCTAGAGACGTGTGTTATGTCAAATGAAGTGTCCTGGTCTGTTTACATGGGTTAGCTCTGGACTGTTTTATTTTTAGCATCATTTCAATTGTGGTCCCATGGTTTTGAAGCAGGCTGTTATTTGGCCTCTCAGCTCTTAGGTTACCGATGTGACCCTCTTGTTCTTCAGGTCTCCCACGAGCTCATCCAGAGAGTTACCACTCCTACATGTGGAACAACTTCTTCAAGCACATCGACATCGATCCAGCCAACGCTCACATCCTGGATGGAAACGTAGACGACCTGGAGGCCGAGTGTCAGGCCTTCGAGCAGCAGATCACAAAGGCCGGAGGAATCGAGTTGTTTGTTGGAGGTCAGACATGTTTCATCTGCTGTAACTCATCAGTAAAACAGAGCCTATTGTAGATGACATTAGGGGGATTTAATCTCTTGTGTAATGTAAAGTGGTTTGGTTCCTTCTCACTGTGTTTCTGTAGGTATTGGCCCTGATGGTCATATTGCGTTCAACGAGCCGGGCTCCAGCCTCGTTTCCAGGACCAGAGTGAAAACCCTGGCTAAGGACACCATTGTGGCCAACGCTCGTTTCTTTGGTAACGACCTGTCCAAGGTTCCCACCATGGCTCTCACTGTGGGTGTAGGAACTGTCATGGCAGCCAAAGAGGTCAGATTGGAATGCAGTTCATTCATTCCTCCCATAACATCATCTTACTTGACCACTGCAACATATTCTGTACTATATATGTACATTTTGTGTACACAAATCAAACCCTGTGTTAGATTCAATAAGATCATATTTTTAAAAAAACATGTCAGCAAGGTGTAGCTTCCCTGCTATTTCCATGCTAACATAATGTAAGTATAAACATGAACCTGTATTCATTAGTAATATGAAAAAAATCACAAACTTTACTGCTTACTTAAAAAACGAACACAATGTTTTGAAATACTCAATGAACAATGAAAGGACATCATTAAGGGTGAACAAGAAACAACCTTCAGCAGTGTATGTTTGTCCATTAGTAATGCAGTACTGCCCTCTACTGGAAGATGAGTGTCCCCTTGCAACTCAACCGCACCATCTTGGGTCTTCTTATTGAAAGCAGCAAGCCAATCAGCTGCAAGATCGGCCTTAGTCCACCAATCACCACCTCGTCGTAATTGCATGTAGTCGCTTACTCGACAAGTCAGGCCAACTTTCACCATGGGAAAAACAGAAAACACACCCACAACAGACAATGTACGACCGCAGTTGTAATATAAAAATTATAATAACAATAATTATTATTATTGTTATTAGTGAGAGCAGTCAGGGGGGGGCTGAGAAAATCGAATGTGCTGCATGCAGCTCTACTATGGTTTGAGTGATCAGTTCTCAGGATGCATTCAGGACGCATTTGAGTGCGAACAGACCAGAGCTTAGCGCTGATCACTTATCAAATGATGTTACTACTTAAGAGTTCCTTTGTCACACTTTATATTAACCAACTTCATGTTCACACTCAGCTGGATCTACAGGAAGTAGGAGCTGCACTGAGTATAACCCTGTTGATGTCCTCTGCTCAGGTGATGATTCTGATCACAGGAGCACACAAAGCCTTTGCTCTGTATAAAGCCATAGAGGAGGGAGTGAACCACATGTGGACAGTATCAGCCTTCCAGCAGCACCCACGCACCATCTTTGTCTGTGACGAGGACGCCACGCTGGAGCTGCGAGTCAAGACTGTGAAGTACTTTAAAGGTACCAAATGTTATACCAGAGGTTATAAATGGGGTTGATTAAATATAAATAACACATCAGAGTTACAATCACAATTCAATTCAACGGCAGTAAATGGCAAACAACAGCATCCAAAATTAGAATTAAGTTGAATCAACACTTATCAGAATCAGTGTCACCAAAACCTCAACATTAGCACCTTTCACCCTTCAACTCGGTGGACCGAACTCTGCTTTCATACCAACCTGGATCTGTTGCTGTGCAAACAACCAGATCTAAACCATCTGAAAAGTCAGTTAGTTTGTGGTGTGGAAGCAAAGCAGCTTCATGCTTTTGTGATATTTTAAAAATCAGAAGAGAGACTTCTAATAAATCCTGCAGGTGTATATATACATGTATGTATGTATATATACACCTACACATATTGTAATTGTCAATATATAAAAACAGGTTATTAAATTAAAGCACATGAATCACATCAACATCCATAAAGTGTTTTACAATCCGCAACAGGCAGACAGAACATAGTGTATCACCTGTCCTCGCTTGTCACTGGTGCACATACGAGCGCACTCTAGGTAATCACAATAACCAACACTATTCAGAAACAAGCACATGTCCTCATGCTGTGGGGTTAGTGACAGTCTGTCAACTGTGAAAGGAGGTGGAGATTATGTGTTCAGATGGTACTGGTGTCCCAGGAGGGCAGAGATGTTAAAGAGTTTATTAGTTGAGATTTTTTTTTAAACTATTACTATCTGTCAAAATTCTTAGTTTGTTAGCAGCAAAACAGTTGATTATTAACTAAAAACTAAAGGAGGTACCCTACAGCTCTAAAAAGGTCACTCCGAGTGGTCTTAAGTTAAACTGAACATCAACATGTCACAAAATATTATAAAAGTAATTATATCATCGGCATTTTTCTGTGTGTATCTAAAATACTTTGTTTTACTGTTCATGTGCATTGTAGGGTTAATGCATGTTCATAACAAGCTGGTGGACCCGGTGCTCAGTATAAAGGACCAATGACACAGTGACGATGGTTGAAGGTTCCTGGATCCAACACGAATGGACAACATTATTACTGTGGTACTGTTCTATACAGAGGAACTGCTGACTCCCTGTCAGCTTTGTACTATGTCTATGTACTTTGTTAATTCATGGACTTTAAAGGACTTTGGATAATGTTAGCCCCAGACAGTTCCACATCCTCAGTGAGTGGGGAAATGATCAGGTTCCTTTTACATTAATGGAGCTTCTCCCTCTAAAGTTCTTTGTTTTGCAGTTTGTGTTTAAAGGGAAGTTCTAAAGTTTTGTTCACTTGGTTTTGTGTGGAAATCAACCCAGACTGTAACTGAAACTGCGGTTTGAAATAATGTACAATGAATTAAACAGTGTTAAAGGGCCCATGTAATGTTTTAATCCTGTTATCCCTTTGTTAACTGTTCATTTATCTCTTGTTATAAAAACAATATCAAACAAATGTTTTTTATCTAAATCTCTGTCCTTTCTCTTCCTGTAAAACACTTTGAACTGTTTGATGACTCCTCCTGCACTCAGTTTGCACCCAATCATAAAGCATTCTGGGATTTCGGACTTCTTCCCCCAGACTGTAAATTCAACCAGTTAGCGACTGGTGCACAGGGACCTACGCTTTATGATTAAACCACAGGCGTAAGTCGAAGGAGGAAGGAGGAAGTCTTTGAAAACGGAGAGCAGGCTGTCATGACATCACACGTTGAGCTGCTAGTTACTGTCAACTCTAGAACAAGGGCGTAATAAAGCTTCATGTTTTTACCAGACACTTGCAAATACAGTATGAGGAATCAAACAGCTCTGACTTGCAGGCTCTGTAATGATGTTTTTTCTTGACTGGCCAGAGTAATCAAGTACAGTGTGTACTATACACGGTATATGATACGCTGTCTCAGTTCTGGGGGGTTGGTGGTGAGGATGGTGGTTGAGGAGATTGAAAAAAAGTTGAAGGTTATGGTATTTTTTTTATTTCTAGGGCCGTGAATCTTCAAGTGATTTCCTTTTCAATTCAGAGGGCCTTTATGCGATCCTAAAATATTTTTAGATTAGATTTGATTTGAGCGGAGTCACTACATCCTCTGGAAACAAATCTGTCTGCAGCAGAGGAGAGGACAGAGCAGCTAGCACGACCGTAAGGGACGACACATGGTAGAAAACTCCCAGCAGAGTTATTTTTCTTTTCATTATAAATGGTAAATGGTAAATGGTCTGTATTTATATAGTGCTTTTCTAGTCTTGATGACCACTCAAAGCCCTTTACAGTTTGGCTTAGCTACCCTATATCACTGGTAAGCACACTTCTATAGTGGGAACTTTTTAAAACTTAAAAGCGATTATAAAACTTCCTTCACTCAAACGAATTCCATTTAAAGTACCTTTGTCTTTGGTCAGACTTGCTCTTGTATGTAAAAAGTAGGTTACCGGGGGCTCCTCCACTGACAGCCCCTACTGCGCACTGACGTTTACATGGACTTTAGAAACAGTACCCTCTTTTAATTGTAACAAAATAATCTCAACTCAAGGCCCAACTATCAGTTTTCTGACTTCTGGTTGATGACCTTTGAATTTTTTCCAAATGGATGCAGTGAATGGTTTAGTTTTGGTGTTTGCAGCCTGTAGCTTTTTACAGTGTTTATCCAGTCTCTTGAAGACTGAGATGTGGTTGAAAGGTCTGAAAAAGCAACTAATTAAACTTTGAGTTGAGATTAGTTTGTCACATCGACAGATCCCTCGGCCACCAGTGAACCTCAAAGTTACAAACACCATATTTAGTTTAGTTTTGAGCAGTGATTTGACTTCACAAGATTCAGTGACAGTTGAGTTGTTAAGAAAATGTAAGAGTAACAGTTCGATGACATTATTTATTGTAAGTCGCTTTGGATAAAAGCGTCAGCTAAATTAAATGTTATTTACCCATGTCATATATTTTTGAATGCTTTGAAATATTTCCAGTCTGATAGTGTGATTTATTTCTATCTTTTGTGTTTGGTCACAGCATTCCTTCCTACGTTTTTTTTCTTTTTCTATTTTATGTCTCTCCTTCTTTTTGTCAGGCTGTTTCTAGTGTTTTACTCATATTTGTGATGGCAGTTAAAACGTTGATAAGAACCCTTTGCTTCAAAGGTCTCATCTATTGTGAAAGAAATATACAAAGGCCACCATGTCCTTTCTCCGGGGGACACTTTCAGTCCTGACATCATCTGTGCCGGAAACAACTTTCAGCCACGTTGTGATGCAGTTCCATTGTTTCCCACAGTGGGGCAGTCATAGCTAAGACTTGAATGTGCACTCTCAGATGCAATGTGTTGAAATGACCGCCATGGTTTAATTTGTCATTCAATCAGACTTTTTTAATGTGGGAGATCCAGACTATGTTATTTAGGTAACACAATGTAACGCATAATACAAAATATTTTTAATCAATTACCAAAATCATCTATGTTAACAGAATCAGATATTTCCCATGTACACTACACTGCATGAATAGTACTTATTTAAGACACATTATTCAATTTATATAATTTGTCACATATTTACATAATAGCAGTTATGTAAATAAAACATAATTCAGTTTTTACCAGTTTACAAAACAGATATAAACTCTAAGTGATTTATTCAGTAAAATCACTCGTTTGACACCAGAAAGAAAAAACGTCACACACAATCTTCTACTGGATGCAACAAATATGGAGAACAGAATTATACTTAAAAGAAAAAAAGGCAAACAACGCATTTTATACAAAATGACAATGTTGTATCATTCTGGAGAAAAGAAATTCAAGAAAACAAGGATATAATTAAACCAAACAAGATAAAATTGGATAGCACTAGCTTTAGAATTTATATTATAATATTTATACAATGAAATACAGTATTTTGAAGTACTAAGTACTAAATAAAAGTGTTGCTTGATAGATGTCCTTGGAAATGAACAATTCATAGAACAACAAAGTGCTGCTAATAGATGCACTGTATGATTGTGTGTGTGAATGGAATGTAAAACTGTACTGTAAAGAGCTTTGAGCAAGATATTTCACAAACCATCTCTGTGGTTATTTGGCCTACATTGTTTGAATGTGCTCAGGTCAGTGTTGAACGGCACAAGGGCATCATGCTGATCCTGTCCTGGCTCCGGTGGCAGCACCTCCTCTTTCATCCACAGCAGAGATCACGCTCTAAATTCATCTCTGGGTAAAACATTTAACCTTCCCAAAAAGTCCCTGCTCAGAGGGCAGTACTTTACAGGAATCTTTAGGGGTGGGGCTTGCAGAGCTGAAGATGCCTGATTGGTTTAATGTGTAAAGTCGAATATTTCAGGTGTTTTGAAATTTGTTTCTAGTGCTCGTCGTTTTTCCGATCAACTTCTCTGCCACATCCCCCATGGTCTTAAGGCCCGTGGTAGAAATGCAGGGGGACAACAGGTCTGCAGGAACCTTTTAGTTCCTCGAAAAAAAGTTCCAGTTACTTTGGTCGAAACCAAACTTTTGACTCACACTCTTAACTTTTACTTCCGAGTTTATTTTCATTTGACAAACAGCAAGTGTGGCTCTGCCTGGTTGATTCAGGATGGTAATTCAGTGTGGCCCACAGTAGCAGTCTGACGTGGTAAACAGACTCGTGTTTGCATTCCAGCACCTCTGAAATCCACGCTGCTGATTAAATATGGCATATGTTAATACTGAGTAATTACTTCATTATGATGATTATGATGCAGTGAGGCCTGATTAAACAGGCAGCACAATGACAGCAGTCCCGCCTTACTCTATGTTTCATTTTTTTCTCTGAAGATACAACCCTGCTTTTTGCTTCTGTAATTACAATGTGTAGTAAAATAAACAGGAAATCAGTCCTCTGGGATCTCCAGGGAAATGCACTTCTGTTGGCCTAACATAAAGCTAGGAATTGTCTTTCGATGATATAGTTTAATTCAAGCAGTAAGAGGCAGGCGTTCATCAAAGAAATGAATCTTGCAAAAAAAAAGCAAAGAAGCTTCCTGGTTTAGCTCTAGCAGTCATCCAACCCCTCACTTTTGGCCGTCATAAACATCTCACCTAGTCGTACAGGGCAAATCACGTAGCATCAAGGGCTGAGCAACAGAAAGAATACATCAGTTTATTTAGCTGATTAAAATCACCAGAATAGGTGTCTTTAAATATCCGGCTCATCAGCACGGAGGGCAATTTGCCTGTCGCGGATAATTTGCCTCTAATAGCACAGCCAGGGGCCACATTTACCGGTAGTATGAACCTGCACCATGTCCTATGGAGCAGCTCACCTGCAGCCTCACTGCGGCTACACCACAGACATCACATGGGTATATATTCTATCTAAAGGTTTTGTGATCCAGCAGTATACAGCGAGTGAGTAGATATGACTCACAGTGGGCACCACACACTCACCTCAGCCCTGTCTCCCCCCCAGGGGCCATAGACATGCCCTGTTGAATCCAATGAAAAGACGACCCCCTATCTTTACACATTTCTGTAGAAACAAGACCATTTAGAGATCAGGAGAAGAATTAATTAACAGGAAAAACAAGGTGATAGAGAAGTGACAGCTTGGAAATAACAGTCATTTTTGTTAAGAACATTGAATTAAAAGTAATAATAATAATACACTTTTAGGATTCATACTGTAAATACTGTAATAGTGTTGAACCTACACACACACTATCCTACAACAACTCTTGTAAATCCACAACAATGATAATCTTTCTAAGCAGCAAAGCATACATTATATCATCACAATCAACCTCAGCTACTATATTTCAATGAGAAACATAACGCAACACTTCAGTTTATGATTTCAGCAGCTAGCTTTATCAGCTTAAGATTTTGCACTGACTCATCTTCGCTCAGTCACACACCTTTCGTCATGGGTATTAGGTTTAACTGGCTGCAGTGTCTGTGTCAGCTCGATATTTAATGCTTCTTTTTCTTTGTGATTTAATTTCCAGCCCCAATTTATGGTAGTTTTGGGTATTACACATTAACTGCTGTACGTTTCACCTGTAAATAATTGTAACCTTTGATATTTGGTGTGGGATATTATTACCACAACATCACAACATAAAGAGGAAACAGATGGTTTGGGATTGTCTTGGGACTAAAAACAAATGCTTTACATTACAGACTATGTTAAATTGATCCTCATGGTTGAGCTTTCGGACTGGGACCTCCTAACTAGCTGCTAGCATAACAAATATAACAGATTGGTCCCTCAAGGAAATGATGCTTCAGTGTGTGCATATCTTTCAACAAGACAATGGCCTGAAGCTATCCAGCCAAGAAAATGCTTCAGGACATCTCTGCTGGTCCTTGAGCATTCCAACCAAAGCCCAGCTTTAAACCACATACAAAATCTGTGGAAACACCTGAAGATGGCTATTTACAGTAGTTTCCCATCCAATCTGATGGAGCTTGAGAGGATCTGTCACACAGAATGCCTAAATCCCAGTGCACAAAGCTTGTAGAAACTTACCCTAGAAGGTGTTATTGCTAGCAACAGTCACATTGTTATTAAAGATTATTGAGAGTAAACTAAGGACATATCATCCTCCATGCTCAAGCCTCATCAAGGGCAGCACATCATTACAATAAACATGTAGCAGTCCTGCTCTGCTCTCATACCCTTTCTCTGCCTCCTCTGGCTAATTGCTCACCAAATTGCTCAATCTAACTGAGTTGCAAGGTTCCAAAAAGCATAAAATGCAGAAATCCTACTAGATTTCCTGTTGCATCACCTCTCTGGTTCACCCCTCTAACTGAAAACAAGATATCAAAACATCCTGTTGGACCCGTTGGACCTGTTGGTCCTACCAATCTGCTCCAACCATATCCCCCACCATTGCACCAGGAACCAGACATGTGATAAATGCTTAACTGGGTTTTGGAACATTTCCAAATGCATTCAAACAGGCTCAGGTGACAGTGCTCAAGCTTCACTCAACTCTGCTCAATTAACAATTGTTGACCGGTCCCTTCGCTGAGGCTATCGAAAGGGCAGTTTTCAAACTTGGAGAGCAGCCTCCTTGATCTAAATCATTTGGGCTTATAAAGCAGCCACTCCACTCAAACAGCTCTGTTATCTGTGACAGGAACCCTGAGGGCGACTAGAGCTGCAGCCCAGTCTTCACTTCTTATCTGTCTGGACCTATCAGCAGTCTTTGATACAGTGAACTACCACATCCTGCAATCCATTCTCTTCAATATAGGCAGTTCGGGAGAAGCCCTTTCTTGGTCAGAATCCTATGTCAGTGAGCATTCCTTCTGTGTGTCATGGCATGGACAAATATCCTTATCCTATTCTCTTGCCACAGGGGTGTCCCACAGCTCATTGCTGGGGCCCCTCGCTTTTGCAATATTCACCACTTCCTTTGATCCAATTATCCGCTTGCATGGCTTTTTTGATATCACTGTTTTGCAGATAACACCCAACTACATACCCTTCTATCTTTAATAAAACTCATCTCTTCCTAGTGCACCTCGTCTCCTAAAATCTCTAACATCCTAACTAGCATTTACAGGGCACTTCTTTACCTGATCTCCTTAGTCTTTGTCTCATTGGATACATTTTGCACTTAGTACTTAATTCAAGATCTCCTACTGCGCTGAAGCTCTGTGTTGGTGTGTTTGCCCACAGTTGTAATTCACTTTGAATAACATTTGCCAAATGTAGCAAATTTATAACACAATAGCGTGCAAAACGTGAGGAGGTCTGAACACATGCAATATGTGATACTAACATGCCATTTGCTGACATTTTCAAGCAGCCCAACCAATCCTGAGGAAATTAATACATATATGACATGCCTAGCTAAGACATCTGTGCAATAAATCCATTTCAGAGAAAACCAAGAAAAAAGTCTAGGATTCAAAGGTTAATTATTTTAATACTAACTCAAAACCAGGTATGTTTCTCTTCTGGTTGTAGTTTTCATTCTGTTAGTGTCATTGAATGGTTTGGTGATTATGTTCATTTACACCTGCAACACAACCCAATGTCATTATGTACCAAACCCTGAGTATATTCACACACCATGTACTGTATCTCCTGGCTGTCAACAAAAACAGCAGCTAATTTGTAAATGTCTTTTCATCTTTAGAGTGGGTTGTCTTCCACCCACATCTCCAACTTTGTAACACATCTATCCCAAAATCTGAATAATAAAAATATATACAAGAATAATGGAATAAATGGAGTATGACAACTATTGTAGTCTCCATGGGGGTTTCAGAAGTTTATAGTTTTGATATGAAGCAGCCATAGACGATGACTTTTAGAAGTCTGACAATGAGCCTCAGTTCATTTCCAGCTCAATTCACTGAACTTGGAAAGTGAGTTTGGCTGGCTGTAATAATTGATTTGTGTCAGCAGTGGGAGGTGCAGTCAACAGTCAATTGAATTGTATTGGCATTTCCAGGTACTGTCAGTACTGTCACTTTCCATTATCTGGTGCAGGAAGAGACACCTTCATCCCAGTTCTGTGTAATTCATGCTGCTCAAAACAGAGGCTGCATCCAAATACTGCACCAGCACACACACAAAGAGCTACTAGAGGATACAAAGTTAGAAAACAGATTCCATGGGTCAGGAGAATTCAGCAGTATAACTTTGTAAAAAGCTGTGTAAGCCTGAAGGAAGAGGCAAAAGCAGAAAGAAATTATAACTGTAAATAATGAGTGTACTGAACTGAATTCAATCATATACCAATAAAAGTGCAACAGAAACAGTACAACACATTTTTTAGGATAAAATTGTTATTTTCCAATGACCAGCTGATTCCGCTCTGCAGAAAAGTTTTGCACTCCCACAGTTTAATACGAGTTTTAAAAAGCAGCAATAAGGTGAGTGGGCTTCACTCCAGTAAAGTAGTTATAAAGGTTAAAAAAATAACTTTGTTCCTGCTTCTGCTGAGAAAGATTTTATATTCATCAAATTCCACGACATTGTATTTGTGTTAAATATTTCTTCTAATTTAAATAACATTAAAATGCCACGGAGTCAGGGATGTGCCTTTCAATTAGTGGATTAAACATTGGGAGTATTTATCTGTTAATAAAAGTTAAAATGTCTATCTTAATTCTGACCCACCACACTCATCGTAAGTTACCACAATTATTTACAGACAGAATTACTATCTATGAAGATGTTGACTTTATTTTGTTAACTCATCAGAGAATGGTTGCTAAATATTCAGTTAAAGTTGCATTTGGACTAATATCCAAAATGACTTCCACTGGACTTAGGTATCACACCTAAACTCAAATATTGGATTATTTTATGAAAAATAGTGTAAAGCAAATGAACTCTTTACTCTCCGATTGATAGATATACTTTGAATTATTATAAGAGCAGCCACTCACATCGCACAAGCAGGAAAAGGTGTATTCAGACAAAATGATACCTCAAAGACTGTACTGTGGTCCAAACCGTATATAACAGAATAAAACACCACCTGGACATCTTGATTTTAGATGCCATGAAGTTCATTTAAAATAATTAAATACAGTGTTGGGATTTAGTCTTGAATGAGGATCAGTGAAGCAGACTGAGGAAATAATAAAAAGGTTTATTGGAAACCAGACAGAGGTAAGGAACGATGAGATGGGGAAGAGGTGAATTGAGTTGAAGAGCCGCAGAGCGTGAAATGTGTCAACGGTGATTGCTCAGTGGGTCGAAAGAATCCAAAGGAGAGTATGTTTGAGCAGGCAGGCAGGGAACCTGAGGCAGTGGAGAACAGGTGTTAGAAATTGCCAAAATCTCACAAAGGATCTTGCATCAAGAGATCATAAATGATGGAGCCAAAAACCACGAGAGCAGAGCAGATATTACTACTGACACTGATTGGACAAACTGACAGTGAGTGGAGGAAGACCTGGGGTATTGTTACTGCAGCAGCTGATGAGATGATGAGCAGTAGGGGTCCTCTGGAACCTGCAGGGGATGCCATGCCCACACACACACACACACACACACACACACACACACACACACATGCACGCGCACACACACACACACACACACACACACACACACACACACACACACACACGCCCACAGAGATAACAGACAGGGGACACACAGATGGATGTGAGATACTATGAGCATATAGTTACACTAAAGTCTTGCCAGGTGTAGCTTTAAAATATCTAATGATGAGCCAATATTATGAGAATATTTTTTTTGGCTCACCCAAATTACTGCAAACCATTTTGTGTATAAAACAATGCTGGATATAATCAACCACTAGAAACAGAACAGGGCCTGCAGTCCCACCACATTACCAATCGTATCTTATCTCAAGCTAATATAAAGAAAATGATATTAATGTATGTGATATAAATCAGATCAGTGTAAATCCACTATGTGTCTGAACTCAGAGGTGTGCTATGTACAACTCCTGAAGATACCGTGACCTGGATGACTGAGAATCTCCAGGTATAAGCGGAAAATAAAAGCTTTGTGTTCCACAAAAGGAATCTTCAAGTGTTACAGTGTTATACAATATACTGCCAGTTCCAATCAATTCAGAAGTAAGACATGACCTTTGAATAATGAAATCAGAGCAGGAAAAGTGTTGTTAGGGGGGGAACACAGGCGCGGTAATGTGTCTTGCAAACATTAGACTTCAATTTGCTTTGTGCAATGAAAGTGAGTAAAATGAGACTAGAATGGCACTCAGTAGAGCTTATACCTCCACCACAGCCCGACAGTCCCCTTAAATACAATCAAGCTGCACCATACACAAAGGAATAAACAACACAAAGTCCAAACACAAAAAGTCTCTCAGAAGTTAACAAGGGGGCAGATTCATGACATAAGCCAGGGGAGTGGGACTTGTGGCCCATGTCCCATCCTTCCACTGAGTTTCATGGAAATCCATTCAGTAGTTTTTGCATTATGACGAATAAAGATGACGTGAATTTATTTGACTAGTGTTCGATAAGATTGTTCTGTGCACAGTCAATTAACAAACAAACAAACAAACAAACAAAGGAGAGTGTTACGTCCAGTCCTGCTTACTAGTTAAGTTGGCCTGATATTTATCGTTTATTCTTCTGTTCTGTGTTGTGATTGTTTACTCATCTCTCCTCTCGTTTCAGACTCCTCACTCCCTGCCTTGTGTGTGTCTCCACCTTGTTGATTGTCTGCTCCTCCCCGATTGTTTGCACCTGTTCCTCATCACCTAGTGTATTTAGTCTGTGTGTTCCTGTGTCGCGTTGCCAGTTCGTCTTTGTTTCCCCGTGTCTCAAGCGTCCCAGCGATTTCTATGATAATTAAGTTTCTAGTGATTCCGACCCCGGTCTGTGTAATCGACTCCGCTTTTGCTTCTTCCCTGTCGGTACCTCTGCCTGTTAAACTGTTGTCTACCCGTGTACCGAACCTGGACTGGATCTTCACCGAACCCTGCTACTGCCTGACACTTATTGGAATTGTGTGTTTGTTATTGGACTGCCTCACCTGTGTACCGAACCTGGACTGGATCTCCTTCGACTTCTGCTGCTGCCCGACACTTATTGGAATATTGAGTTTGTTACTGGACTGCTACCCGTGTACCGAAACCATTCAGTAAAAGTTATTCTTTATCATCTCTGTCTCCGAGTCGAGCATTTGAGTCCAACACATCTCAGTACATTACAGAGAGGGGCGGAAACATAACCTCCAGGTGGGTGTAATGAAACATATCTTACCAAACAGCATTACACTTCAACAAAAACTAAATCTGTAAAAATCAATGTGGTCGATGAACTTGAAATACTTGTTTAAATTTAATATAAGCTTCCGTTAACATATCTTCTTTACTGTTGACAGAGAACTAAAAGAAAATTTGTGGACCAAACGAAGTTCTTATATAATGATGTATACCTACTGCAATTAAAACTGAGCCTTACCACTTAAATGTAGTATTGTTACATTTTGAATTGAATGTGCCTGAAGGACAGAGACAGTGTGTTATTATCCAAATTATCCGACACTGGCCTCTGCCCTTATCACTGAAAACTCTCAAATCTCGTGTTTCCAAATGACTTCTTCATCTTGTCATGATTATGAACTTATGGAAATATATATTGTCTGGATTTTGCCTCCTGAATAAGGAGAGTCTTTGGTTTAATTATAGATTCCTTGTTTATTTTGCCTTTTCCTGTGTCTCCTTGTGTTTATGTTGGTGTTTGTATTTATGTTTCCTCCATGAGTTCTGCCTCCTGGTATATTTTGTAGATTCTGCTCCTTGTGTGTTTTCCACCTTGACTTATTTTGTATTTGTCCTATTTCCTGCCCTTGTGATTGTCTCTGTTTGTCCCTTGGTCTTTGTCACTTCGCCATCTTCATACAAGGTTGTCGAACATTGTATGTTGTGATTTCTCCTCCATCATCCCTCGCCTCAAAGTTCCTTGTGTCTCCTAGTGTTCCCTTGTTTTTTTCTGTTTAGCCTTCTTTTTGAGTTTTTGGATTCCAGTGCTTTTCTCTTTTTGTCCTTTTGTTGTTTTTTTTTTACATCACCGTGTTTCTGTCTGTTTATGGAGCTTCTTGGATTTTGCTTTGTATTGAACCCTGCCTCATTAAAAGGACACATTTTGTTAAAACCTTTTGCTCGGCTCCTCCTGCTTTCACCAAACTCTGACACATCTGCATCCTCTCCATGTATGGCTCCACTTCATTCTCACATATTTGATAATTAATAGGAAACATTGTATGGACACAAAAACTATTTAAGATCCTTAGATGGAGTTCATATATTTTATCTGTTTTTGAAACACTATCCTAATAACCCTATAAAACAGTGTTTTATCTGCTGCACTGTTTTCTTCACACTATTAGTGTTACAAAGGTATAAGATTATTCAGATGTAACTACTTACAGCTTGTGGATCTGTTTTTATTTTTTTTTATCTCTTTGTTATTGGTTTGATTTACTTGAAAATAATTTACCATTTTACTTTAAGTCTTGCATCTTGACTGAACCCACCCACATGTTCCATTATTCCAGCGAACACAGAGTGTTTCATGTTGAGGGTATAACATCACTGGAGCCATCAGCAGCTTCTCAGCCCCTGTTCCTGCCTCCTCAGGCCAGTGTGCACTGAGTCCCTCCCTCCTCCTTCATGCATCTCTGTGATACGCGATGATTAGGATTCCCTTCAAATGGGCGTTGGACATCCCCTTGGCACTGTGTGGGCGCTGTCACTATGGCAACTGCTCCTTAGTGACTGTGCAAGTGTCTGCCAGCCAGCGCGGTGGTTACATGTGCTGTGGTCAGTGAAGTCCCTCAGTGCCACATCTCACCAAATCTCACATCATGTGGAGAAATGTGACAACATACTGGTTACTACTTAAATACAATGCAGATCTGTGAGTGAATACTAAATAATACTAAGTATTAGCTCAGTATCTGCATTAGAACCTGAAAAGTCCATTCATCACAATAAAATCCTTTTGCACATTGTATTAATATCAATGTGTATGTGTGTAGAATTCCTAATTTCAATAAAACTAACTGAAATGTATATACTTTTTATGAGTCGGAAGGATTTTGCAGCTCAGACCCTGGTGACACTCATTTACCCCTGAATGTGCCCAGTATAACCCCAGTCTCCAAACAGCTGGGGGTTAATAGCTTTTCTCCGGGGCATCAGGGTGGTTTTAATGAGGGAGGGATAAGTCCTATTCTGTCAATTTCCCCTCGCAGATTTGTCTCGATGGCGCTGAGATTAATCCAGTGACCCTCTGGTCAAACACCCATTTGTCTCACCTTTATGTCACTGCCCCTATATGTGATCTGCTCACTGTAAATGCCATACAGTCCAAATTAATACTTTTATATTGAACATTGCAATTCTGGTCATACTGAGAAATACACGGGTATGAACACCGAGCTGGCTAGTGGGGTTCAGGGCCCCATGAAAATCGTATCTACCTATTCACGCACTTTACTGTTTGGGTTTTCAAAAAAAAGATTTAGATTTAAAACTATACCAGTAGCTGTAGGATTAACAATCTGGATCAGGTTGCATCTATCAATAAATGACCCACACTTCAATCTGTAAATATACAGAAGATACAATTAAACATCTGAATAAATGTTGATTCTGTTTAATTAAATTATTCCAAGTAAAGGGAAATTCACACCACACTGTTTATTTCACTGTCCGTCCAGAATGTTCTTACTCCTCTTGTTGTTTTCAAAAGAACTGCACCTTCTTTATTTCATCTTTGTGACTGAGTTTGCATCATTTTGTTACGCATTGCAAAGCAGCACCCAAATGCATGTGCAGATGCAATGGCTGGTGAATTAAACAAAGACAAAACAAAAACAGACCTAAAGTCTCTGAAGGCGGGAAAAAGAAGACGAGAAACAAAACTCAACAGAAACACTAGGGCTACGTTGTAGCACTGACGGGCCCGAGCACACGCATTTCGAAGCCTGTTGCGGTTAGTGGAGAGAGCGATCAATGACCAAGCACACGTCTCCGTGTTGCATGCGTTTTGCGCACTGCGGCAAGGATAAACGCTTCACTTCCTTCGTCCGTCACGTGATGTCGATCCTTGCCTGCTAATTGCTCATTACTAAGCCTAACAATATCAGAAACATGAAGATGGACATCGACAGCATTCTGCCCATTGTGACGTCCTTTTTCAAAGGCATGACATCAGAACAATGGAATCTTTCGAAAGCAGGCAAACCTGATGTGGCCACAATGACCATACTCGGAGAGAAACTGCTGGGAATTGTCATTTTGATGACACAATCCATCATGAAGGGTCTTGAGAGCACAGCTGTGCCTGTGTCTGAGAAGAGTGTGATTTGCTCTTTGGGCAACACACTTCCTCAGGTTTTTGCACTGGCTCTTGATGTTCCAGATGAGATCAATCTTGTAAGTTCAGAGAATTTGACCCAGTTGACTGCTAAAGAGATTGCAGAGTGTGTCAATTCTGTCCTTTCCATGAGCGTGGACAGTGTGAAGGCAACTACTCCTCGTGTCACACCTCCAAAAAGACTACAGTTAGAATCTGGCTCCACTCTGGAGATTAAGAATGTTGCAGATGACGTTGCTGAGGTGATTGTTGATGAAATCATGTCGCAAAAGAAAGATGATCTAGAAACAGCCCAGAGCACACCCTCTCTGAAGAAAGTGTCTGAAAGGATTAAGACATGCGCTGCAAAGCAGTTTGCCCAAGCGTCCATTTGTCATATTGTGGGCAGACTGAATAACAAGTACTTTGACAGCCTTTACAACCCAGCCTTTGACAAGGTTTTAAGTAGGCAGTCAATGCAATCTGTCATGAGTGATATTGACACTCTGCTTCCAGCAGCAGTTGGTGAGATACAGCAGGGGCAGAATGGGTCTCAATGGATGGATGATATTTTCAGTGGTGAAACCCTCGAGTTAACCAACAAGCTGAATAATATCCTAAACAATCACATAGATAGGATGAGATTTAAGATTACCTCACGACCAAAAGCCTCACAACCACAGTGCACAAGCATAACGGTTTGTCCGCCACGTGCTATCATATCAGCTGACATCCTTGCCATTGTGTGGTGTTTCCTTGTAATGAGGTGGTGGCTTCACACAAGTCAGAAACTCACTTCAGGGTGATAACACATACTTTAGAAAAGCTGTGTCAGAGGGCCCGATCGGTGGGGCCAGTCTGCCTTCGGCACCTGGTAAAGGGTCTGGCTCAGAAAGCAAGGTGACCACTCCTGAATTCAATGAAGAATACAGAGAAGAGCAGAACCAACAGTGAAGGAAGGAAATTACCCATCAGATAATTGTTCTGAAGCTGGTTTCGAGGATCTTGCTAAAGCAAAGTTGTCGAACACTCTCAGATCACCAAACACCATCAACGAGCATCTACAAACATATGGGTAAATCAAGATGAAGATTTTGAGATCACCCAAAATGATGAAACACCTTGAAAAGCCGTTTCAAAAATCTGCAAAAAGTGGCACGGTGTTGTAAGTGTGCTGTTTGAATTGAAATGGAAGACCCAACACTGGACAAATATATTGTCTCTGTCTTCAAAGATCTGCTTGTGACACCACCATAAAGATCCAGCGCCATCAGTAGATTTTTCTCCCATTGTGCTTCTCCAAACTCTTTTCATGATTATTTCTGTTTCTTTGAGAATCAAACACTTAAAAACAGAAAACAGTAAACTAATAAAAAGATATTCAATATATCCTCATGTCTTGATGTTTTTACTTATGCCTCTTAAGCCCTTACTCCTCCTCCTTAAAAGAAATGGTCTCTTGTCTATTACAAAAGATTTAGGAATATACATATATAAATATCCATAAATTGTCTGTCATATAACCCCATATGTATCTCTTTTCCACATGACAATGTTTCCTTGTATAGTTTGCTGACATTCTCAACAAGGTCATTTATTTATGTTCTAGTTTATATTTCGAAAAAAACGAGTCGGCAAAATAAATCTAAAGGACCAAAACACAACCTACATGATCATTACTAACTTCACACGAACAATCTCCTGAACAAAACTGTTTTAACGACTGAAAATTTAAACTGTACAATGTACATGTTCCTGATGAATCTTTGGAAGGCGACTCACTGCCCCTGTAATGAAGGAGTTCAAATTTCCAGTTTCTTTCAGCCATTTGATGCTTTCTCTGCGGTATTTGTCTTCATCTTTCCCAGTAACAGTAAAGAGAAGTTCAATCATGGTCAGATGAGTCTGAGGATCAAGACCATAGCATACGACTGTCAAAAGTTCTAAACACTTCTTCTGGTTTTGGTCCGTGTAGCACAGCAATTAGTTCCACAAAATCCCTTAATTTGGAGCAAAGTTCATCTCCACTGGAAGCCAACCTAAAAATTGTCTGAGCTATTTTATGATTAAAAGAATGATTTTCAGGTTTAGTCGAATGTATCAAGTTTACCGGTGCACCAGCAGAGAGGAGTTCTTTCATGACATCATCCCTGTCAAAAATGCCGGCTATTTGCAGAGGTGTGATTGGCTGTGGAAACCGTCCGTTTGGATCAGCGCCTGCATCAAGTAATATCCTTGCACAAATTGCCGGTGGGTTGTACAGTCCAACGTAATGCAAAGGTGTCAAGATCTTTTGGGAAAGGGCATTTGGATCGCCATTCTCCTTTAGAAGGTAAATGCCAATATCCCTCTTTTGATATACAACAGCAGCAATCAGTGGGGTTATAAAATCACCCAACTCAGTGCAGGGGAACAGTTCATCAATGTCATTGTCCCTCAGTAATTTTTTGAGACTCTTGAGGTCCATTTCCCACCACTGTATTAAGATGGATTACCTCCCCAAGGAGGTTATGATTTGGTTGCTGGGTTAGTTGGTCAGCAGGATTATGCACAAACTACTCAGCGGTTTTCCACGAAATTTGGTGGAAGGATGTGACAGGTCAAGAAAAACAATTAAATTCAGGCACAGATTTCTTTAACATTGTAAGACAGAATTTTTTTGGACATTTTCCCAATTTCCCAGGATCTTGATGAAAAAAAATAAATTTTAAACCGTGTGCAACTCGGTGCAGTTTGACTGAATTTAAGCGGACAGTTTGGCCTTGGCATAGGTACACGTTCTATTGAGAGCCATTTCAGTTCAAAACTGAGAACAATTACATCAGAAAGTGGCTACATGGATGCAAGCCGTTCCCTCAGTTTAACAAACCGTTCCCCCGGTTTAACAAACTGTGCCCTCAGTTTAACAAACCACTTGACGCATGTAAGCATATGTAGTATGATTATGATACTACATAAATCAATAGGTTGTGTTCTTCATCTTTATAGACAGTCTATGTTTTTACCTGAAACCTAGGGGTGTGTGATATATATCGTCTATGATAATGTCTTAATTGTTGTTTTAACGATGTGCGAGCTCACGTTATCGACATAATGATGATCCATGAAGATGCGCATCTTTTGGTCTGTCGATAACAATCAAAGCCCCGTTGGAACAAATGAGTGGATTCCGAAAGTGAAACGCTGGAGTGCTTTTACTTTGAAACGGGTTCGGAAAGTGTTGTAAATACATTTGTGTCATAAACAGATAAACATTGTGGTTCACAGCAGAATAAACAGAGAAAATGATCTTACCTGAGTTTTAATGTTTATCTGATGAATTTATGTCACAAACAAATGGTTGCAACACTTTCTGCATGCCTTTTCAAAATAAAAGCACTACAGCGTTTCTGTTAATGGAATCCATTCCCTTGTTTAAAAGGTTTTTTTGAGATACACAACCTCGTGTTTTGATGGCGTGTAATCAAACTTTGACGCCACGCCACGGTCACACCGTGTGACAAAAACACGAAATTCAAGGTAGTTTATATCTCCATCTTGTTGTGATGACATGCATCTCCATATGAAGTTGATCTGATGAAAGCCCTGGGACAAGTACATCAAAGTAAAAATTTGGAAAATGGCCAATATGGCCACTAAAGTCAAAATGGCGGGCTTCCTGTTTCTTTTTTCCCATTGCACCTCTGACCTTTTTTGTTTGTCTGGTCATGATACACCTGGGCTACGATTTTTGTGAAGATCGGTGAAAGCTAACTGAGGGGCTTTTCCTTAGATGGCGCTGTTGAGCCATTTTTCCATTTCAAATTACTCCAGAATACAATTACTTTTTGGGGTTTTGAATTCCCTGCAAACTTTGGTAACAATTTGAGCATGTCTAGGCCCTGAAAAAGCCCCAAAAGGGAAATGCATGTCCACAACACAAATCAAATGTCTTTCCTAAATGTCCAAAGTCTCTCAAAAGTTCAACAAAGGACACAATCATGACATTTTCACTGAATTATAGAAACTTGTCAATAACCATGAGCAAAATGTGTATCATACAGCGATGTATTAATACAATTATACTGTATTATTATTATTATTATAAGTAAGCTAGATTTGTTTTTTTTTTATTGAGCGTATAGGCTCTACTGTTATTATAAAAGAACATACATCTCTGTAGTAATTAGACCCACATTGTTTGAATGTGATCAGTGAATCCGACACAGTGGCAGCACCTGCTCTTCCTCGCTCATCTCCATCACCAGCTTTGATCGAAGCAGTCTTTTCATTTTCGTCTGTGTAACTGAGAGCAAACACAGGGTCAAATGATAGATGTTGTATATATATGCAAATGCTATCAGCCTCCGCTAAAATAACCTTGAAATGAAAAGAATAGCATATGGGCATACCTCATCTTGAGGTTCAACCTTTCACAAAGACTGATTTAAGGAAAAGTATTTCAACTTTCAGTGAAAGTTCATCATTCTAACATTGGATGGGTGGAATAATTGTTGTGTGCAAATTCTCTTTAGAGAAAATATCAGTCAGCATCATGATGGACAGCATTTTTTTTAGGTAGCTTGAGTTGGTAATCTTAGCACTGTACAACGTCTTATCAGCACCACAGTAATTACAGGATATATGTTTGGGAAATGTCTGCCCTGCAGTCTCATGCCCTTTTATAAGCATTGGCAGTGTGCTGACCTATGATATGTAGGAATGACTGGTATGCGCTTTCAACTCACAAAGACATAGGCATGCTTCAATATAAGATATATATAACACTGGTGCAAACAATACTAGTGCTTAAGAACACGTCATGCATTTGATGTAGAGTTTTAAAAGGAATTTTCTTGAGAACAAATTAAATAAAAATCTTGAGATGATATTGGTGAATGAGGACAAATACTTTTTTATCTCCCCTAAAAACACTTCCATTGTTGTCTGTGCTAATTGTGGCGCATTCCTGTATTTGGTTGAGTTGAATTTGTATTTTTTATTTTTCTTGCTTTGTCTATTTGCACATGCAACCATAGTCTATGTACTTTAGAAACACAATTTAAGTGACAAATGTCATCCTCAGCTCCACTGACATGCGGGGTACCACATGGTTCTGTTCTTGGCCATATTTAGTTTTTCATTTATATGTCTTTTAAACCAAATAATGTTAATCATCTCAGTAATTTAATGAAGTGTGCCACGGCTATTGAGAAATTGATGTCCAGTAACTTGCAGCAAAATTCTGAAAGAAAATCTCAATCATAATATTTGGACCTCACCACCTCGCAGCCATTACTACAAGCAAGAGATATATAACCAAAATAAAATAAAGTCTCTGACCTAGACAAGCTTATTCACGCCTCTGTCTTTTGATGACTCGACTACTGCAATGCATGATTTATATATATATATATATATATATATATATTTCCGTTCTACAAAGGTGAACAAGAGCCATGGGCCAGACAATATCTGCGGTCACATATTAAAATATTGTGCAAAAGAGCTGAGCCCAGTTTTTAATTATAGTTTTAATAAATCTTTAGAAACACAGCTTGTTCCCACGGTCTGGAAAGATGCCATCGTGGTCCCTGTACTTAAAATAAACACTCCAAGAACCCTTAATGATTTCAGACCTGTGGCCTTAACTTCTATTTTAATGACATTTTTTAAAAACATTGTGCGGTCTGACCCGCTGCAGTTTGCCTACAGGATACCTCACTAACTCTGCTCCATTTGCTTTTTAAACACTTACAGGGAAAGGGCTGTCATGCTCGGCTTTTATTTATTGATTTCTCATCTGCTTTTAACACAATTCAACCTCACATTTGAACCCTTAGGCTTTTTGAAGATTTTAACCTAAGTTTTAATCTTGTGGGCTAGATTTTAGATTTTCTAACGAACAGGTCAGGGGTCAATGGGCACAAAAGCAGCGACAACAATGGTGGAAAGTTTTGAAGACAGGCTTATTGACCAAGTCCGCAATTACCTGCATCTGTACGATGTGTCATTGACACTGCACAGTGACAAATATGCTTGTCAAAATAGCTGGCGACAGATCAGTACCATCTATGATGGTGCCGCTGTCTCTTTTTCTGCCGTAATCTCAGAATGAACAAAATAGTTACCTCCTCGAGTGTCGCCATGTTTATTGTTTACATCATGCAAATCCGGATGTTCTATACCAGGGGTCGGCAACCTTTTTGACAATAAGTGCCAATGTGAAATTTTCTTGTTAATTAGTGTGCCATATCAACATTTTTTTTAATTAAGTTTTATTATTGAACCACATTAATATTTCCAACAGACATGTCATTTTATTCCATCCATTTTGGCTATATATAGAACAACACTTTAAAGAAACATGTTTATCTCATTATGATTGAAAATAATAAGTTTGTCATTAACCCCACCAACCACACTCATATTCAGAATTGCGAAAAGCTTGCTTCAGTCGCATGGTTTTTGGCAGTGGCAAAGACTTTGAGAGTTGGCTTGCTTCCCATACCTGGACACTGCACGTTTGATTGATTCTCCCTTGTCTGCCTGATCTTTGAAAGTTCTTTCGTGCTTTGTCTCAAAGTGAGACAAAGCAATTGGCAATTGGCACGCGTGCCATCATTGGCCTTAGGTTGCTGAACCCTGTTCTATGCGGCCGGTTGTCTTCGCGAACACGTGTTTAAACGAGAAATAAATTTAAGTTTGGTCACATGGTATGCTCTACATGCATGTTTGTTGGGATCTTCAGTTGACTCCTGTGGACTCGCGGCCACAGTGGGCCACTAGGTACATGATGTTCTGTGCCTAACCCTAACCCATACTTCTTCTTATTTTTTAAATGTGAAACACAATTTGTATTTTTTTAATCTATTTTTTATCACTCAAATCAAGTGAGGTTAAGGATTCACTGTTGACACATGCCAGTGTGCCTCAGGTGGATTGCTCCACTTGCCAAACCTATTTTGAGGTGAGTGCTACGTCAAAATAGGTTTCAAATATTTTATCACCTTGCGTCACCTCGCTCATGATTCATCTCCACCACTGCTGTGAGTCATTAGAGCTCCTCTCATAGTCCATGTGTGCAAGGACTGACCTGATGCTCAGCACACTAGTATGCTATTCATGGTCACTGTGGCTGTCTTGTCTGTTTCCATGGAAACTGAGCTTCTGTGATGAGGAATGAAGAATGAACTTGACAAGAAGTAATCCAGCACATCTGACTGAGCACACCAGGTTTACCGCAGGACAGACAAGCACCGCTGCATCCACACAATTCTGTTCAACTCACACTGTGACTCTATCAGTAATCATTAGAACTATATTGCATACTCATTAGTGCATCTTTGAATGAATACTGACAACCAAGCACGCAGCAGGAGTCCATTGTGATGGATCACAGATCTGTCATAACCTACCTTTCTCTTGTGTATTTACTCAACTATAAAATAACACTGACAACAAGTAGACTGAGTTTTTAGACTTCTTGAAATCATCTGCTTTAAATTAGGTCTTCACATTTTGTCTCACACAATATTGGACGGACACGAAACTAAAGGAATAGTTCAT
Source organism: Hippoglossus stenolepis (assembly GCF_022539355.2). Classification (NCBI taxonomy): domain Eukaryota; kingdom Metazoa; phylum Chordata; class Actinopteri; order Pleuronectiformes; family Pleuronectidae; genus Hippoglossus; species Hippoglossus stenolepis. Next base: position 23,772,549 of record NC_061492.1, read on the forward strand.
CGTTTTGGGGGAAACAATCTCCTTCCTATCTAAGAATGAGATTATCAAGCTCATGTCTGTGCTGGCGTATTTGGAGGAAATAAGAAAGTGGCAGCACAGCAGTGAGTTTTTCCTCTCAAATCGGCACCTGACTAAGACTGATTCATTTCTTTGCTTTTCCCACTTGTAAATGACAAGGACCCGTCACTTTAGAAAATTCAGCCGCTTCTTTATTGGATCCCAATATATCAACATTGTGGTATGTCAAAGGCAGATTAGCAGTTCAGAACGACTGCAAATCTGCTCATTATAGTGTTTAGATTCAGAATGTGACTGCATGTTGACAGTCTAACATCAGCCCTTGGCGGCACAGTGGTGCAGTGGTTTGCTCTGTCACCTCACAGCAAGGAGTTTCTGAGTTCAAACCTGCCGGTCAAATGGGACCTTTCTGCCAGCCAGGTGTGTTGCACTAAACAGGTAGAGGCTGTTTGAAGTTTATTGTCTTAAGTGTATTAACATTAATATAAAAATCTGAAAATAGTATAAAATAAGAAAAAACACCTATCTGTTCTTTCATTGCTTGTTGCACAAGTGTGATGAGTATGTCCGAGGAGATGAGCAGCCAACTGCTTTTGTTAAGTATTTATAGGGAGATAACTGACATCTCAGTTTCATTTGGAAATAGCAAGGAGGAGGTTGGCGATGTAGACAACTGCAGTCGTGACATCAGTCAGAGCAATGCCATGAGGACAAACCTGAACAGCTTATGTAGCTCAAGATGATGTGCATGATGACATATGGCTCTGACAGCAAATGTATCTTACAATGTTGGCTATGGTGGTCGAGTTAAGCAAACTAATCTAAATGGTGGATGGGCAGATTCAGCATCAGGCCACTTTTACTGTCTCAAACCAGCTGCTTTCTGAGTGATCACTGCTATATCATTTATGAGTTTCCCAGAACAATTACAAGGAAAGCTTCTGCAGTAAAAGTAAAAACTAAAGTAGAAGCTCAATGAAGCTCGCAATAGGCTGAGGTGGAAAAGCCACCAAACAAGGAGACTGAAGGCAGGAGGGTAAATCCATGGACATGTTCTATCTGTGGCAGTGAGACTGAAAATGTGGCGACACAAGCATCGTTGTTGCAAACCATGAGTCTCGGAAGATCCCCAATGCCTACTCTCTTATCAACGGCATGACAGGAGCAAAAGAGCACACCTCATCCATGAGAGCCTTATTAGGTTTCACGCAGTTGTCCCATTGACATGTGATGGACCCTCTCAAAACTTCACAATGATTGGGGAGTGTGGTGTCAACCAAGACATCATTGACACGAGAGCTCACCGTCTCTATCCTGAGGAATTAAACACAAAAAGTCCATGAACTGACACATGCTCAAGCTTCTTCCGAATGTGTTCTCATCATTTGAGGTTCTGATAATCAGGGAAAGATAGCCGGCAGATAAAATTACATCAAGGAGGTTTCAAAGTTTCATGTGAAGGATGGCTTGCATCAAATAAAAAATATCGGACATTCAGAGGCAAAATCTGAAAATGAAGGTCCATCTTGCAGCCCAGACTTTGTGGAGTGGCTGATTGGTATTGTAAACAAGAGATACAATACAACCAGAGTTCAGTTCCTGTGCATAATTGATGCAGCCTTTGACATCCTAAACATTTTCAACAGACTTGGGGAGGGATTAAAGAAATGGGGTCACTGCTGTATGTGCTCAACGTAAAAGAAAGAGACTTGTACATGTGCATTCCACACGCAAAAAAATACACTTAACTGTATTGCAGAAGTGTGATAAACCTGCAACTGCCCCATGCCGATACCTTCTGACCTACAAACTCAGTCACGGCCACTTGGAGCTGTTGTTCTCAGCTAGCAGAGCACATGGAGAACTACACCAATGTAAGGTGTTGGGGGTTGTTCTCCTCCTTGTAAGGCACCAGGGGCAGGGAGGCACATACAGTTGCCTCCTTTGTGACAACACAACCATCCTTGACACAAATGTTTAACTGTGAACGTTGCCTGCAGGGTGGATGCGGAGTGGTTGTGGAGAGTACAAGAAAGCGTCAATGTCTTATTCCATTTTATATGACAAAAATATGTAAGATCCGATGAGGTCAGATGACTCAGTGCATTGATTCCTGACTTTGAAGGAGAACAATGTGGCCAACTGAGACCGTCACCATTTTACCAAGTTATAGAAATATATGAGGCTTCATGTGAACAAAAGCTGGGGGAAAATTGAGAAGAAGAGATGTTAAAGAAGGACGTTCATGAGAGAACAAGTCACCACGCACGAGAGCTTGAAGATTGTCTAGTTCTTTTGAAGTCTGATAAAGCTCAGCCATGATGATCCTCTGTTTACTCATTTTACAACTAATTTACTAATTCTATTTCTTCTGAGGACCATTACATTTCTATATCATATTTACCATAGGACTACCTAATAAACTGCCAATTAAAGGGGAGGATTGGTAGTTTGATAATATTGATGTGACCCCCACATTATATGTAGTCACATTTTTGTAATTTAATGTGGTATCATTATCAATGTATTTGTTTTTTACAAACACTGCATACATCTAGTAATACGTGGTTTATTGAAGTCATCCAGTGCTTTCGTGTTGTGGAATATTTTGCTCAAAAAAAGACATGCTGTGTTGGTCTGAGGTCATGCCTATCACACCCTTGTAATGCTAATATACTGCTATTAGCAGTTGTTAGCACTGTCTGACCAAACATTGTGGTTGCTACAGTACCAGTTCCTTAGAGGCAGAGCAACAGCACAACACACATTTGGTCATATTCTCACAGCCTGGAACTCCAATAGCACCTGTAGTTATAGTTAGGACTTTTATAAACAGGGGCATGTAGATGTATAGGGAGTTCCAAGGATATTCCTTGCATGATCTTGACTGTCAGTGACACTTTGAGTGGAGTGCATGCAGAGACAGCAGTGAGGAGTCTGACATGGCGCTGAGGAGACAAACCAACAGGGACTATCATAATCACGTATTGAAGGGGGTATGGCCAGAGAGCACAGTTGTGCATTACAAACACCAGAACACAATGTGCTTGACACACCAAAGCCTATATATGTCCATGACATCTGGGCAGGACACAGACCAACACAGGAGGCAATGCAGGGGACCACAATCATAGTGGGATTTAAATAAAAAGCATGACCTTTTTCTCATTGCTGTAAGACCCTTTAATGAGATTCACACAGATTAAAACAGTCACAATCATACTGACTGCTCTTTTGCTCCCTATTCTGTTGATCTTGAGAAATATTGCCTCAAAGCTGCATGCGATAATTAATTCTGCTGGGCTCTGAGTCCATGTAGTCAAGTGGTTTTCTTCCACCAATCGCTTAACCTGTGTAGTCCAATTAACTGAAGTGAAACCCAGCCGAATGATTTATATTCTATATGGTATAGGCTTCGCCCTCTAAAAGCTGTCATTGTCCCTCAGGATTGCCGAGTAGTGAAAACAGTTTTTCTTGATCTGTGCCCTGCACCAGGCTACAATTACCTCTGCACCTACAGTATATAACACGTGATATGAGATTTATATGTGATGTGATATCTGCTCCCTCTTTTTCTCCAGCAATCTAAAGAGCAAAAGATGAAGATGTTTGCTAAAGTACAATGTTTAATCGGTGGTTTCGGCCTCTGCCCCTCCTTCCAATCTAGCTACATACCTAAACTTTGACCTCCATGCCTGGTCCCCATAATGCTTTGGCCCGGAGCACACAAGCAATCCCCTCAATGCCTGCTCCACATGCCCTTGCACTCCTGCTCGCAAGTCTTCTAGCTCCCTCTATCTCCACTTCCTTCCTAGATCTCCCATTTCCACATTGGGTAATATGGATGTCAGCAACGATGCTACCATTGCTCGACCACCCCACCCGTAGGCCACCTGCCAGCCTTTCAGAGTGGTGATCTAGGACCTCCCACATGTCATTAATACAGTGGCAGAGCAGAAAATATCACACTGCCTCCTGAACCCCCAGCACTTGCCCCTAATATCATGCTGGTTGATATCTACGGTGGTCAGCAGGATAAGCCCCTCCCACGCAGACACAGTTACCTGCTTTGCACCTGTTCCTGTCAGAGATAGCGTTGGATCCTGGGAAACTCAAGGCCTCGGTCATTCGGTCTTCTCCCTTCCCCAGAGGAAGCTGTGAGTTCACTGATCAAAGAAGCATCAAAAGAGGCGGACAGGGTGAGGAGACACACATCATTGAGCTGTGAAACGGTCTCAGCGTTCCCAGTTTCCCTGGAAGGAGAGCTGGGGGCCGGCTCACACTCTATCCCAACTCCAGAGCCGCCCCACAAGCCAAAGAGGGGACACAGGGTGTGTTTGAGCCATTGACTATCATTCAGTTTTGCACTTTTTACACTTTTCCAATTACAAGTCAGTGTAATATAAGAATGTGCTACTTTGAGGTTCATAATTTATCTGTTGATGTATGTATTAAACTCAACCGTCCCTGCCCTTTTCTTCACATTGAAGAGTCAAAAATGCCCCTTGTCCTGCTTTTGATTCGACACATCAAGATCAATGTTTCAGTAATTCAGCAGCCTAACATTAATTATAAAACAAATACAAACAAATAATGCAAGTGTAATGTAAGTTGAAAGGAGAAGAAATTGACTTAATGACCACTCAAAGCATTTTAGTCACTTTTAACCATTCACTTGGATCCTCTATATACACAAACACACGCAAAGGCATCAGTGGCAATTGAGGGTTCAGTGTCTCGCCCGAGGACACTTCAACATGCAGTAGACTTCAACATTGAGGGAGCAGGAGACTGAAAGCATGTGCAGCTGACAAATCTGCAGAAATGATGTGATGCAACCATGTCAACATGGAGCACAACCTCATAGGAACGTTTTCAATTTGTGGAATCTATGACATGAAACACAGAAGCCATTTTAAGAGAAAATAACTATCTAGTATGGTTTTTCAAATAATTGTATAACTTTGTTTTGATTTATTGTTGTTTCTAATAAAGATGCTCCTTTTGTTATTTATTTGTTTTTTAACCAACACATTATCCCCTAAACCTTGGTGAGTATATTCAAACATCTAGTTTTTAAGTTAACAGACAAAGGTTTTAAGCTGGGTATCATCCCATTCTGTGTTTTGTTTCCTCTGCCACCTGAATTTTTCCTCTCGAGGATCAATACTGGACTTTATAAGGATATCAGTTATGCTGTCAGCCTTTCAACAGGCCTAATGAAAGTGAACAAAATGCTCGATATAACATGCAGTTTTTAGAGCCATTATGGGTGTTGACTGTCAGCATTCAGTGCCTATACTCGAGCGAATTCCTGCCAATAGCAATGTCTTTAAAGTCTGCAGAGAGTTTTGTTCAGTGTAATGCATTGATCTCACCCCTCCCATGATTCACTCTGACACCATTCCTAAAGGTTATTTATAATGCCAAAACCCCAGTGCCTCAGCTTTCATTACATCAGGAGTGATGGGACAGTGCCGCACATTGTGTTCTATAAATAATGAACCCATATGCCTTGTTGAATTAATAAGTCATGCACCAACTGCCTGTGAAGGTGGGAGTGGGGATTGATATGCCATTTGTGCAGCTGCAGACAGATACATCAGCTGTTCCTTCAGCTAAATCTAAGAGCATCTTTGGAACCTCTGTACTCTAATGAAAATGGTGTGGGATAACGAAGCCATGTCCTCATTAACATGTATGTGCACCGAAACAAACTCTGGACTCAAATGCTCGACTCTTAGTCACAGGCTCATGTCAAGTGTCTTTAATATAGAACAAGGTTTGTGAATAAGTTGAAAAAAAAAGTCCAACAAACAAACGACAGAAGCCTTAGGAGAGTAAGATATAAAAAAATAATGTCTTTTGTCATGAGGGTAAATGTAACTCGTCACTTACAGCCCTGGAAAGTACAACATTTGCTTGATGTAATGGTACTTAGCATACTTTATTTACCATACTTACTTCTAGCTGAATACACATACTGAGATCATTTTGTTGGTTGAACTCATACAGATAATGACGTCTCTATTCACATCTACACCAGAGTAGACAAAACACCCCCAGACTTGAATAAACCTACAATAAAACCTATAAACCTATTTGTCACTGTTGGTTTGATTCACTTGGAATCATTCAATCTCCTGTTCGTGCTCTTTCAATCCCCTTCTGTCACTTTAATAAACTTGGATTCATCAGTAAATTGGACTTTTTTCAGTCGTCCACTGTGAAAGTGTTTGTCCTCGTTAGAAACTGCTCCTCTTCCTCTGAGACCACTATGATACAGCTGACTGGAGTCTTTCCCTTTTTATTTAGTCAATTGTGTATCTGTGATGAAGTTGTGTCTCTGTCTCTCAGGCAACTAAGTTTAATGTATTGATCTTCTGATGGTGTGGGCACTACTGGTCCGACTGCTCGTGCCTTCGACACAACTGATCCAGTTTGTTGTCGAGTTCACCGCTGACACATTTAGTCCAGACAGACTCTGATGCTGGTGAAGCCTCTCTCTGCTGAGAATAACTATTTGACTTCCGGCCATTCACTTAGCTCTAATGCCTTTTTTCCAAGTATCTCAAAGTTACTCAGTAGTCAACCATCACCTGGAAACTGGAAGCTGGAAGTTACTTCAGCAAGCTTCTGATGATTATTTAAAATTCACCTGAATGCACCATTCAATGAAAGGAATACAAGAGAAGACATGCTGAGGAGTCAATACCTTGACTCTGATCACTGACCTAGAAGATGCACCGAATCATTGAAGAAGAAGAAACATTAAATATTTACTATTAACCTCATTTTTGCATCAGTATTCAGTCTACATCTTTGTACACACAAGACAATATTTCACAATTAAACTTTAAGAGCAGCATTCTTTCTGAATCCAGACCCAAAGCACGTTAATTTTTTGTCTGTATCATTGTTTGGATTCCTACAAATTTTAATTTGATGGAAAACAGAGGAAGAACAGTCTGAGACACGTGGTTCAAGCAGGCAATGCTCGAACCTGATAACATGGGAGCCTAAATGAAAAGCAAGATGTTCTGTGATGTGCACGCACTGCTCACACCTCCAGTGTGTGCTGGGCAGGATGACCTTGGACACTGACATGGTGATTGATGGCACAGAAGATTGAGCTGCTGACAAAATACTAAAGGCTACTTCTTATTTAGTTGACATTCTGAAATCATAAAGTTCAAATTTTCTAAGTTCATTGTGCTGTCTATAGTGGTGCTATCTTCCTGTGTGTGTGTGTGTGTGTTGAACACAACATTTGTTGGCCCCAGTTTGCCCCTGCACTCGATCGCGAGAACACATTAGAGTTTATGACCTATACTGCAGCCAGCCACCAGGGGCGATCAAGATGATTTGCTATCCCTTTTGGCGAGATGACATATTGTCCATCTGTATATACAGTATGTGATCAGTTGTGTGCACTGTACTATGTGTACTAACAGCAGCTGAAAACAGATGATACATCTCAACCATTGAGTGCCACCCCCACCCATTTTGTGTGTGATCTATTTCCTCCACTGTGCTGGGGCCGCGGCTGCAGAGCTTCTGGCAGAAGATGGGATGGATGGGACATTTCTCCTTCATACCTTAAAATAGGAAATTCCATCAAGGGGAGCACTTCCACTGACATACATTTGTCATGCATTGTTTATGAGGCATTTCACTAAAAGAAAGGCTTGCTTTCCATCTGAGTGGCACATGGATCAGTACTGGAAGACGGCAACTACTGCTGAAATCTTCAGAATGCTAAGATTAGCGTTATTATTTATTAAAGCTGCTATATTCTGGATGTCTCCATGAAAATGCTTTGGGGGTTGGCTTCCGGAAATTGAGTTTCAGAAGTTGTTTGCAAAGAAGTCATTTTAATGCTGAGGGTCAAAACAAAACAACAACAAGCACAATTCAGATTGCAGAAAGGGTGGTTGGTTGGACAGAGCCCGCCCTCCAGTCAATTTACGGATTGTCCATCAGATGTGTTAAGGTGGGTTGGTGCGGGATCTTTATCTGTGACTGGGTTTTTGTCCACTTCTCGACGCAGGATCTCAAAGTTGTATCATAATCACTCTAAATCTAGCCACCATTTCTTGCCCATAAAGGAACCATTTCCAATCCATAAATTATCGCATTGAATAAATTATTTGAATAAAATTGGAAAATGCAAATTGCAAAGTTGCAACTTTGGTAAGAAACTGATAAGCAGTGCCTTGTTATTGACATCCCATTGAGGATTAAATTAAGACTACTGTGAATTAAATCAACTCCATTTAACCCTAACCCAAGACTGTGGAGTCATCCGGCAGGAATAACGTATAGTTGGGTTATTCACATCAGCACTTTATCATGTCAGCATTACAGCACAATCAGTTCCAAATGAGTCGTGTTGAACATAAGATCTGAGCCTTGCTGTGGATAACTCCTTCCACAGTTTGTAGTCCAATGAGATGCTGTAGCTGTTGAGCTGTTAAGTGACACATCAGTGTAGTCTAAAGAAAAAAGGCTCATTTAGACTAGACGCCGATTAAAGGAGCAGTTGGACAGCCAGTCTTCAGAGAGGCCCTTTCAGACTCTCTTGTGATTTCACACACTATTGGTCAGTGTGGCACTAAATATGTAACATCTCATTGATTTGACAGTTTTCATTGGCTATCACCTGGCACACAGCTGATAATGAAACAAGTGAGTGGGTTGCAGGAATCCCCTGCTGTGCTGTTACTGCTCACTTCAGGATTGTCGGCCAACATGGCTTTTTGTCTGCGATGTATTTTGGTCCACCGACTTTATTATACGTGACTCCTGTTGCTCCTTAAAAGACTCTGACCTTCCACCTGATGGCTTTTATCAGACAACCAACTAACTAACTCCTAAACACATCTTGATGCTATGTGCATGGATACAGGAATGCATCCATAGATAGAAAAGAACTGACCCACATTCAGACCTTGGATTCTTCAGTTTATTCTGAGCCAAAATAACAGGCGTGGAAGGTGCCTTGAACCACGGTCTGGACCAATGGACCACAATTTAATTTACTACTTACAATTTACTTTGGACCAAATGCATGAAGTTTAGTGAAATCCAAACAACAACCACAACAAGATAGCATGAAGGTTCAGGATGTAGGAATGAGTGACAGACTCATATCCCTCAGTAGGGGAACAGGAGGGAGGGATGAAGAGAGAGAAGAGGGGAGGGGGCGAGACATTTCCCAAAACCAAGACACCAGGTATCATGAGGTCATTTGACACTAATACCTCTGTAAGATTCAGCAAACACACTAACACGCTAACACATGTTCATTCAAACTTTCAGAGCACTGATCACCAACCTTTTCGAGCCCAAGATCCCTTTTTAATTCCAAACGTAAGCCGAGATCTACCACCCTGATATCTTCCAAAACACCCACTTAGGAGGGTCATATTTATTATTTTTGCAATTTCTGTTAAAGGCTGAATGTACACAAAATAAATATACACAAAGAAAGACAGCTGTGCAACTGTTTCTATTCAATGCACAATATTCACATTAATATCAATTCATATTTACCGCATCTGTTCAGTGCACAATATTTGGCTTCAGTTAAATATTGTGTTCTGCAGAGGAGCTGCTACTGCAGCACAATGTTGTTACATAGGCTTTGCCTTGAATATGGCCACAAATATGACTATTTCCTTGTATGAAAGTAGTCCCTTGTACTCAAATAAATACATGGAATATACAGTATGAAGCCGTGCGTCTATCGCTCCTGCAAATATTTCACAATAAAAAAAAAATTTTAAACAAAAGAATGGATTCCGTCAACAGAAACGCTGGAGTGCTTTTATTTTGAAACGCATACAGAAAGTGGTTTTAACATTTTAAAATGCATGTTTGTGACATCATTTCAACAGATAAACATCAAAACTCAGGTAAAAGATAATTTTCTCTGTTTATTCTTCTGTGAAACACAATGTTTATCTGTCCATAACACAAACGTATTTACAAAACTTCCCAGTGGTATGAAGAACCGCTGGGTGCTATTGTCCTTTTGGTTACCTACATACATAAAAACACCCCAAACCTGTCAGGCCAGTAGTGTTGACTCAGTGTGGCAGGTGGTGAACATTTGTTGTTGACTCTAGAGTAGTACAGTTCATTTGCTGTGTTTCAGGGTCACTTACCCTCAAGCTGACGACTGTTTTTATTGTCTAATTTGCTGATGGCACAAGATACTAGGACACTTTCTGTCACGTGACATATTTGCTCCAACTAGACGTTTTCTATGTCCCAGTCCCTCTCCCTTGGCCCTACACCCCTAGATATGAACGGAGCCACAAGGGAGTAGAAAATCCTCCCCTAGGAATTGAGGAACTACAGTTATTAAAGTCACAATATGATAACGTTAGTGGATATTGTTAAAGAACCATTATAAATCTACATAAAAAACTGCCTCAGTGTTTCAATGTCAACACAAACCGTCTCTACGTGGCATACGTAACATGCTACACAGTCCATGTGAGGATCTGTGGGTTTAAATACGTCCTTTTCAGGGAACAGCTTCAGATTCTGGGTGGCTTTACTGGTTAAGTTATTTATAGTATTGCGCATCACACTTCCCTCTTGATGCATTGAGCATCAATACATGGCTCTGTTCAATACATCTTGGTCACAAGATTTACCATCAGGGTAACACGTCACCTGGATTATGGATGACATCTCCTCTTAATTATAACAGGGGAAATTTATGTATGGTCTTATATGCCACAACGATTTTTAATTTATTTTGCATAACAGCGGGGGGCTGTAATATTGCAGAGGCTCGTTAGGATTGTTGGTGTATCTCTATAGACTGGGTGGCATTGGAGAAATAATTATTTTTCAACACCTGCAGGGAACATAAAGGGTTTTAGATGAAAGAGGAATTTCACAGTAGAAGAGACGATGACACGACAAGCAGCCAGAACATTTTCTGAATTATTGCTGTGTGCCTGTTTAATATGGGTGAGATGCTGTGTTATAACCTCTGCCAAGGAGGTTCTGTTCTCAGCCCTGTCTGCTGGTGTGTTTGTAGGTTTATGTTTTTTGTATTCCTTCCCTTAACATTGCAATTTGATGGGATGTACTCTACTGAATATCATTCTAGCTCTAGGATGTAAACGTGTGACATTGGATGGGGCTGATAGGCTTATTCTACATGGCTGAGTCAGATCACCTATTTTAATTTATTTATATGCTACATTCTTTTCTTCCAGTTCCAACTCCATATAAACCTATAAGATTTGCCTATACACATACAAAAGTGGTTACATTATCTGCATTTGAATTTTGAATATATCTTATACTATACGGGATATGGAGCCAATCACAGTTACACTGGGCGAGAGTGGGGTTACACCCTAAACAGGCCAGCAGCCTATCACAGGCTACAGAGACACAAATATGGTCGACTTAGAGTCTCCAAATAACCTAACTGCATCTCACTGCTTGGACTGTGGGAGAAAGTGCTGGCCATCAAGGGTTAGGGTCAATAATACTACAGGGAATTATCATCATTTCTTCTTTGCAGCTCAGAGTGTCATAAAACAGACACTAGGAGTATTCAGAAGAGCACACACTGTTACTCCGCTTGGCCAGACTTCTGTCTAGCTCTTATCAATCTCAACACCTTAACAATATTTCCTGAAATGTTGAAAAGAAATCTAAATAAAAGAACGCCATCTCTTGCAATGTTAAGGAAAGTGATTGAAAGTAATACCTAGATCTACACTCTCCATCTGCACCAGAGTATGATGGGTCCTTCCCTGATCAATACCTAATCCTGTTACCAAGTTTGGTGCAGATTTTCTGTTCAATACGTTTTACGTTATCCTGCTGAAAAAACTAAAAAAACAGCAAACAGACACTGTAGCTGGTGTTCTACTCCGGAGAAAGAGTGTTTTCAGTTTTTGCTATGATTTTTAGTGACACTATACTGACAATTCTGAGACACTTTATCTGCCAGGCTCTGGGGTTTATATCTAATTAGTGTCAAAGTTAGTCACCAATCAACCCAGGATTCAGCAGGGTTGGAACAAAGTAGCTACAATGCTGCACTCTCATATTTTAAAGTTACATTATATTTCATAGAAAGACATTGTTCATCTTTCTTTGAATAACATCACATTCACCAATGTAATGAACTGAATCAGCTACGGGTCAGGTACTAAAAGCAGTCAGATGATCAGACAAGGTTTGAGATGGGTGGAGTTGGTTCCTTGGGTCATTACTTTGACTAACATTGTATTATGAAATGTGTGAAACCTCACCGTGATGAGTTTAAAACAACTTGACACAGCTTGACCCATTCCTTACCTTTGAGGTTACAGTTACAGCTACCAATACCACCTCCTGACTGTGAAGGAATCTTTATTATCAACCACGTGGTCTACTTGGTGCATCAACCCTGCAATAAAATGCATAAGACATCAGCTGCTGCCTGAGTTCTCCTTTCACCAGCTTTGACCAAACTTCCATCACACTGACTGCATTTTTGTTGCTGGGAAGGAATTGAACAAAGGGTTTCTCGAGGTATAATGGCCATACATATCACTCAAAGTGTCCATATTGTGGCATACTGTCTGAACAAAGGTGTAAGATGAGTTGTTGGCAGCTCAATTGAAGATGAGCAGCTTTAATTGCCATGATTCCAGTTAAGCTGCCTCCTAAATGCAACAGCTCACATCAGAACCAACATCCATGCAATTGTGCTTTGACTAGTTTAAGATTACTTTGACATTCACATCCTCTTACACCATTAGAGAATGTTGATTCATGCATTGAGAAAGGAACAGTCTTTGTCTATGAGGTACTTTTTCAAGTACCAGATGCCCAAAGAGACACCAACTTCACTACACAGTGAAGACGTAAGACACAATGGATTTAGTTGCACTTAGCTGACCAGACTATGATTACAACAAGACTGCTTGATATATTTTCTCAGATAATACTAAATCAACTTGACTTTTACCCTGTTAAAAGGGTTTTTAGTAGTTTTTCCTTACTCTTGTTGAGGGTTAAGGGCAGAGGATGTCACACCATGTTAAAGCCCTATGAGACAAATTGTGATTTGTGAATATGGGCTATACAAATAAAATTGGATTGATTGATTGATTGATGTACGTGCACACACACCTTCTCTCTCTCTCTCTCTCTCTCTCTCTCTCTCTCTCTCTCTCTCTTTCTCTCTCTCTCTCTCTCTTTCGCTGCCTTACAGACACACACACAGAAACACACACACCAACACCGCCTCAGCTGACATACCTGCGCGCATCCATTAATTCATTTTCAGCTCATCTCTTGTTCTGACACATACCGACACACAAACAGTGTCATCAGACTGGGTAAAAACACCAAATCTTTGACAGAGTATGGAGAGCCGGAGGAGATGTCGGGCGCGATCAGTTTGGGTCGATTCTGACACAGATAGGAGCAGTAAATTACTGACAGAGTCGGGGAAATCTGTAAAAAAAAATCACTATACTTGATCACTATAACTGAATCATTTCAACAGTTTGTCCCAAGCTTTTGGATCCATATAAACTGTTGACCACTCTATCCGTGATCACTAAACGGTTTCCACAGTACTTTCTGTTGCACTCCCACTATAAGGATTTGTCCAATTGGAAATTCAAACGATGACAATCGATTTGCGACAGAGAACAGTTTGATGAGAGGCTGCTTTGTAGGTCGGATTGCAATGTATTTTAAATTTAGTTTGAATATCAGTGACTGAATGATCCCCCTAAGAATTCAACGTGAAAGTGGGACAAGGCTGAGGTGCAGCTTAGCATAAGATGGTGTGTTGAATAGAACAGTAAAGGAATAAATGTGAGTGAAGTAAACTTTTGTTAAGCTCCAGTTATTTTTTAATCATACAAGTCATTGCCTAATGCTATCATTCTAATAGGTTCATTTCGTGTCTCACTAATTACTTCCACTCACTGTACAGGAGAAAACAGACAATTGTCTCTAAAAGCACCAGGAAAACTTTACATTAGAATACACTAACAAATGTTCCGACAAGTTTTGTTTGTATCTGTTGTAGCAATAACATGTATGGTTAAACACACTTTGAACTCATTGCCTGGAACACAAACATATTGCAAAGGTATAGAAAACTATAAAATGAAACCGTCTAAAACTAACCAAATAAACCTCCATCTTCATTTCCCTGATAGTCTCATGCAGTCATGCACATAATGACTTTAGTCTGCAATGTAGGTGGAAGCTGCATGACATCATACCACTGCAAAAGACACTGAATTAAAAGTCCCCTTGCCAAGTGATGGGGGATTTTATTGTCTGGAGCTAATATAAAACTTCAGCAGTGTAACAAATCAAGTGGACTTTCTCTAAACAAAGAGTCCTCTTTTCTGACAGGGAGAAAAGGGACATCCTAAACACCTACCTATCTCATGTGTTATGTAAAGGTGTAAAAAGAACATAGGTCATGTGATTAGAAAGTTCCAGATTCAACACACATCTGGAGATGGTCAATATGATATCAATACACTGATATCCAAACCACCTCAGCTATGCAGGAAGGAACTGCTGTTGCACGTCATCTGTATATGTCCAGGCTTCATGTTTCCTTGAGGGTGACGACACTTGGACACCTGTCCACATGGAGGTTCGTCCTGCATCACATGCTCCAGTGATCCTCAGTAAATAAAACAATTGAATTGCAACATCAGAAATAGTTAAAACCATATGAGGAGGAACTTTCAGTAATACACACCCACAAACAGAGGGAATTGCTTTGTTACATTTATCATCACACTTATAGGGGTTAAAGCCTGTGAGTGCCCTGAGGTCCTTTTACATTGGTTATTTCTACAGTATGTTGTGGTGGCCACCCACATATATAGCAAATAATCATTGTTAACTATACGGTCTGCAGCTGCATCTTAACACAAAGTATTGTCTTTGCTGACTTTGTATACTTGCTTACACTCTGGCAATGTGCTAGCACACAGTGTTGATATCAAAGAATATTATTAAAAAGTTAGTAAAGGTTAAGGCAGTTGTTCAAGAGTCTATGTCTTCTATTCTTTATTTCTACCACAATATTCATGTCAGGGAGAGTACTGCTTCTTCATCTGATCTGTCCCCATAATAAATTATTGTGTGTGAAAGATACGTATGTGCAGCACTTTTCTCTATGCCCAAGGACACTTCAGCATGCGGAATGGGGAAGATTGGGATAGAACAACCGACCTTCTGAGGACAACCGCTCTAACCCCTGAGCCACAGCCATGGTTCCAATGACACTGGATACGAGATATACAGGTGGAGTCCAATTTGAAATTAAGTGACAGGCTTCAAAGTCATCCCCTTTTTAGAAATCTAAAGCTCAGATGATAGTTTTTTGGCCATAAAGGAAAGTAAACAAAGTGTTAGTGACAGGTTACCACTTGCTTTTACCTGATTTTTATTCTGTCAATGAAAGGCAGTGAGTGAGTGGGCCTTTGTATTTCTTATTCTGTGTCCATTAAAACATGAAGTGTCTGCGCACTCAACTATTCATTCTCAAAAGCTGCTTTCAGACATGCACTGGACTCCGCAGATCCTCCGTATTCTCTCCGGAAGAGATGCATGTGTGAACGCAGATGTCTGAGTGAGATGCTCCATAGTTTCTACGGGCTTTCTCTGCCTGACCTCCTAGTACAGAGTCTGTAGAAATCCAGGAGCAGTTGATGTGCTGTTATGAATGTGGCTGTGCAGAAAACCTCCCCGTGTTGTGCATGTGTGAAAGGCAAACTCTGGGTAAAATACATAGCCAATAGGTCATGTCTGAAATGGGCTAAACAACAATCTATAGAGCTGCACAGTGTTTTTGCAAACTTTATATAATGGTCTCTTTCCTCCCATAATAAACCACCTCAGCTGGCATTTAATAATTGTGTGTGTGTGTTTTGTTCCTTGGAGCAAGTAATGACATTTTGGTCAGTCTTCACAAACACATCTTCAAATGGCTATTAGAGGGTTTAGACTTGGTTTCAAGGGGTTAGAGTTACGCATTCAGTTGTGAGGTTACACATGCACTTTGTATCACGGTTAAACTCGTGTAGCTTTTTGTCCCCACTTGGTCTCTCTTCCTGTCTGTCTGTGTGTCTCCCTGGGTGTGGCTACATGGGTTCTGCTCCCGTCACTACACCTGAGCTCCTGTGATTCATCAGCCTATTACCTGATAAAGTATTTAAACCCCAGCTCATCCCTGCAGACGCTGCCAGATAAATGTCTGCCATGCGGTATAACATCATGGCCAAATTCTAGTCTGTAATACTTTGAGTAATTTTGTGCATTTCTAATCCTGACTGTCCTTTTGTTCCAGGTGTGTAAGCCAGTTTGCCTTCTGTTGTGTGCCACCTGCAGCTCCGTCCTTGTCTTCTGCTACCTGCTTTGGATCTTCAGTCCCCAATGTCCAGCTCTCCATAGTCTCATTACTTATCCTGCTCAGTCCCACAACCCCAATGCCTCACCCCTTCCTCATCCAGAGACTCCTTTCCTGCTTCTCATCTGCTCCCGCTGTAATGCTCTACTTCATTCAGACTCCCAACAGTTCATACTATAAACCTCAAAGATTACTTACACTTCTAGCTTGAAAATCATCATAATGCTTGGCAAACTTTATGGGATAGGATACAACAGATCAAGACAGACATGCACACTCATCTTGATTCAAAGGTGGATCCCATCCAAACAAAGCTGAAGATTCAGATGCCCTCAGATACTCTTGGAGATTTCATCTGGCATTTTCATCTTAACTTGATTTGTCAACTGCAAACAAGGCGAGAGAGAAAGGATATGACGTGCAGCAAAGGTCCACAACCAGAATCGAATGGGAAGCGCAGAAATAATGTGTCATGTGCTGGGACCATTTGGCCACCAGAGCACTCAGTCGTATGAAGAATGTAGTACCAGGTTTAAAGATGAGTTTGACTGGCACATTTTAGGGGAAACGCATCAAACCTTTTGTTGAGTCTAGCAGAGCAATAGGAGTGTCACAACTGACAACTGTTTATTTCCATACTTGCTGATGTCCAGTGGAATGAGGAAGAATTAAGAGGAGTTTTGAAAGTTTGAATGATTTGATGAAAAATGCGTTGGCTTCTTGTGATGTCCCATGTAATTTGAGCTCTCTTGTCTCCTCACAATTAGACTGGAAAACCACTTGAGGGAGCAAGTTCTGGACAAACCCAGACACTACATTACATCTCTTAAGATTACCAGAGCCCAGCCTGAACATAATTGACCCACCAGACACACTGCACCTCCCTCTGAGGAGGAACCCATGCAGACAGGTTGAGCCTGGCTGCTCCTTGAAGAGCATCTGTGGTGCATAGGGTGAGTCAGAGCATTTACTGTTGATTATTGGGTCTTTTTCTTGCTGCTTATCCAAAGGAATCCAAAAGACACGTGGGCCATCAAAACAAACATCTTTATTAAATGTTAAGTTGTCATCTAACTCTAGCACTAGCTAGCTAGCTTGGTTAACAATGTATGCAATTCACATTTACTGTGATATTAATTGGGAGGCTTATTTTGGCAAGTGAAAACCAGGCTTAAATACCTACCTGAAAAAATGAACAGCCGACTCCTTACAATGTCCTATATAGTTTAACAGGGACAATTTAGGTAAACAAATTGTTACCATTTACTTTCATGACCTGAAATAATGGATCACAGCGTTGACACAGTACTCTCTCTCCTCGGTCTTGAGAGAATGGAAAGTCACCGTGCATGGCACAGTACCGCCTGCCCGACGTAACCAAGCCCCAAGACACAGAGATTTATTGTCTAAATTGGACCGCAATTTACAAAACAAACATCATTCTTTAGTGAAGTGTAATTAATGTCAAACTAGCAATGGAGACCATTAACATGAACAATGTTTATTATTGTTATAAATCATGTGAGAAGTTGGGTCAATTTCTCATAGACTTCTATAGGAAAATTGACTTTTTTCGCAACCAGTGAAGTTGCCCCCATTTTTCAGTCTCTGTGTTGTCAACATCCATCTTTACTATGGGTCCAAGACTGTTGCACAGGTGTCCTGTCACTCATTTTAAAATGCTCCTATTACTAAATGTTCATCAAAATAAAAACCTTATTTTTTACTGTTTGTTTTTATTTTCACACTTGAAACACCTAGGCCAGTCACGAGAGACCGAATCGTCAAGGCATGAGATCAATGCATCAGTCATGCTGTGTGCATTTCTTCAGTATGTGACAGACCTTGCTTTGGTGTGCATCAACGAAGAGGAACGAGACAGAAAGAATTGGCACTGCACCATTCAAGATCAAGTTCAGAGCTGCAGCTAATCAGCCATTTACTGCAGCTCATCAGTGGGTAGATAGAAGATAAACTAATCAAGTGTTTTTCCAAAGGCTTAAAGTGGAAGTTATGCATGGCTGTCAGAATTTAGCCGTGCATGTCAAGTGCTGTGTTCCATCATGGAAAAAAGGATTGTGTTTTTACCAGCGCGTCTCTTTTTAATGTTGGAGCGCTACAGCCACTTGCACAGCATGTCACCTTCAAATGAGTTCACACAATTCAGAGAACACCGATAATAGCAGCGTCCCCCCCACACGACCACCGACCTCATCTGATTCAGGCAGTGGGAAGAGAAAAGCCTCCAGAGGCCGGTAGAGCCACAGCCACCTCTGACCCTCTGGAGATCAGTTATGTCTGACTCCACAGTGACTGACAGTGAGGGGGGTGGATGGAACAACACCACCTACTCATGCTAATTATTTTGAGGAAGGACATCTGACTTATCACGTATGATTTTAACCAGTTCTGACTGGTGAATGAACTGATTGAAGAAAACACACTGAGGTTGCTCTTTCCTAATCTGTACAAATATTCAATATAATAGAGTCCATTTTATTTTCCAGGTCAAGCTGTAAGAAATTGTGTGAAAAATGTATTTGTATTGATGCAAGAAGCAAACTCATCTTTAAAACCAAACTGTTTGGGTTAAATGTGGGGATGGACTTTACCGATTGTCAAAGCCTACATTATAATAACTAGTGCAGTGCCTTTTCTAAACCTGTCTGTTCTACAATATTGTCATTTTTTATTGATGGTGTGCTGTAAGTTGTGTGCAGAGCTTTTTAGAAAACCTTTTGTTCATCCAACCTGGTTTATCTGCAATGAAGATTTTATAGTTTATGTCTTCCATAAAATGAAACAGAATTTGTTTTATTACTGTCCACATCTTTGGCTTATATATAAGTTTGAATCATTTGCTGAGCTTCTGTAATTTTTTTCATTCATTGCATGTCAGCTAATTTAGAAGTCTATTAAGCACCTTTTCAGAAATAAAAGCTTTGTAATTATGCTCACCATAAAGTATTGCAGCCAAATAACGATTGTTGCGCTTTAGAGGACAACTTGCCAAACAGGAAGTGATTCGAGGAACGTTGTTGCCATGACATCCAATGAAATCAGCAACCATTGCGGGTGTCTGTGACAGTCCGAGGAAATAAATGGTGAAAAAATAATAATGCAATTTTCGTTTGCTGAACCCTGCTGTAGTTTGCTGAACCCTGCTGTAGATTATTAGAGGACGTAGTAGAAGAAATGTTTGACTCAGTCCACAGAAAGTAGACACACTGCCCCGCCCCCACTGACTCCTATAGAGGCTGTTTAATACATTTTTTATATTTAATGTGTGTCCAAATCACACTAAACTTGGTACTGCACTTTCTCGATCCATTTGCAACAGGCAACGACTCACAAGATATTCATTCCACATACATATAACGGACATTTGTGGAATTAGTAGGTGGATAATACTAATAGTTTTTTTGTATGACACTTTACTTAGTAAAATCACAAATTGCTTTGCACAAGGTTAAAACAACAATGAAATAATTATAATAAAATAACTTAAAATGTATAAGTCAAGACACGACTTAGAAACTTACTAATATGTTTACATACTCATCTTCTCTCCCCCATTCTTCTCCGATCACAAGTTCCCAACTGGCCGAGGAAGATGGCCGCCCACACTGAGTCTGGTTCTGCCAGAGGTTTCTCCCTGTCAAAGGGGAGTTTTTTCTCTCCACAGTAATCAGTGCTTGGAACTGTTGAGTTTCTCTAAAATATTGTTAGGTCTCAAAATTACTATGTAAATTCCTTGAGATAATGTATGCTATGATTTGGGGCCTAGACTTCTATGGAAGGTTCTACCTTTTCAGAAAATAGGTCATTTCTCCATACTTTTATTTTAGTTAATTGATTTTTTGCCATGGATTTTTGTGAAGCACTTTGTAACCTTGTTTAGATAAGTGCTATACAAATACAAATTATTGTAGGAGAACGACTTTTTATTTCCCTAATCCTGTTCTGCCCGTGATCTTTGAGTGTTTCTCCGTGATAAGGGGATTGCTAGGAGTGTTAATGTGGCAATGATAAACTGTCAAATCCATGGTATGGCCAGGGTAAAATGAGTTTAATCATATTGTAGTTATCTTAAGTTATTTAGTTATCTCCACTTATTACTACCTAGTTTTCTAAAGAGATATCTTCCTTTATATCTTTATTCCAGGCTTTTAGTTGTTCAGTAAATGATTATGACCAGATATTAACCAAAATGTCAGCCACACTTCACACTTTACGATGACAATCACCAAATCAATTGTCCTACGAGAGAAAGAGATGGAGTTAAGATTTGATTGCTGGATGCAAATATAAAGGTTCTTACTGTTAGTTTGCTTTCAATAGGACCCAAAAGCCGGCAAAGTACAAGGCAGGTGAGAAGATAGATGAATTCAATAAAAGAGGCAAGAGATTCTGAGAAAAATAATTGCAGATATGAACAAGCTGACAGAGCATTTTCTGGTCATTCAGTATGTCTGAATCGGGCGTTTGACATTTTCTTGGTTCAAGTAGAACCGATGGCTCAGGTTGACCCAGTCATGTGAGAGTAATTGAAGATTCTACTAGTACATTCAAAATGAGCAAATTTGCCTCGTGAAAACCTCAAGAGACCTCAATCACAATGAGAGGAGCAGTGGTCCTACGAATTGAGACTTACAAGTTTCTGTGCTAATCTAATCTAAGAAGGTTTCATACTGCACTCTCATTTGCTTGCCATGAGGTGGGAGCTTTTCAACTTCATACCCCATAATCACCAAGAAACAACAGTTTGAGTTCCCTCCTGTTGTCAGCATCCTCATTCAGCCGCCACTGCCTTCTCCCATTAAGCTTACATGCTAATTGGTACCTTCCAGGGAAAATAGAAGGAGAGAAATAGGCACGACTCGAGGGATGTGGAAGCTAAACAACAAAAGAAACCTCAAAGTGTCTTTGGATAACTCACAGCTTTGAAATAGCTTTTTGTAGTCGTGCACCCAACAGCTGACTTTGCCTGTAGAAAATGTTTCCTTTCCCTGAATGTTTCATCATTAAATTTCAATTAAAAATTCATCAAGAAAAAAGTGAACACTGAGGAAATTACAAGTAGTTTGACAACAATGTTTGTGCAAAGCCCTGACATTGTGAACAGACAGCTGAGGTAATATTTGGAGAAGAATGAGTGTTTAGCTTGTGTTGTTCCCTCCAGACATGTGCCAGGGAACTCATTTACAAAGGCTCCATTCATATGCTTCAAGTTACCAACAGCCCCAAATGTGTTTGAGTAATTGTTAACAAAAGTGCAGTGTTATTTCTTCATGTGCCAAAGCGAACCTAAGACACCCACACAGACGTGCATTCTCAGTTAAATTGTGGATCAGTTTAGTAACCACTGTTGCTGTAGTGCCAAGTTGACATACATTATTTAAGTGTAACTGAGCACACAACAACATGTCGGACTGAGAATCATTTGCAGTAGTGAGTCTAGTAGTAGTCTTGAACTAAATCATGGATTTAGTAGGCTGTAAATAATGTGGCATTAAGCAGAGTAGATGACTCAACGCAAGTTTGTGTTTTAAATGATTTCATTTATCTGTGTGCTGAGTCAAAAGCTGTAGTGCAGACAGAGGTCATCCAATAGGGAGGCTTTGAAAATGTTGCTAAGCCAACTTTAGGCAGGAAGTGAAGCAAGAGACAGACAAGGAACAAAACTTCAAAATAAAACAGGGTATAAAAAAACTCAGAGGCAAATCCAAAACCATAACATAAAAGGCCAAATACAAAAAGTAATACGTTTTCTAAGAGCAGAATCACAACATTGATAAATACAACTTGAATGTCAGCATGACTGAACATTCTATATGTTGGCTCTTCTTAACCTCAACATGGACAAGTAGTTGCTGATTCAAATAAAATCCAAATCTAGAGAATTTTATGTGGTTTCAGGAATGTTGAGTGCAGTTCTAGCTATATAAGTAAATTAGATTGGAACTTATTCCTTATGAACAAGCCAGGTGAATTCTTAAATCATACAACCCCCCCCCCTGCATCAAGCAGTGAAGGCACTGGGATCTGCACCTTCACTGCTTGATGCTGCTAAATCCTCCACACTGGACCTTTAATGATCAACAACAGGGGCGTGTCTGACATTGGTTTCCAATATGGAGTCCGACCACTTCATCTTTTTTCCAGGCACTGCTTTATTGTCTCACAGTGTATTGAGTTAGTAGTCACGACACAACATGAGCAACATTTACAGAGAATGACATTGTACACAGGTGATCGATGTGTTTATGGCTTGAGCTGAATGCAATACGTAGCATTATCATTAAAAAAAACCTTGCCGTCATGTTCACATGAACACAGTTTTGAGGTTGTTGGGCTGAAAAATACAGCATTTGATTTCTAGTCGTCGGCTACATACAAAGAAGGATATGCAACATAATGTCTGACAATACAACTTTTGAATACATTTAAATGAATGATTTCAGTTGCACTACAAAGATTGAAAAGCAATATAAACTTGCATTTTATATATTTTTTTTAAACACAGATCATGAAAACAATGATTTTTGAAGCCAAGACAGAGGAGTTTTAAAGCTGGGGAAACTGAAGGCCCTATAGAAACTACTGGACCATCCTACCAGGAGGGAGGCAGGGGCCATTAGAGCTAACCCCAAGACACAGCTTTGTAAGAAACTGCTAAATTCTTGAAATTATACAATATACAATTAACACAGTCAGCGGATGTAGCTATGATATTTGGGCAAAGGCCTTTTGAAAGAGAAATAGTTCTTGCATTGATAATTTTGTAAATAAGCTGTACATATTAAGCAGATTCAGTTAGTCAAATGTTTGATTTCTCCAAATATCAATAAATGCATTTAGTGAAAAAAAGAGAGCAATATATCAGACCAACACGATATTATAATGCAATATTAGATTTTTATAAGCGTTGCCATGATGAGAATCAACATTTTGCAACCTATATATCTACATAATTTCCTTTTGGTACAGTATCAACAGGTGTACCAGGCCTGCTTTGAATGCTACATAAGAGGAATATTTCTCAGTTGCACATGAATTTGTTTTTGCTACTAATGGGCAATTCAAAGAATCATGTGACTGGAATCAGTGAAACCTATTGAGGGGTTTCACGGCCACAGAGGTGGGGAGAGGTAAGAGGAACTTCTGTGTGACTTTGGATCAACCATCCCCTGGTGGAGTTAAACATTATTGTTTGATGATATTACAGATGTGATTGTGCAATTGTCAGACGGATGTGTTTATTGTTTTATGGCTGCAATTTTATACTGCAGACAGTGTGGTGTCCAAGGCAACTTTTCCACTTGGAAAATAAACTCCATCTAATCTAATGTACAGTGGAATAGATTGCAATAACCTTGCAGCGTGTGGAGATATTGAACCTGGTATAAATTTCTCAGTTTAAAAAGATGACTGGCTATTCTCAGCTGGCACAAACACATAAAGGCATCGGTAATAAAAGAGACAGTTAAACTTGTGCTCAAATGTGACACATAAATTCAGTATTCAAATTATATAATATAATCATAACAGGGTTATATCAAACTCAACCCTCCACTGCTCCCAGTTTCTCTTTTTAACACATTGGAATTGAACTTATATTAAAATGTATCATCTCCTAACTATATGCATGACAAATTGTGTTTTACTTTATTAACTTTAATTTTTTTGTGTCACTGTATGTCTATCTGTCAGCTTGCGTTTATTTATTTTTTAACAAAACAAAAACTTTACCAAACAGAAACACTGTTTCCACTCGAAAAACAATTCCATTTTTAACTACTGCTGTTCTTTTGTTTGCTACCATCACAGAAATTTGACTTGTAAAAGTCAAGACTGTTTTCTTTTAATTCTGTAAGAATTGACACTCGTAAAATGAGACGTTGCTATGACTGCTTGATGGCATCACCAGTTTGAGCGAGCACTGCGATTTCTTTGTTGGCGTCAGTAAGGGATGAAGTCTCCAAGGAGTACTCTTTTATACTCTTTTATTCCAGGATTTAGCCAAGCTATACGGTAAAACCACTATATTACAATCAGGAACAGTGCAGATACAGCTATGATGTCATCAGTAAAGTCCCTAGAATTGTCCCTTTATATTGAAATACTTTATATTTACATCGGAGTGGGTCCTCTCTACGGAGGCCGACATGTTTTTTACAGTAGCCCAGACTGGACAAACTAAACACCTTTTGAGTTTTTATGACAACTGAAGGCTACCACAGGTTCTCTTTCATGTTTGGAAGGGGAGGGTGAGGTGAGGGTTATTTAGCTGCAACATACAACTTCACCACTAGATGTCACTAAATTATACACACTCAACCTTTAACTTAGGCCTGAAGCTATTATATGATAATTAGGTGGATCGAAGTGATTGAGAGAGACGATAGTATTAATTTGTCAGAGAGGAGCAGGAAACTCTCCCTGGACCCTGTGAGCCGTAGGTGTCTCCAGCCTGCTACAGCTTCAGTTTGAGCCTTTGTCACCAATCAGAACCTTAAGCCTAATATCCACCACAGTCCTTCCCTGCCATTCCTCACCTGCGAGAAGGGCTGTCTCAAGTGTTTCAGTTCTATCTGAATAACAGATTTTACAGTGCCTTTAATCAGTGAGTGGGGTCAATATTTGTCTTAAGAAGAGAAACTATGAGCAGCAGAGTGGTGAGCACTCGTAGAAATGATTACGAGGAAATGAATTAATCAAGACAACTGGTATACCAGAGGCCTGATGAAATCGACTTTTTGTATTATATCGAATTATGCATTTAGTTGTAGAAGGGTTACAAGCGGAACCAATACTCCAAAAAGACATGGAGAAAAGTCAAAATACAATTTTGGAGACGTATTGGTGCCACACCAGAAAAAGAAAAATGGATCATAATCATTTGTTAATATTATCAGGGTATGGTCGTACTTTCTCATTCTTTCTTTATCATCCTACAAGCGTGTGTGTGTGTGTGTGTGTGTGTGTGTGTGTGTGTGTGTGTGTGTGTGTGTGTGTGTGTGTGTGTGTGTGTGTGTATCTCAATCACACATGGTTTTTGTATTAACCTGCACAGTGAAAGCTGAATTTATGCTAAATCACGCCTGCTTTCACGCTGATTTCTCCCGGTGCTGCTGATGGTCAGTCTGACAGTGACAGACTGCTCTGACCTTCTCCAGCCCAAATCTCAGGGGTTTTCAACTTTAAAAACTAAACTGCAGATTCCAGAATCAAGTTAATCAATTAACCCCCTGCTCACACAATTTCTTTATCTGCACATCAACAGCCCTCTCTCTCATAGGGGATGGGGCATGGCTGAGATAGGATAGCAGAATTGATAGTTTATCAGGGGAATGATCGCCTACTGACAATAAGATGTTAAAAGTCTTTTCTTTTTCCAACGTGGCTGCAATGAGCTGCCATACATGGGGAATGCCATGTTTTACGCGTTGCCATGTAAAGCCATTTTGGCCTCGTCAAGTACTCCTCATGTGCATCATATTTTTATTGGTGCACTATGGACATTTTCTAAATGATTTTCTACTGTTCCTTTATTTCCATTGATAGAAAGTAATGTCATAAATTGTACATCTCTAGCTAACACCAATGAAAAAGAGATTAATAACATCTGGAACAATGTTCATGTTTGCATAGATTGATGAGGCTTTCCGTACATTCCCTGTTAGATACTTATATCTATAACATATCAGACAATAATTATTAACGAAATGTGGATTATGACAACTTATTATTTGTATAAACTTGGCAGAAATATGGCATCTTGGCAATGGGGGAATGGTGTTTTCCAGGTTAAGACTATTCTGTTTCTAATGTTTTATATATACGTTTTTTAGACTAAATGCAATCAGAACTGAGAGCAACATGACATCACTGCTAAACTTGTGTCTTGTCAGTTTCTTTGGTGTATGTGAAAAGTTCTCGTCTGCAGTCATTTAATGGACCAATGCTGGTGTATGATTTTGTTCTCCCTTAGTATCTGTGTTGTCTGCAGGTGCCACATTTCTATTACTACATTTAAGAAGCATGAGAAAAATACCTGAAGAAGAATTCACCTGTTTTTTTTTTTGTAAAGCCAAAGACTTAGCAGGGTATATTGATGCTTCTTAACTCGAAGATGTAAAAAGAGTAGTATTGTTTTAGGGCTTCACTCCATCCTTCTTTCTAAATACTAACAACAGGAAATGCTTCGCAACTTCAAATTGATGAAGAAAGCAAATGTCGGTAAAGGCATATTATTTGATGATGGCACATTTATGACAACTATTTAACTTCTGGTTTAAGCATTTATTGTAGAGCAAAGAACATAGGTATCCTGCACTGTCTTAGAGAATGTAGTCCTTCACTACATAATCGCCTGAATACTTTTTATTCAGCAGAGACAATAATTATAATTTCTTTCAATTAAATCACCAATATTTCCAACAGTAGCCGCCTGACTAACAGCAGCCCCTTGGTGACCTCATGTGACAAACGACAAATTGTCAACTAACTCCAAACCTACAAATCATTCTTCAACTGAGATTGATTCCACTGTCAACTCGGTGTCATACAGTTGATTTGTACTGAATTGAATTTAGAGTCAATCAGGCAACAGTGGTAAACAGCTGTGAAACATTGTGGTGCTATAAATGGTGAAAAGAATCTTGAAGGAATCAGGGAAAAGATTTGACCTGATCATCTCCACCAATAATTCAGAGTTAAAGTTTTACATTTCAAACTCCAGGACCACTTTCTGAACCTCTGCCTCTGAAAAGTAAAGAATGTTGTATAAAATTGAAGCTTGAAGTCTATCATAGTTAAATGCTCCTTTTGCTATTGACTCTATGCTATTGACAGCTGCCATTCAGACATTGTATCTAACATGTATACAGCAATTTCAAGGTATTGCTGGAAATATATCAGTATGTATCTATCTCTTGTGTTTCAGATAGACTGCATGGTGGCATTATTGTAAGCCTTTAACATGCAACACAACCATAAAAAAGGAAATTCAAGTAATTTTTGAGCCGTATAATCTAAAGGGCATAGTTTTCTCAATCCTTCCCAAAAAAGAAATGTACAATTTAGAGCTGGACGTTTTCAATTTTTAACACAGGCGTGTTAGCGTTTCCCTCTACAGTGTATCAATGATAATTCTATAACTTTTTTTATAACTTCATTCAGTATAAAATGTGGCTGCTGGGAAAAACAACCATCGCCGTTCATTGATACTCACTGTTTGACAGATTTGACTAATTCCTTCCATGAATTCACCTCTGAGCAGAATCTGGCCCAGTTTGACCTCCATAATTTTACCTCTATGAGCTGCTGCCAAGAAAAGGCAGCAGAACAATTAAGTTGTTCAAATATATAAAGATATGTTCCCTGGTTTTGTTACATTGACCAATAGTGTCACAGAACTCTCCAAAACTCACTTTTGATCATTATAACTACTGGACTCTATAATTAAATCAGGTAGTATATCTTTAAGAGTGGGCACAACAACCCTCCATCCCATATTGCAGGTCCAAAGTTCAATGCACCTCCTCACTCCTGCCTCTCAACTATGTCACTAGCACAGCAGCAAAGAGTAAACACTTGGGCTGTTTTATAAACGTCTGATGGCAATATCTCCTCTGTTTAAACTGGAGTTTTACTTCTGCAAACATGTGTCGGCTATAGAGCTGCCATGAGTCGGTAAATAAATCACAATCCTTTCAGGATATAATCAGTTTTTAATTCCAATATTTAAAAGTTGACTTTATCTGTTGTAGAATTTAAATGTGTTAGCTACAGCTGAATCTGCTACGAGTTATTTTTGTTATTTTAATTCTTAAAAGTGACAGACAATGCTGGCTAACAAAGAGGCCTGTTGTTCTTTTTCAATTAAAAACATGATCGCAACAGAAGTCATTAGCATTGAATTGAATCACAGTATTGAGCTAACCTTAAAGATCAAGAGCCATTATATTATATTATATTATATTATGAACCCCTGCTATTGAAAAATGTACTTAGAGCTCTGATGTAATGGTGCAGTCACAAACACCAGTACAGCACAGTGTGAAGCACAGTGGGCTGTGACTCGTACAGACACAGAACATGATGCTGGGAAACGATGCATTGCCCCCTCTAGGTTGGTAGAGAATCAACGCCACAAGGGAAGGACATGAAGAATCTCAGGGTTTCTGATTGCGCTGGACTGCCATGATGAAGACTGCGATTAGCCTGAAGATGAAGGCCTCAGTTAATTGAATAATCTGTGTCGCATTAGTTGCCTATTGCTATGCATTCTGGGTAATGACTGAGAAGAATGAGACTGTGGCTACAAGTGGCCCAAAGTATTGTTTGCTTTGCAGGATGTCTGGGTCTCAATGTTACAGACAGAGTGAGGGTCTCAGATATCAGACAGAAGGACAGAGTGTTACTATCTGTCCTCTACATTCAAGGGAGGAAGTTGAGTTGTTTAACTGCATTTTGGACGCATCTATCTGTGGACTTTTCTGAGCACAGTTGACTCCGAACATGCTGGAGGGATTAAATGTGGGAAGAAAGGATGTTTAAGCTACCTTTCCAATAGATTGATCGATGGATGTTTTGGATGGAAAGTAGGAGATGTAAAGGCAAATAAGATGTTTTTCCTCACGTGAACAACGTCTCGAAGGTATATTTAAAGATTAAGAATACCACATTGTTGTAGTACTAGTTGCACTAATGTTGCAGTCACAACAGAGCCCTAAGTGTCATGAGTTAACAATATGTCAATTATTATAGATATTTCTACAAGTACTACATTTGGGATTCCATAACAGATTTCATGGATGTAAGGTCAGAGGGTCATTTTAATTATTAGGGATTATGGACTGGGGACAATGAATATCTATTCTGTTCTGTAGCTAGTGGCTACTCTATGTTGTGCTGCCATACCTCACTGCTAGCAGGTTTAATTTTTATTTAGATTTTAATTTAGTTTACCTTTTTGTCATAAATTTCCTAATTCTGCTATGTGAACATTTCTATTTCCGTGAAATGTTTGCAGATGTTAAACTTCAGCTTTCCTTCTGACTAATACTGGTTTTATAGATACAGATAACCTATCCAATAAACCAGATTGAAAAGGCCAAAAGCGGTGGGGAAGAATATTCGTGAGTAGGAATCAATCTTGGAAACGTGTACGTGCATCCTGTTTTCACGCCAGGCGCCTGAGCGGCAGTCGTCGAAGCAGCAGAAGAAGCTGGTGCAGTCTTTTCCGTCCAAACACTCGGAATCGAAATCATCCTCATCATGATACGGCACAATGTTGTTCATCTGCAGCAGGGACGTTCCCGGTCGGATGTTCACCATGCTGGACGCCCTCTGCTGTGGAGGTGTTACACATTCAGTGGGTTCAAAAGGGAATGACATGAATAAAAGAAAGAAGAGAAGTGTCAGGTACCTGTGTGTTAATGCTGGCTTTAGCCTTCTTGGTCTGTCTGTTGCTGGTGAAGTAGTGCAGAGTGCCATACTCCATGAGGGCAGCGAAGGTGAAGATGAAGCAAACAGAGACGAACAGGTCCATGGCAGTGACATAAGAAACCTTGGGCAGGGACTTTCTGGAGATGGTGCTGAGAGTCGTCATGGTGAGCACTGTGGTGATACCTAAATTGATTATCACAAAGACATGGTATATTTGTACACAGTTGTATGCAAATGGTTGGCCACCCCTGGCACACTCACATAATTATAATTTTTGAAGTGTAAAAGTACATGCAACCAATGCAGCAACATTGAACAGACATTGAATGTCTTTTCAAATGAAATGCACTGTTACTGGTATTTATATTGTAGATCACAGCCATCGAAAAGCTCAGAGAACAGGTTGGTGTCTATGAGAGTGCCTTTGACTGGTTCATCTCCAATCTTTCTGATAGGAGTTTTTCAGGGTCAGTTGGTCCCTATAGGGTCTGCTGGTCTCACCTGTGGTGTGCTCCAGGGTTCCATACTTGGTCCATTACTATTTATGTTGTAAATGCATAGATCACATCATTAACCAATTTAAAGACGTCTCCTACCACTGTTAAGCTAATGATATTCAGTTGTATGTTTCATTGAGACCTGATATGGCTGATAAAATGTCTAATTTAGATTGTCTGACTGCCATTAAGGACTGGATGGCCAACATTTTCCGCAACTAAATGCAGATACAACTGAATCCTCCTTATTGCTTCAGACATCATAGCTTCCTAAATTCATCACTCTCCCTTCTGTTCAGACTAATCTCAGAAATTAGTCCATGCTCTTTGACCATCAGCCCCTGAAAATGTTAATCGTCTGACCAGTTACGTACACTGGGCCAGTTTAAACAGGAATCAGATTGTCTACTCTGCAGTTGGTTGCTTAGCAACAGAAAATACAACGAACGAGCAACAGCGGTGGTGAAAAGTAAGAGCTGTTTTCATACATGAATGTCATAGAATGTCTGTACAATTGGGTCCAGACCTTCACCAGAGTTTGTTTTTCACATTTAAACAACACAGCAGGAGATTCTCTGCTCACTCACTCACAGCCAGTTTGCGGTGTCTCTACAGCCCAGGTAGATCACTGGGGTCCCGTGTATCTGTTAAAGGGATAGTTCACTGAAAAATGAAAATTCACTCATCGTCCGCAAAACACTTTAGGAGTTTCAGGGGTAAACAGTGTTGCAGCCCAATCCAATACAATTGAAGTAACTGGGGACACCTTCTTCAAACATAAATAAAACTACAGAAAAAGACATAAAATGCCTCCATACTGCTCCTGTGGTTTCATCCAAGTTTCTGTAAGCCCTGAAATTAAAATTTGACTTGAAACAGCTTCATTTCCATCATGTTTCCCCCTGACTTCCGGTCGCGGACTAAAAACATGTTGTAAACGATGCAGTTTCGAGTCGAATTTGAATGTTGGGGCTTACCGACACTTGGATGACACCAGAGGAGCAGTATGGAGGCATTTTATGTTTAATGTTGTTTATTTTACGTTTGAAGTAGGAGTCCCCAGTTACTTCAATTGCATTGGATTTGGCTGTTTACGTTGTTTACCCCTGAAACTGAAAACTGTTTTGTGGACACTTCTCCCACCACAAAATGAATTTTCATTTTTCAGTGAACTATCCCTTTATTTGTATATGAGCATTATGAAAAACTCTTCCTATAGATTAATGTTCTGCAGTATCTATTAAAGCCTATTAAAAACAACTGAAAACCCATTTGTTTACACTGGCTTTTTCTCACCATGTGCACTGTTGTGTTTGAATCCATGCATTTATATTGTCTTTTTGTTGCATCTTTTTCAGAGTTTTTCTTTTATTTAATACTTTTATTGTGTATTTCACATTACTGGTGTTATTTTATTCATATGAAGCACTTGGTGACCTTTACCTGAAATAGCTGCTATTGTAAATTCACTTAGTCACTTAGTTACTTACTAAACTTAAAATAAAATAACTTAACTGCTGCATTTGCAAAAGTTGGGTCTACTACTTGTGAAACACTCAAACCTTAATGAGTACATTAGACCTAAGTGACCGACTGTAATTAAGGTCCAGAGCTGAGAAAAAAATACTGAGGTCACAGAGGAGCCATAGTTTCCTCTAAGCAACTGACTGACAATCAGCTTATAAGAAGTGTAAGTTATAAAACAGATATCATCAAGCTATAATTTCCTATAGACTAATGAAGTTAAAATTCAGCTTTCTGGCTCCATTCACCAAAGGTGCGTTCGGAGGAAAGGGAGGAGAATCTAACTGTGGGGGGTGGAAATTGTTTAGGATGGATAGAAAGAAGAATGAATTCAATACAATGTCATATCCTGCCTTTAGGTGCTTTTATGAATGTCCTTGCTCTGATAAATTCAGCTGGTTATTATTACTGTGTGGTGGTGAATCTGAATACAACCAACCTATCGCATCACATTCTCATTCAAAGAGCTCAGCCCTTTAAAAATATGAACAGCAGGGAAACCAACAAATACATACATCTCTACTGTAGATTTCAACCTTTTTTCTTTTAAACTGTCAAAGATTACTATGTTATATAAGTGCACTCTGAGTAAACTCTTTATAACATAGAGAATATATCAAACCTAGAGACGTGCGGGCTGGGACGGCATCCTTATTGATCCAGAAGGAGACCCAGGACAAGACTACGATCATGCTGCAGGGGATGTAGGTCTGGATGGTGAAGTAGCCCATTCTTCGACTCAGGTCAAAGAAGATGGTCATGATTACATATTCCCCTGGAAGTTGAACAGAAAGGTAAATCTAGATATCAAAGAATGACCAAAATCCCAGGTAAATAAGTGGGTGTTCAGACAGTAGTTATAAATTAAGGTGAGAACACACCGAAAACTCAGTGAGGATGTATTTGAGATGCAATCGCTCAGATCACATTGGGAAGTGTCCATATTCTTTTAACAGTGTGAAATGATGTACGTGTATATTTGCATATAGAGCGGGGGGGGGGATGCAATCATAAGTGGTCATTGGAGGCACATGTGGAGACGCATTTTAATGTCAGGTGTGAAAAGATGAACTTGCAGTGCCAGTTGATAATACCAAGTCTGATCAGGGCCAACATGTGTTCGTGGATGGAATTTTAATAGAACCCTTTTACGTTTATTTTGAGCCGTTTGTCATTTATTGTTAAGGTGCTGTGATGTAACAGGAGATGGCTACATAATTAAAAATACTCTGATCCAATTTCCAGAAAGGCTTCCGGCCAGAAAGACAATTCTGTGTTTAAGAGTTAGGGTTTTTAAAGCAATATTTATTATATATAAATTGAATTGTCCACAGCAGTTAGTTGGACCTTTCCAACTTTGACTATAAAATCTGATGACCTTGATCATTTTAATTTAGAAGGAAAAAGATTGGCTTTCATTTCCCCCCAGTGTAATGATAGTAAATATCTCAGAGCCATCTACATTTTGAAGGTCCTCACTGTGTTCCGAGCCACTGCTGTGTGGTCATTTACTGACAAATATAAAGGGCCCCACAGAATACCCTGTGGCATCCCACAACACATGACCTTTGACTCTTTTGACTCATTTACATAGGAAAGTGATGAAATAAATATTTGTTTGTCTTATATATCTGCAGGCCTTTGGTGTTACTGCTGGATGTGTTCCTGTTCTGTGTCCCCTTTTTCTCCTGTCTCTTCTCTAGCTCCACCCTGATCAGTCACCATTGACGTGCACCTGGCCATTGGATTGAGGTTCTTTAAAAACTCCTGTGTCAGGATCAGAAGAGAGAATTCCAGTGTGGGTCCTGATGGTCCTGCTGGGCCTCAGTCTGGGATTTTAACATTGTGTGTGTTGTCGTTTGATGTTAATAAATCTTATGGTTTGGGCTGTTTTAAAGGCTTTGTGTTGTTGTTTCGTATCAGTGGTGGTCAGTGATCTAACATAATCGTGGCTCCTAACAATTGGTTTGTTACAGAAGAAATCAAAGAAGCTGTGAAGAGTGCTGAATTCCTGCTTATTCTACGATAAGGGTCAAAGTTAAGGCTGCAAGACCAATTCCTTTTACTAAATATGAAACAGAACAGTTACTTTTTTCATGTTCACCTTATTTTAGATATAATTGAATTTCTTTCTTTTTTAAGTGTACCAATACATTTGACCATATGTATGTGATGTGGCTGAACTATAACAGTTCTCACCTGATTGGGTGTGGGCCACATCAGAGCTGTTCCTCAACCCAACGAAGGCAAACTGATAGAGTCTCCAGTATCGCTGGTCGGCCACCTCTACCGCTCGTCTCTGCCACCGGTACATGATCTCATTCTTAGGATAACCATCTGCAGAACCCCCACACCCAACACAGTCACATAATAGATGAGTTAGCAGCCTTACAAATGCCTATGATATGTAACAGGAAGCTCACATCTGTCATTCAGAGCACTGCACATCACAGGTGAACGATGCACCATGGCAAAGCAAAGGGAGCATTCAAGATGGAACTGACTTTCCCAGTCTCATGAAATTTCTTCAAATGAGCAAGATGTCTTCAAATGCAAATAACCGTCCGTGTACTAACGCATGTGGTATGTTAAAGTGAGCTTTGACAGGCACTGCTGCAATAGTGTGTAGTAGGGTTGTTCAGGTAACACAGTGTAATTGCTCTACCTGAAAAAGGAAATTCCTATTTCTTTATTTAATTAATAATTTTTGATTATATTAATATATAAATTATTATATGTTTAGTTATGTTTGCTTGTTGAGAATTCAGTATTTTATTTGACATGAGCTTGTATTGCTTCTAAAATCGATAATTTTACATTTAAAGGATTGAAAATCTAAATCGAGATTGAAAGAATTGTTTAGTCTTCAAACCTAAACTATATTATTTCAGTGCCTTCCAAAGTTACTTGGGTGAATAGGCAACATTCTTTTGTCGTTGTGTCCACAAATGTCTCTTGGGTACTGATTCTTCTGCATTCTATAATTACATAAACTGGCTCTGTTCACGAACATTTTATATTAACTTTTATATATACTTGTATGTATTATAATTAATAATATACTTAATATAAGTGTGCAATGCATCCTAAGTCATTTGATTAACCTGGAACACACCAAGGAGTAAACTCAGTGAACTCTCTTCTACTTCTCATTTATATTCTCGGCAGACGAGGCATGGGAAGTGAATTGCTTCCTGCCACCAGATAAAAACGAGATGGCTCCGTTCTTTGCCACTAGAAACTATGTAGATGTTTAGTTGTGGTGAAGTGAAGTCTGATCACAAGTGGTCACTCTGGCATCACAATGAACTCTACTTGTGAACGGATCACCCTGGACACACATTAATGGCAGGTATGAACAAAGCCATAGTTACAGTTCATGAAGTTACCACTTGTGCTCCTTTTAAGATATTTAGTGTGACTGTGCTGGTCCTGACATTTGTCCTCAACTCCATGGAATGGTCTTTGCATTTTTCACTGGTGTGTGTCATGAGAGGCTAAAGCACAATGCAAGAGACAAATGAAGAATGACACAGACAGCATGAATCAGACTGGGAGAGGGTGCATAATGCATTAAGTCTGTCAGAGAAAATGGGACTGGGTGACCTCCTCTCTCTGCTCATGGAGCTGATGATTGATTGATACAGGCTTAGAGAGGGCAGCCTCAAGCAGATGGGTCGTTTTGCAAAGAGAAGAAAGGAGGGCTTAGGCTCTATGCTAGCCCACACAGAAGCCCCTCTCTCTGGGCAAGTTGAAGTCGAGATGACTGGTTCGAAAATGGAAGGGGAAAATGTTGGACCACCTACAGCTTGAAAACTCCAGGGGGCATGAGTGCTCATCCATTGGAAAGTTATGCAGCTTAAGGTAACACTCCGCATTAATAGTCAACCTGACAAAAACAGAATTGTGACAGAGAAAAAGCAAGTCTCAGCATTGTTTGATTTCCTTCCCAAGTGGGACTGCACACAGCAAAGGAACTTTGTTCACTGTGTAATTATTCCAACAAATGTAGAAATAAATATGACAATTAAATTGTGCAATGTTTAAAATGGTGTCACCTAAAATAGAACTACACGACAAAAAACACAGATGCACACACTAAAGCTGCACAGACGACAAAGATATTTCAAGAGTTGATACATCGACATTAAAACCTGTCCTACCTTAGCGTGTACATGACCCTCCCATTGCTCCACAGCCTCAAGAGGCGGTTAGGAGTGGTGATCCAGTGGGCGTCTGATTTGCGTGAATTCCGGAAGAATGTGTCGGGAATCCAGATTTTGCCTACCATGTTACTGTTTAGCATGAGCAGCTTCATCGAGCTGTTGAACTTCAGTCGGCTGTCGTACCATGTCTGGGCAAAGAAGATGTCAATGGTGTATTCCTGCAACAGAGATAAGTAATCCATGCAGATACAGCCAGTTAAAAATATAAATTTATAATAAATGTACAATAACTTTATTATACAAGAGGATTTCTAAATTGTTACCTAAGAAATCCCTACAGCCAGTAGAGACTCTCTAAGAGAGACGCTAGAGCCAACTAATGGATGGACTGCCATGAAATCCTCCACTGAGGATCAGTTCTAATCTCTACAGTGAGACGCTGACCTCTCATATAGCACAATCATTGGGTCAAAATTTGAAGTTATTGACTTGATTTAAAAAATTTTGACTTGAGGGGCTAAAACAAATCTTTTCTACAAACATTTGCGATTACCATACAGACAATGAAATCAGCCCTTTACTGAATCCATTACTCTAGTGACACTAGGTTTGACAATGTTTTAGTTGAGTATTTAATGGCACATTTAAAAATGCAGCAAATTGAAGCACACAATCAAAAATCTAAACTCAGAGGCACTTCATTGCTGTATTGCACACTTTGAACCATAGCTGAAGGTGAGTATCCATCTGGTTTTGTATTCCCTTTCAACTTGTCTACAATCAGACTTCAAGTTGAAACACGGTAAATTAAAAACAGAAAACACTCAAAATAACCCAAAGAGGTGGAAGAGTAAGTGTGTCGATAATGGCAAATGCAACCAGGTGCAATGGAATCAGATTGAGCAAAAACTGATATTTGCGAATCATGCTTCTAAAATGTCCACTGAAAAACACCAATGTGACACAAAGTTTTCTATATTTTTTTGACCATTCTAGTTTTGGTTGTTATGTCATCTTAATGCACCCCATTCTGGTTAAATGGCATCAACTGGAAAAAAAAAGTGCCACCAGCTGTCAAACTCGACAAACCAGCTCAGTGACATTTCAATGGAAATTGACCTTCAGTTTTCCTCAGTGGCTCAAGGTGGAACATTATTGGAGAAAATATGTGGAATTCTAAATAGCTGTGTCATGTTTTAAAGGATCATTAAATTAACCTTCACACTATTGGATATATTGCCTTCGATTATTGTACAGACATTCACGGTCCCCAGAGGATGAATCCTAATGAATAAAATGATTTAACAGGAAGTCAGTGGAGGCAGTCTCACCATGTTGATGGGGTCCACTGGTCCGATGCTGTTGACATACACGCCTGCTTCAATCACTGTTGGCCTCACTGAAATATATCAGAAGACAGACATCAACTTACACAGAACATATTTGTTAACTGATGTTATTAACATATATCACAAGGTGAACGATAGCAGCGAACAGCATATTACATGAAGGGACTTCATGTCACGTCAAAATGTATGTCTATAGCCCCGAATCACAAAGCACACACTTTCCTCAAGGCCAACAGATTCCTGTTATATTATTTTGATATCATCAGTGAGGAATTTAACTAGTTATATAATGAAGCCTGGAAAACAGACCAATCAGCAAGCTTGTCGTTATTTGTTTTACATCCATCCTGAAAGGGGTCGAGCCAATCACAACCACTTATGAAAAATGGGGAGCGTTTGACACAATGACTGACAGATGAGCACCCAATGGGAGTGTCGTTAAGCACTTTCTTTAACAACCAGGGTTGGCTGCCACTGATGTGGAGAGGTCTGTTAAATCCACCATAGAAACAGTATTTTGATAGGTTGTGAGTCTGCTCTGCGACTGTTGATAACATCCCTTATAAACTGATAATGAACTGAAGCTTTCCCAT
The DNA here is from genome assembly GCF_022539355.2 of Hippoglossus stenolepis. Lineage (NCBI taxonomy): Eukaryota > Metazoa > Chordata > Actinopteri > Pleuronectiformes > Pleuronectidae > Hippoglossus > Hippoglossus stenolepis. The sequence goes on from NC_061492.1 coordinate 23,810,571, forward strand.
TTGTAAATGCAAACTGGTCTAGAGATGCCAGACTTCAAATAAAGTATTTTGTGAAGAAAACCTTGAATCTCTATCTTAGCACAAGAAACCTATGTAGCTGTGAAATAAAGAATGAAATTGACTTGCCTCCGATGTCAGGGCGCAGTTTGTTGTCGTAGCCCTGCAGCAGTTTATTTAAGATCAAAGTCACATCGCTCTCATAGACCCTTGGTGATAAGACCCAGGTCTTATTTATGGGCACATCTTCATAGTCCTCCTCTTCCTGTTTAATGGGCCCAAGCGCTGCACTGTGGAGTAGAAAAAAAAACACGGTAAGAATTTGTAGATTATATGAGTGGGTGTCTTTGAATGTCAGATGATGGTTCTGCATGTATGAAATGGCTCAGTGGTCAGATTTGAGCATTTTGTTAGTTTTGACATGACAGTCTATAGTTAACGCGTATTTTTTGTCAACTGATAAGACTCAGTATTTTACATAATTTGATTCTCTTTTTGATGGAAATGACCTATTTTAGCATTGGAGGCTCCAGTTTCCACTACACTTGCAGACGTTTCAGTGTACTGGGATTTGTCAACAGCCTCACTGTCCCAGCAACTGCATTTGAGAAACGCCCATACCGAAGAGCCTTGACATCACAAGTTTACTTTGTTTTAGTTGGAGGAGGTTGAAAAAGTCCCATCCCCCTTCAGAACTTAGATTTCTGTCATTTCTCATTCATCCATCCATTGCCACAACTAATCTGGGTCTACACAGGCTTAGCAATTGCACAAATATGCTATATGTCCTTCTTCCAATGTTTACATTCCTATTTCCCTGCCCAGTGTTCCCTGTTTAACTATCTAGTTATACTCAAATATATAGGCATCGTGGGGCCTGTTCCAAGAAGCAGGTTTAACAAACTCTAAAGTCTGAGTCTATGAACCCCAAGATTGGAAACTACAAGTTTTCATTTCCAGAACAGCTGACCAGAGTTAAATCTATCAACTCATTTAAATTCAGTGAAGCCAGAAGGATTAACATCTGGCTTCTTTAATGTGTGCTCAAGTGCTGAAATCCTGTTTGTTAGAATAAATGATTCGATATCTGTTCAGCTGTAACCTGATGGAGAGATGAACATATAACATAAGTTTATAGATCCATGAACGAACCTCATCGTCTGAACCAGTCACAGCCAGATGAGTTTAGTGAATTGCAGGTGAAAAAAAAAGTACATTTACCAGTACTATTTAACATTTAGAAATGTACTCAAGAGCATTCAATGACCATATCACAACATGTAGTAAACACAGTAACTGAAAAGGTGTTAAACATGTTTACTTAAAAACTTTAAACGTTTTCAAAAAGTCTTTGTGCCACACAGCAAACATAAATCAGATCTCACATAATCTAAACTAAATGAACTAGTAAATGATAACCAGAAAGTTATCCTAATGTCCACATTTAATATATTTAATTATAAGCTGAGGACAAACCGACACAGTGTAATATGTTAGAGATCACTGTACTGTCCTCACATTGATGACTGACTGATCCTTAAAGAAGTAACTTTAGTAAAGACTAATGTACGAGCAGAATTTGAATCTTATCCCAACTATAAACTTAATCGAAAAGTGTGATCATAAATGCACTGTGATATTGAGCGAGAAAATGAAGCATCATGCCAGAAGGAGGAGACGGAGAGACAGGAAATCCTCCGGACATTCTCCGGAGTGGTTGTTGATGTGAACACAAATGTCCAAGTGAGAGCCTCTGGACTTTCTGCAGAATCTCTGGAGGAGCCAATGTGAGAGCACAGCTGGAGATCGTCCACAGAACCCCAAAATGTACAAAAAAACTAAAAAAACTGAAAAGACTACAGACTGAATATCTAAGGACGTAAAAGCGGCGCCTACGTACACGTAGGAGACACCAATAAAGACGTCAAGAGAGCTTTTGGTGATGAAGGCTGACGCCAATGTCTATGAGCTGTGAACAAAAACATGTGATCTCCGCAGCAAAATTATTATGTTACTTCCTGCCTCTGCATGCTGCACCACCTGAAACTATAGAATTGTCTTTGTGTCTTTATGTCTTTATGTAGTAAGCTGTAATTTTATAATTTTGGATGTCATTATCCTGCACAGTGAACTGTTAAAGAGATCTCAGCTGCTGGGACGGAACACCCAGGGTTCCCCTCATTTCAGGGTACACAAACTCAGTTTACTAAGCCCAATTTCTGGTACAGGGCCCTGGGGAATTTTCAGTGTGTAATAATGCACCTAATTCTATTTGGAATTTGTATAATGAAGCCCTTGAGGTGTTTCAGCTGTTCAGCAGTCTTCACTCAAAAGGTCTCAGAGACTTCTGATGAATCAAATGAGCTTTAGTTTAATCCCTCCAGCTGTCTGCACCGTCTGTTTTCCTCCAACTTAAGTGTGTATGTAACCACAGTGACTTCTGCCTGGGGCTACGTCAGACCACATCTGACAGGTGGTGACCTCTTGACTTCTGAAAAGTGCTTGAGCGTAAATGTAACTTAATTTACATGTGGACATCTCTCCTTCTACCTGCTGCACTGGTACACAGGGGATTAGCAATAAATCTAATCTATGCTGCCATTATGTACAAGCGATATATGTCTATTTCAAACAATGTAGCTGTCAATGCTCATATACCGCCATGTGTCCTTTACTTTGGCGTGGTTTCTAAACAATACAACCCTAAGAGGGCAGTGCAGAGTCGAGGGTTTCTGTCAACAAACATGGCGACGGTGGAGGAGGTTGTGATAATGGACCTCTTAGTAAAAGAGGCAAAAGGCCCCACTTTGTAAACAGCAATGGTCTGTGAGGCCATTAAATACGTTGTGACATGTGGACAGTGAATTCTTTGTTGCGGTGTGTCCCAGGTCGTCTCACTTGAACTATTCTGTTGGTACTGCTCCGTTTGATCGCTTTCATCCATAACTGTAAGATTTTAGACGATATTAACAAACATGGACAAAATGAATGCAGAGTACAGATTGAATGTCGTCCTTTTCCATATCATATAGCATAAACTTACATTTAGATTCCTCTGTCAAATCGATATCAGAATCAGGTGTCGAATATCACTGCATCACATGTATTCTTATAAACAGATGTGAAAGAATCTGGATCCGAATCAAGTTTTCTTCTTTTCTTCTTTCCACAGAGGCAGGTAGTAATGCATTACATTTACTCCGTTACATGTACTTGAGTAGTTTTTTCAATAAATTCTACTTAGAGAGTTGTTTTGCAGAATACTTTTTACTCCTACTCAGTTACATTGATGATGAAACAAAACTACTTCCACTCCGTTACATCGGGCCACCCACTTCTCGCTACTTTTCCTTGTCTGTGATTTATTAATTCTTACACTCAGCTGAGTGGACACAGTGATTTCCCAACAGTGACGCCCAGGCCACACTGAGAGTAACGGCTGCTCCGTGGATCTGCTGCATGTCACATGTGTGTGTTGTTCACACAGGCAGCGTGTCTGCAGCAGAGCTGCAATGTGAGGTTTCTGGTAGGATCACTGTATTTCCTTGAATAAAAGTACAACTCTATAAGCAACTATGCTATGAAACTGTGCATCTTCCTGCATTTCAATAACACTAAACATCTTGATCAAACAAAACCAATTTTTTTGAATGACTGCATCTAAGCCACTCCTGCAGGGATTGATAGTTTTATTTTATTTTATTGTCTTATCTTGTTCTGAATATAGCACTGAATCAACACCACGTCTCCATATTTGTGCTCTTCACCCCTTTTATCTTACAACCTAGTTTGGAAGATGTATATTATATGGCATAGATTTATTTTGCTTCATTTATTGGAATATTATTTTTATTTTTGAATGTCTGTATCTTCCTATCTATTATTTTAACATTTTTTATGTTTGTTTTGGAAACTGAATGCATGTGCACACACAATGCAGGCTGCATCAAAGCTTTTCCTATGAGGATTCAGTGAAGTTTTTTATCTTGATGTTTGAAAGCAAACACTGCTTAACAGGATGTATTTTGGCATTTGCCTAGTTCTGAACATGTCACTTTATTAATGAAAATCAATGCGCACTTAACATGTAACATATCCTGTTTGAACGCAATACATTCTAATGAAGTAACTCACTACTTTAGTAGTTTTTTTCTGAAATACTTTTTTTTACTTTTACTCTGGTACTTTTACTTCTACTTGAGTCATTATAATTATAAAGTAACAATACTTTAACTTGAGTACTGTTTCTGTTTACTCTACCCACCACTGTTCAGAATCAAGTGTCTGTTTTCCACTGTCCTGCCATGCTGTGTCTTTACCAGGCAGCTACACATGGCTGAACTCTCCGTCTGTGCCAAGCTGCTCTTCTCTCTCGACGAACACGGACCTGATTATGTGAAGAGACCTGGCGACTTGGCGTAATACAAAGACATGACCTCAACCATGGCACAATAACCCAGCACACTGTTATCCAACACTCATCTGAATCTGTGTCCTGAAAAGTGGCTAAATTGAAAAATAAAACGCTTTGTTTAAAACCAAACAGCTTTGTTCTAGCTCAAATCCGTCTCCTGTGCAGCCTTGTCGCTGCTGGGGAGTGGACATGACTACTAGAACCTACAACTTGCAGCCTATCTTTGCCATCGGCACTAGCACCCCGACGGCGCCTGCCCACAGGAAATGCAGACAATGACTAGCTCAGCTGGGATTCCGCCTCATTGTGTTCACCAAACTCCACATCCCAGAGATACAATCACATGCTCAGTCTGCTCCATTTAATCCAACTCTCTAATGCTAAAACTCTCCCTCCCACTGGTACCGTCACTTTCTTTTATCATTTCAGGTTCAATCAATTGGTCTTATCTCTTTTCATCCCTGCAGGGCACACACCATCACTCACCACAATAGACTGGATACAGCCTATAGTGTAACTGAGCTGTCAGCTGCTCTTAACAATGTTAAAGGGTTAAGGTTTACATTAACTCTTGACAGGGGTTCCTTAACAACTTGAAAATGAAAAAAAATGAATTGTTTTATGAATCCTCTTATGTGTCAGAAAAATGCTTGTTATATCCATTTTCTTCAAACTGAGCCCATTTCTTCATTTTCTAATTGTCACTTTTGAAGAGAATAACTAAAGAACAACTTCATGAACAATAGAAGCAAAGATGGACGTCCCTGCCAAGACTCTCTATTCTTTGTGATGGATTTAGCCTGTTACCAGAACCTGAATAAGAAACAGTTTAATTCAAGTAACACATTAGAGTCGCTGCCTGTTTGTGTCTGTGACCCTTGAATGTTTCAATACAGTTTGATTTGAATCAGGTTTATTCTGATAGCTGCCACCTTTAAGAAATGGCTCCCTGTGTGCACTCTGAGGTCAGACACTGACACAAGCTTCTGCCTCCTCCTCCCGACTCTGCTTTTATATGTTAACAAACTAACTCTCAGTAATTTCAAGAGGAGTGTTACAAACTCTTCTGTGTGATAAAGTTCAGATTTAAGCGCTGCATGTAATGTTGTTTCTATTATGCTACTGTCATAACACAACAGAGTTGAACAATTTGTAAAATAATACACATCTCGAAACAACACAATTATCGCAGTTTGTTAAAACATATTGATTATTTGTGGAACATATTGATACATATTTTCAGTTTACTTGTTGCCAGCATTTCATGTTATTACGTCCTGCACTCTTATGACCTGAAAGGGGGAAAGACAGCACATCCTCAATGATACACCAAGAGAAATTCAGCAGTTGTCAGACTGGACCTTACAGCACATCAACACCAGCGTCTGCCCTGACCAGAACCTCTCCTGACATCTTGGTGTCTTCTACCCACATGGCACTGCTTTTTCATCCAGAGAAGGTTTTTTGCATTTTGTCGCCTGTTTCAAACTTCATCAAAACCCCCCGGAGCGGAGGCTCTGAGTCAGACATTTGCGTTTGCACATACAGCCCCTCCAGAGAATGTCCGGAGGATCTCCGAATATTTGAATCATTTTGTTTGTTGCCAATAATCCTCCATTGCACAAGAAGAAAACTGTGCAGACAACTTCAAAAGGTACAGTAGGTGAAAGCTGAAGCAGATCGTGGCTCTATAAACTGTGGAGGGTGTTTACTGACGTCAGTTCAGGCACAAATGGTAATGCTGACCTTCAGAACTGAATTTCTGACAGATCTGGAGACATTCATGTGGAAAACACTGACTTTGTATTTCTAGTAATACGTTTCTTCACTCTGTCATTACAGCCAGTAGTTTTTACATGGGAGCGACGAGAGGAAGCTCATTATAACACACTGGGGCACAGCCTCCAGCACGGAGCCGCTTGAGCTCAGCTGAAGCTTAAAGTCACACATCTGAATGTTCTTGTTTTGATGCTGAGTGTTGATTCAACTGGAACCCTGGAGACTTTTTAGCCATGAATCAGTGACTCCACTGCGGTTCAGTCAGTTCACTACACAGCAGTGTGCTAATCAATGAGATGTGCCTGCAGTGGGTGATGTTTTTCATATTCTATAAGAAGGTATACACATTTTAACTTTTACCATTTTTACAACACAAGCGTGTGTGTATGTACCCTAAGCTGCGCATACAAGGTGATTTTTGACCCGATTTCTAAGACAGGTGACTCGTTTTAGAGTTGGATCAAATTTCTGCTTTGTTGTGCGTTGCTTGTTGTGCAGTGGACGGGGGGTGCAAGGAGCGATCTGAGGGTTGGACAGTAAGAATAATTTCTGTCGCAGTCTTCTCAGTCTCACACTGATAAATCATAGTCACAAGTCGATTCCCCAAATTTAGCACCTTTTCCCTCACTGTGTCAGCAGCAAGAAATTATTGCTGGAAGCAACTGCAAAGCAAGAAAGAACAAAAGGGAGAGAAAGGGGTTCTTACAGTACGTTAATCAGAGTTTAGCTAGTGATCAATTTACAGTGTAGTAGCTTTAAATGTATTAGCCTGACCAACATGCCCCTGTCTTCGAAGCCACAATGGGTCCATATGCTGACAGCTCTTTTTTTGGGACATTTCAGCACACGGAATGACACGATCCACTGTGTATGCCCGGTTTTAGTGGGGGGGTGGGTAAAGAAATAAGAGAAAACCGATGTTAACGGGACTCAGGTTGGTATTTTATACTCACAGGGCACTTTATTAGAACACCAATCACGTGGCAGCAGTGCAATGCATAAAACCATACAAATACAGGTAAGGAGCTTCAGTTAATGTTCACATCAAACATTAGAATGGTAAAAAAAAATGTGATCTCAGTGACGTATCATGATTGAGGTTTGTTTGACTTTTTCGGAAACTGCTGATCTCCTTGGATTTTCACCAGAGTTTTACTCAGAATGGACAGGAAAGACAGAAAAACCTCCAGCAAGTGGAATTGTTGATGAGAGACGTCTGAAGAAAATGGCCAGATTAGTTTCAGCTGTCAGAAAGGCGTCTGTAACTCAGACAACAGCTGTTTACACCTGTGGTGAGTAGAAAAGCCTGGAAATGCACGAGCAGATGCCATCATTTGTATGCTACAGGTAGTGTTGTTGCTGACCAAGTGCATCCCATAATGCAGAGATGGAGATGGACTTCCACATCTTCTCATGGCTGCTTTCACTTACTTTATTCATAGGACTGTTTCCATGGTGCTCTACTTCCTGCTGGAGTCTAAGCAGCAAAGTTGTTTACAATGAATTAAGTTTCATTCTCAGCGACTCAGTCTCAATATGTCTCTGAGTCTAAAACCAAGGCCGAGCAGTGCAAATAATGGGCGCTGTTTAGTAGTGAAATGGTTTACAGTAGAGATATGGCCATTAGGAATTAGAGAAGTTGCACATTGAGTGAGGTGTTTATTTGACTTTTGAGATTAATGTTAATACAAGCATGGAAGGGAATGGTTCCATTTTTGTATACTGGATAGTCCAATCAATTTTATTTGTATAGCGCCAAATTATATGTATATTTATTATAGATTATCTCAAGGCACTTTCCATAGTTAGGTTGTAAAATTATAGAGACACCCAATAGTTCCCACAATGAGCACACTTTGGTGACTGTGGAGAGAAAAAACTCCCTTATTAGGTGGAAGAAACCTCTGGCAGACCCAGACCCAGACTGTGGGCGGCCATCTGCCTCTGCCGGATATCATTTTAGAGAACAAGGGGACACATAAGGGGTCAAACCTGCAAGTAGAACCATGCTGGATTTTCAACGATTCCATCTTGTTTGGCATCAGATGAAAACCTTTAGTTAGTTTTGGAAGGGAAAGAGGTTTTTGATTGTGAGCGTTTGTAGGAAGATATTTAGGAGAAATGCTTCCACTGGTCTCATTTCAGATCAATCCTCTGGAAGTTTGATTAGAAGAGATCATGAGTTTCTCACCCTAACAATGCAGCTGCAGCTCAAGTAAAACTTGTATTAATACATGATTTTGCTGCCCTCCAGACATGGTAACATGTTAGACAAAAAGCTCTGTTTCTATCTCTGGTTCCACTGTGTGCAATGATTTTGAACAACATCAGTGCTACATCTGTTTTGCAGCCAAATCCAATACAATTAAAGTGAACAGTGACCTTGTCTTCAAACGTAAAAAAAAAAACAGAAACAAACATAAAATGCCTCCATACTGCTCGTGTGGTGTCATCCAAGTGTCCGTAGGCCCTGACACACAGGTCATTCACACCGTGTTTTAACACCTAAATGTCCTCTGTGGTCCTCCTCTGGAAAACTTTGCACATACACTGACCTGCACAGTGAAGCGGGACAGTGAACCAACAGTAAGCAGAGCATGTTTGATCGGAGGGGGGATCAGTTTTTTGTAAATTAGACTACATCTGCATCTGCATACTAAAGAGAAGATATTAACATGCATCAAAATTATATATATTAGGAATGCATTATTGGAAGACCACAAGGGGTTTAACGTCAGGACCACAGGCATGGTGGGGGTGTGGCCATGCTGTGCGCACTCTGGCTCTGGCAGCTGACCCTGGGTCCCTGGGACCGTGGGTCCCTGGGTCCCTGGGTCCCTGGGTCCCTGGTCCCTGGGTCCGTGGGTCCGTGGGTCCGTGGGTCCCTGGGTCCCTGGGTCCCTGGGTCCCTGGGTCCCTGGGTCCCTGGGTCCCTGGGTCCATCCGACGGCTCAGTACCACCCCTGCCCAGTTTTCGGCCGGGAAAAACCTTGGATACTCGCAGAGTCAGACTTTATTTGAAGAACGTAACGCGATCGCCCACGTTATATTTATTGTTTCATACCTGATTGCGTCGGCCCATTTTACTGGCCGTACTGACACACATACCAGTCCGGCCCAAGGGGAATCGTCCCTGTCTTCCCAATTAGCCACTCCCGGCCTGTCCAAATCCGCATCTGTCTTTGCTTCGCTTGGACATTCTATCCTTACGACTATTATTTTCTTAAATACTTTCCCCCCACATTTCAGCTTCGCTTCCGGTCTAGGCATAACTGTACTGTTTGTCCTAAATGAGAAATGAAAAAAGGAATTTATAGAAAAAAATTGGGACCTGTTTTTCGTTTTGAAACAAAAATGTTTTGCTTTGGTTTTTGGTTCTGAGACCAAAAGCCTTTTTTTTCGTTTTATAGTTACACATAAATGAGTGATTATCAGATGATACCCAGACCCAGTTGTCACATGCAGGGCAGTGGGCCTGTCCTTCCAGGACACACTTCACACCTGTGTGACCAAGTGACAAGGTTCCCTCAGGGCTCTGGTTCAGAACAGCAGAAACATCCATCATCACCCACTTGACACTAGAACAGAAACGTGCTCAGAGGCTGTGGAAACACAAAGGGGCGATGCAGGTGTAACACCAACACACACTCAATAGACCAACGGGCTATCACACAAATTAGAAAGACATGTTGATCCAGGACGGTTCATTTGAATGATCATTTCTCCGTGAAGCACAGGAACCTCAGAGGTTTTCCCTCTAAGGCCCCCCCAGCTCACACAGGGACCCTCAGAGCTGTGATCACAGGTACAACACAAGATGTTGGAACAACGACACAACAGCACCGCATGAAAGTCTGCAGCCATTCACCCTGACAAACCTCCCTAATGCTGGAGACATGCATCACCCCCGATCACACCCACCGATCACACCCACCGATCACACCCACTCACCAAAGTCCGAGCAGGGCGAAGAGCAGCCAGGGGTTCATGGCTTTGTCCTCCACGGTCCTGACAAAGAGCCGCTTCATCCTCCTCCTCCTCCTCCTCCTCCTCCTCCTCCACGGCGGGGGAACGAGCCTGTCGGTGTCCGCGGGAGCTGCGAGGGAAGCGGGTGTTCGTGTCGTCGGGTCGCGTCTGGATGCAGCCGATGCGGGTTAAATGAAGGGACGAGGGGATGTGAGAGATGCGTCCATGGTGTGTGTGTGTGTGTGTGTGTGTAGGAGGGGGGGGGACGTGGCAGAGTGCGCGAGGATGGAGAGCTGACTCGCCTTCAGTCCATCTGCAGTGCCGCTAACTGGCTGCGCTCACACTGCCGCCGCTGGAAGAAACTCCAATCGGTCTTTTCCTCTTCAATGAAGACTGATGTGATCGCTGTACGTGTTTATTATTGATCACTACCATTCACCCTGACGCTTCTGTGTCCAGCGACAACAGACACCAGCTGCTGTGTGATCCATCGTTGGTGCAGGACGCACTTCACCGTGTCCACTTTGGACAACCACAGGCTGGAGAGGCTGCGAGCAGCTGGAGCAGCTGGACACTGGGTTCAGCGTGTTGCTCAAGGGCACCTTGACAGAGTAGTGAGAGGTCATATTCATGCCACACTGTGCTTTAGGGTTTCTCAGTATATAGACAACGTTTTGGTACTACAGAGATCATATGGCCCAACACTTAAAAAACAAAATCTTTAAATTATGAAGTAATTTTGATTTTCTATATAGGCTATTGATAACATTTTGGTGAATAAATAATGAAACTGAGTTTGTTTTATTTATTTGTGGCCTTAACAGTATATCATGTCTACCTACGAATTCCACAGACGTCTGTATGTGGAACACATATCTCGCAAACCGTTAATCTTACGGCTTCACACTTAAAATAAATGTAAATGTATCCTTAATGGCCCAATGAAGTGCAGTGTCGAATATGGTGTGATTCGGACACACAATATGTTCAATCATCATCAAATTTAATTTGAATAAACAGGCAACCAGTGCTCTAGTGCGGTGTGGCAGTGTTCTTACATTCCCGAATAAACTACAGCGCTACAAGTGTAGCAGATGCAGAACTCTGTCAAGGCAGCAACATCCATAAAATATTATCCTCTGTAGCAATTAATCAACAAGTACAAGTGCAATGTTTGTTTTGTTGCTTCAATGTTTCATATTGAGCTGAATTACAGAGTTTTTTTGTTTTAAAGTTCTGAACCTGGGTCTAGCATTTGTGTCAAGTGCTTAACAGACCTCTGAAATAGTCGACATGTTGTATATAGAAAATAACTGCAGTCAAGTCTTTATATATATATATAAAAGCAACGCACGTGAACAGTAACAAAGCTAATTCAGGTTCATTTTATGAAAAACACTGACTATAAATTCTTTATTGCATACAAACCAGGTAGGATAAACGCAAAGATTTCTATATCCTCAGGCCTTGGTTAAGCACACAACACTTGTTGGTAAGATATGCTATTACCGGTTTTGATCTTCACATAGGATTGTTGGTAAGAAGTCAAACCTAGTCACACATACGACAACACAGAGTTAACTGAGACAGTTGATAACCAGCTTCGTAGTATAGTTTATCAGGATGGCCGATATTAGGTTCAGTGAAGCCGGATGAAAAATTATGCTGGTTATGTTGAACTTGTTTGTACAACAGGCCCCATGTGTATAGCTTCTTATTAGATGTACTGTATAGATAATTGCCAGTTAGAGAGCTAAAGCTGAGCGGAGACAGGTATATGATCCTTTGAATGGATCAATTACTGACATAATGGAAATATTTCATATTATTGCTCTAAAGGGATAGTTTGCAGGAAAATGAAAATTCACTCTTTATCTACGCACCATGCCGATGGAGGGGTGGGTGAAGTGTTGCAGTCCACAAAACAATTCTGGAGTTTCAGGGGGAAACAGCATTGCAGCCAAATCCAATACAATTGAAGTAACTGGTGACACCTTCAGACGTAATAAAACTAAAATCATAAAATACCCCGACATTCAAATTTGACTCGAAATGGCATAATTTACACCATGTTTAAGCAAAAAAGTCCAGAAATAGCGATGCTGCCGCGCAGCTCCTGCGTGCCCTTGGGTGAGACCTTGTGTGCAGTGTGTGCGGTGTTTCCGGGGTGTGCGTGCGAACCTGAACGTGCCTTCGAGGAGGATATCAGAGGACATCTAGGCATCGTGGGGAGTAGATGATGACTGCATTTTCACTATGAACTATCCCTTTGAGTTTGATTCAGCTGTGAGATGATTTATTTGAACTTGTTTATTATTGCTGACTGTGGATGCACACAGCCAGAGGGGCAGACAGGCAGATTGTTCACAAATAATGAAAGCATTGTGAATAGTCTCACTGATAGCCCAGTCCAAAGCTGTGTGAATCTGAATGTCGCAGTGCTGCGGTGCTGACTGTGTCAAGGGTACAGTGTGTACGGTGGGTAAGATCAAGCAATTAGTGTTAATTACTTTGTTGAGCACGAGTTCTGATCAGCCACTTGAGCAAATGCCTGCAATGATTTGTGCCTAAACTGTGTGAATACAGCATTAATTAAATGAGCTGACCTCTCAGTTGAAAGAAAGTTGGATGAGAGTTGTGAAGGAAAACTTCAGTTGAAAGACACTAAACACAATATTCCTTTATTGCATCAAGACTCTTGTGGTATCAAAGTATGCATTTGGATGATGTGCGACAAGGGCAGTGGCAGAGACGTCAATACAAACTGACTTCAGGGTAAGGTAGGTTTATTTGAAACAAGGAAAATGCTGAGTGTGCTTTAATATGCAGAGGAGAAATAATAGAACGACTTTTAAAATACAGTGCAGTGGAGAAATTATGAAATTAGATAAGATACATGGGATGCAGAAGAAAACACTATCGATTGTTTTGAGAGAGAGAGAGAGAGAGAGAGAGAGAGAGAGAGAGAGAGAGAGAGAGAGAGAGCGAGCGAGTGTGCATGTAATGATTTGAATCACACTGAATGTGTTTACAGTATATGCCAAGCTTTAAATGCATGTGTGTAGTGTGTAGTTTTGTGGACAAAACATACCTTAAAGATAGAAACCACAATTCCCTTCTGTTTTATAGCCTGGGAGCACATACTACACAAAGTTTCAGTCTGTTTCAGTTTTGTATCACAAAAGTGTATGAGTTGAATTATGAGGTTAAAGATCACTCGTATTTGGACTTGGTCTGTGTTGTTGTCCACGGCTGACGTGTGCAGAGCTTGTGGGCTTTAAGTCTCCGTGTGAGTCAGCAGATGAAGGGCCGTGAAAGGATGGCCAGCAGTGGGGATAAGGTGGTGCGGCTGCAGATCAAAGACAGGTGCAGACAGGAGGGTAAATGTGCTGATGTGCTGTGGATGCTGTGCTGGGCCTGATTATAGCCTCTTCAGCAACACTCACCTTTCAGCAGAACTCCTCTCTCAGCGAGGCTGTGGATGTGAACACTGCTTGGATTCGGATGCCTCGAGGTCTGCTGACTTGTGTATATGTGTTTGTGTGCATTAAGGATATCTGGACACCTTTATGCAGTGTATTCAATTGGGTTCAGAGTCATACAGTGCAGGACTTTAGCCAGGTGAGGCAAAGTGTACAGATAGAGATGCTCTAGATAATTAGGAGAACTTGATAACTCTGATATCCATAATAAGAAAATGAGTTTATATTAATAAACTCATCCTCGGTCCTGTCCTACAAACATGGTTGAACTGCAGGCCAAAGTTCTCCCATCAGGCTAAAATGTGGTGTTAACTCTCACCCGGGAGATTGATTTGTTAATCTTGAACGAATAAATGTGTGCTCTTATTCTGAAAAATCTAGGCAAAAATTCAAAGAGTGTTGAAGACATGATCATCATTGAAACATTGGTGTGCTGAGAACCCGAGCAGCCTACACTGAGGCAGTAAATGAACACGTCCTGTTTTATATTTCTGCATCGTTACAGCTCATTTTGTTCTACCTTGTTCTGCACAGTATGAACTCACATTACCAGTGAATGTGGTCAGACGACCAGTGACCATGGTATGTGATTGGCTCTGGTTCTGTGATGTGATATTAACATCAGCATGTCATATAATTCTTACTTTAAAAAAAGTCTGATTTATTTTGACATTTTCTTGCCCAAGGACTGAAAATGCAAATTTGTCATGCAGCTAACTCTGGCTCAACAATACAAGTTCTGTATATAAGTATAATTTTGAAGTACTTGTACTTTAGTACTGAAGTATTTACTAATATGTCTACTCTTCACTGCATTTCCGAGGGGATTTATTGTACTTTCAACCTCAATACATTAATTTGGCTGTTAGGTACTTTTCAGATGAATCTTTTCCATTGGAGAAAATATGATGCGGTTTATTAATATATGTAAGCTTAGAGAATACAATAACTACTCTTTTGTTCCAACCTTTTGGCTTGTAACCATCCATCCATTCATATTATCTTAGCATGGAGTGAACATGCCAGGGAGTAGAGCTTCAATTCCATGCACATTACTGAGACACTACATATATTTCATTTTATAGTGAAGTGTTATCCCAGTGACATACACCACTGCAGTCTTTCTCTGAGGGGTGCTTCTGTTTCTTGAGCAGAGATCTGTGTGTTGAATGGTTTTCTGCAAACTGGTTACTCCTTCTTACTTGACTACAGGTCAGATGCTCTGACAGTTAAGTCCAAATGAGACTGTGCTTTAGTCTGTTCACCCTGTAGCACATCACAGTGACAATAATGTTACAGAGGACACTTTCTAGCAGTCCGAAAACAAAGAGCCATATTGGCAGCCTAATGGTGGATGTGCTGAAAGATTAACATTTCAGCAGTTTGTTACAGTTCACATTTGCATTTTCAGAACGTTTGCAATAACACTGCAGGGGTAGGCTTTCAGATTTGTAGTTTTCATATATTTGTGGGCCACAGTAGCTTGACTCAACTCTGCAATCAGAATCAGAAAGAACGGTTTCAATTTCTGTTTGAATATTGTTTATTTTAAAAAACAGTGCAATGTCACTTTCACAGGGAACACCTCAAGAATAATGATACAAAGGAAACGTAAGTGATAAAGGGACGTGACTTCCTCCACCATCATTAACAGTCAGTGAGATACGTGTATATAATGCAGATATAGTTTTCTAAAGGTTTTTATTATTAATTAATTACATTTTGCCATCTGTGTTATCAATTTCCCTAAAATAGAGAGGGCACACACATATTCATGTTATAATGTGAAGAAACTGAGCGCACAGGTGGGCGATGGGTGGGCGGTGACTGATGTTCCCAGGAAGCAGCAGCAGGGTGTGCTAGGATAGTGAACAGTAAATGTGCTACATAAGGTCACATACTGGGTCAGACTGGTGATGACAGCACAAAGGCTGAGCCGATGAGAGCTTCACTGCACCGACCGGCTGAGCGGTTTCTGCAGGATGCTCCTGATAATGTGTTCAATACACACCACAGAAACAAATCTCACACAAAACCTTTAAAAACCCACACTGAGATGATGGGCTGACGACTGAACAAGCTTTTTAAACAGTAGTAGTAGGTGGCATGTAGACGAACATGATAAGAGAACCTCAAATCAATGTTATTATGTTGCACAAGATCCAGGATGAACTTAATGGCTCGATATTATTGATTGTTAACATTCTCATGTTGACCAAAAGATCTTGTTGAGTTTATATGTAGGAGGGTAATGTGTTTCATGCTACGTTCTCAAACCACCTGGACCATCAGTGTATATGTATATATGTACATATTATGCATGTATGTGTGCTTGAGTGTGTAATCAGACAATGTGAAGTTTCAGTAACATTTCAAAACACAATATGTCGTGTCATGTAAAATGAAGAAATATTTAAGTTTCACCGTTTAGGTCAGCAATCCTGTTAGTTGTCCTACTCATCAAAGGCCTATTAAAGTGAGTCAAATGCAGCCAGTGTTCACCTGCACTGAATGGACAAAGAGAAGCAAGCTCCGTCATTCAGAAACATGCCCGTTGGTTTGTATCTGCGTGGAAAGGTTCATACTGCAGCAGGATGATGACCAAAGACGACGAAGGAGTCCTGCTTGTGATGGACTTTCCGAAACAGTCAGCGGCCCTCAGCCCCACTGAACATTTATGGAGTACTAACATTGGCCATCAGGTTTTACGCAAACCTTGGGGCTTGAGTACGTTAACCAGGAAACATTTAACGGGTCATTTACTTTTAACACTGGAAGCCTCAGGAGAGCTCTTAATAATGGACATGTGTAGCTTTGACTGTGTGAAGCTCCAGGAAATACACAGATCTTGTTTGA
This sequence comes from Hippoglossus stenolepis, assembly GCF_022539355.2. Classification (NCBI taxonomy): domain Eukaryota; kingdom Metazoa; phylum Chordata; class Actinopteri; order Pleuronectiformes; family Pleuronectidae; genus Hippoglossus; species Hippoglossus stenolepis. The sequence continues at coordinate 23,827,065 of NC_061492.1, forward strand.
TTAACTTAATGTAGTTACTTTATCTTGGCAGTTGGTACGGTCCTACATTGTTTTAGCAAAGCACTGACAAATTTAACAGCAAAAATAATTGGTCTATACTTTTTGGTCTATACTTTTTAGTTAATACGTTTTTTTTCTTTCCCCCAAATTACAAGATAAATACCTCCTAATTATCACCGTATCATAATTGGTGAGCACCAATTAAATGTACAAATGAATACATAAATAAATAATAATATTTCTCAAAGCAAGTAATGCAAATTAGTCAGATTTGTTGAAAGTTGATATAAAACCTTATTTGATCCTATTATTTGCTTGTGTTAGTTATTTTTATTTCTGGTTTGGTCTCCACCAACTCCAGAAAGGCCTGCTGCTGCTGGGAATGATGTTGAACCACAACTTGGCCAAAAGTTGATGAATGAAAGAAGGGCTAAAAAGCTCCGGAGAGCTGAGGTAAAGTTGCTGATTATTCTCTGTGGGTTTGTCACTTAATGACCTTTCCTCATTTGATTCATTATCAAAAAGCAATGCAGCAAAAAACCCCGATTGGTTTCATGTTTAAACATGGCCTTTCCTTTATTTGTTGTTAACAGAAAACATAGGGAGAGGAATATAGGTTAAGAAATGTGACGAAGGTCCCTGGTTGGATTTAGAATGAAGTATTTTCAGATTCTTCCAGTAATAAATTGTTTTCTGATATTAAATGCTGTAATTATTAAAACATTTGGAATGCTTAAGTAGGCTTAATACAAAATGAACACTTCCCATTTCTCGTTTCCAGGAGGAAAAAGATATGGATCATCCATGAGTTTTCCTTTCCTCTCAGCTTGAGCAGCTGAATCAACAAGTGAAACTAAGATAATGACACAATGGCAGAGGATGCTGTTTGGCACTTACACTCGGTATGTGAGCTCTCAGGTTTATTCTAACCCAGTTATGATATGTACCTGAATTGATCTAAAATTGTACTCGGTAAAGACAGATAACTCTCTATGCATGTAATACCAGCACATGTATAATTCCTGAATAGGGCTTGGAGTGTTGGAGTCAGTCCCAGCAGTTCATTTGGAAAGATCCAGATCTTTAATGACCGGTTCTTTGTTCAGGTAGGTGGCCCAATAAACCAGGTTAAAGCTCCCAAACAGCACAGGGAACATGATGCGAGAGATGCGGTCGATCTTGCTGACGCTGTTAAAGGTTTTCTTGTTCTCGGGCTTCGTCTCTGCCGTGGTTTTGTTGGTTTCATTCTGGGCACACTTGGAGATGGTGGACAGCGTCGAGTCTTTTGTAATGTTGGGAGCGTAGTTAGCCACAGCTACAGCATAGGCATTGTTCTTCTTCATGATGGAGGCTTCCTTTTTCTGCAATGAAAATTCCTCCGGGTTAGAGACTTCTTTTCCATGATCAAAATTAATGTTGTGGAGCAAATTTACTTCATCTATATCTGCACTGTACATTTTAAATAACAATGAAAGTCTATGAACAGATTCTGCAGGTGCATATGCAGAATCGAAGGACAAGATCTTGGGCAGGAAGCTTTCTGTTTTCCGTTTCTAGTTTGACAAATCACATTTGTGCAGGCTTTGGGTTGCCCGCAGGTAAACATTCTGTGTGGAGAGCAAAAGAGGTGGAACTCACTGCCCGAAATGCATCAGCTATCAGCTTTTAAATTCATCAGCAACCAAAATGCCATCTGGACCTAAAAAACCTACAAAATGTATTCCTGTTTGTGTATTGTGTGGAGAAACATTCGACACGTGAGATAAAGAACTAGTTGGACTGTAAACAGTGTACCAACGGAAGCCAGAGTCTTGGCCTGGTTATCGTAAGCCCCAAAATATTGACTGATGCCCCCAGAGGCTAATTCATTGAAGACATTAGCCGATGGGCTCTGAGATTGTATAATGGCTAACATGATTCTGTCAAAACTGTTGGTTAATGACTTTAAGTTGTCTTTATTCCAATTCATTATATGAATGAACCAATCCTAAACTAATGAATATTCAACTCAACACAGTCTTTCCTAGTACTTTCTCTAGTATCTTATCATTATTTAGTATATGGTCCTTCATTATCCTGTTGTTCCATTTTAGTTAACAAAAAAGCAACTTTTCATCATACAAACATGAATACCTCTTTTACATTTGGTATTGAAATGCAGATGTACACACACACACACACACACACCACACACACACACACACACACACACACACACACACACACACACACACACACACACACACACACACCTCTCTCTCTCTCTCTCTCTCTCTCTCTCTATATATATATATATATATATAGATAGATAGAACAATATTTGTAGGACAGTAACACATGTAAAGGCAATAATAGCAATAATAATATGTGTAATTAGCGAACAGACATAATAGTCATAATGATGATAATAACTGTAGTTGTGTTGGAGTGGTAGCAGGAGCATGACCAAGAGGATCTAATTGGTAATGACAAATAAAGGTGTGTGACAGCTGTACCTTTTCCCTGACCACGCTCTTTCCGTCCCAGGCCCAGCCTCTCTTGGTGAAGTAGTTGACCGTAGCGAATTCAATGAGTGCAGAGAAGACAAAGGCATAACAGACAGCAATGAACCAGTCCATAGCTGTAGCATAGGCCACTTTAGGCAGTGAATTACGGGCACTAATACTTAGGGTTGTCATTGTGAGGACTGTAGTTACACCTGGAAAGAGAAAAAAACAGAGAATGTATATTCAGCAAGAGAGAACACATTAAGATAACTGCTAGTCCCAATAACAGACCTCAGAACAGGACAGAGTCAAACACAAACATGGTCCTTATGCGTTATCTGCAGAACAAAACTAAATTCTGAAGTATGTTATACTGATGCCATCAGGTAACAAAATCCTTGTGTTCAAATAATGGTGTCGAAGCAAAAGACAGGATATCACAGCTATGGTGTTCAAAGTCCCTAAACGTAATTGAAGAGAATGTTAAACCTTCCACGACTTAAAACAAAAATAACATAAGATAAATCACAGTGACTCCTGATATTTGTCAGTGGTAAGATGTTGAAGGCTTTCTTCAGTTGTTGATAACGGTCACATTTTTCATCATTCACAAACTCAGAATTGGGTTGCTTGTATTTTGCTGAGGTTCCTGGATTTTGCCACTACTTCCTGGACGTGTAAGATCAGTCTGGACTGGTGCCTGCCTGGCCCTGTGTTTGCTTGAACCAGTTGTTACATGATCTTTGACATACCCTTGCCAGTTATTTGTTACGCAAATAAACTGCCACTTGTTGTCTATTGACTTTGGTAATAAAGCAGAAAGAATACATCTAAAGTAAAAGCTCTTGATTCAAGTGTATCAATGTGCATGAGGCTTTCTTGCATCAAGACACTGATGGGTTGAAATATTGACACTGAACTGTCTGATTCTTTTTACTTGCTTAAAGCAGAAAGGGTCTTCTTGGCTTAAAGGGGACATAGCATGCCCATTTTACCACAAGTTGATATGGTTCCTTGGGGTCTTAATGAAATGTCTGTAACATACTTTGGTCAAAATACCACAAGGATCATATAAAACAGCACCCTTTTTACCCTGTATAAAACAGCCCTCCACAGAGTGACCTGTTTTGAGTGCCTGTTCCTTTAAATGCTAATGAGCCAGCTCCCCCCTCCCCCCTCTCCCCCCACGATTTTAAACGATATAAATTACATATTTTATATGATATAAATTATCAAATATGCATCCCATACTTTGTATTCCCTTGTTGTCCTGGAGTTTTAATTTTCCCAATCACATAATTAAATGTCCCCTCTGCCCATCCACTACAAGCACACAAGCAGACAGACAGAGAAAGAGAGGGGGGGGGGGGCTATGAAGACCATCATTTACCCCCGAACCCCGACATTCAACGGGTACAACAACAAGCGGAGAAAGCAGAATCGCGGGCTGACCTTATATGTACAGTCTATGGGGCTGACCAGCGGAGAAATGCTCGTCCCGTGTGAACAGCCAGGCGGCTGCGTGCTGGAGAACCGCACTTCCGCGTCCGTGTACCCGGCGTAACTACTGTAACCCGGCGTAACTACTGTAACCCGGCGTACAGTAGAGCTGAACACTGCGGAAGTCTTCCACACAGCTGGCAGTGTGGGGGTGGGGACGGGGGTGGGCAAGACCATGTAGGGAGACTTCCAGTTCCTTGTTACGACACAATACCCAGGAAGCGCAATCGAGTCGCTCAAGCATGACGTTTCTGACTTAGAGGAACTATAACAAAACGCGCGAGTGTTTTTTCCCCAGAGTTTTTGGGTTGGTAGACATGCCAGATACCCACATTAACCTGTAGAAGCACTAACAAAGTGGAATTTGCATGCTATGTCCCCTTTAAACTTTGTATCATGATGTTGATGCTTTCACAGTGTAACGGTGATAGAAAAATTACACAGCCTTGCTTTTACCATGTTATTCTCTTTGCCATCGGAACATTGTTTTAGGAAAGGGACCCGTATAGGTTGATGAATAATAATAAATAAATTACTCATGGATTTAGACCTCAATTTGGAATGAGGGACATATAATACTTATAGTTTTCTGCTGCTAACTTCTAAGGTTCATACTGAGAAAAGCATATGAAGATGAAGATAAAAAGTATGCGCCAATATGCTCCCATTATGCATGCTGACAAGCATCTAGTTAATGGTGAAGAAATGCATCTTCATGTAAAGTTTTACCAATATTCACTCACATACATTCATGTTCCCCACAATATGCAAAACGGTGTCTCTGTTTGAAGCATCATGGCTACAGAGTGGAATCTAGATCTAGAAAAAAAAAAAGCACTTTGACTGAGTAAGAATTTATTGTGAGAGGCATGTAATGAATTGTGTTCTATTGTGTTGGTGTTAGTGCTTCTTCTCAGTATTTAATAAACACCACTCGGGCCATATGGATGACAGTGACCACTGGAACACAATACAAACTTAAAGTAGCTACAGTAGGATGATTTAGAGCACACATTTCTTTGAAGCTTTAAGAAGCAGCTGCAGATTAATTTCTTTGCTGACTTCAGGAATCACAGTGTGAGGTGGAGACAGCTCTCCATTCCCTTCCCCTGCCAGTGCAGCCTTATACAACCCTCTTGGTAGAACAGGAACATCTAGACAACATAAAGAACAACTATACAGCATCCAGCAGCATTGATTGTGGTTTACACAAAATTATGCTCTATTCACATTATAATAACTAGAAAACTATGTGGTGATATAATTTATTTCCTTTAAAACTTCCCTTCTTGTGCATTAAAATAATTCTATCAAATATCTGCTTTATATGCTGTGATTTCTTAGTAGTTTCAGTGTAATGCCACTGTATCAGTGTGGGAAAACACATAACGGCAAAAAGATTTCTCATGGTCACAATTCTGCTGAACATATCATTATCAAATTGATGGTTGTATGAGGGTAATATTATGGGTAATGTCAGTGTGAAATCACCATCACTATGTGGAAATTCCTCTTTCACCATTTAAAACATGGCCTCTTCCCTAAAGACACATCTGATGTTGTGAGTTGTAGCCTGGAAACACACTGATGTCTAAGATTCAATACCCTTAAGGTGGAAATGTGAAAAAATTAACCAAATCTTCTTAATGTTTCACTAAACACAGATGACTGTTTCAGATATGAATCAGGGCTGGAAGCTATTGTTTTTATTTTAACTTCATGGCTATATTGGTTTGAGTAAAGTCAGCAGCTCCACCAATGTCTCAGAGGCATAACTCTGTATGTATGTATGTATGTATGTATGTATGTATGTATGTATGTATGTATGTATGTATGTATGTATGTATGTATGTATGTATGTATGTATGTATGTATGTATGTATGTATTTATGAAAGTAACATTCATATATGTCTATTTGTAAGTGTACACTAAAAAAATAAATAGCATGTTTGCAAAACAAAGGGATAGATAAAGATCCAATCATATTTGTTTCACAATGATGAACAACATACTCTAGTTACACTAATAAAACAGTTCTCATCCATACTAATAGCATCATGCAAACACACACACACACACACACACACACACACACACACACACACACACACACACACACACACACACACACACAAACATTCAACAAAAGCTCATAAAAGTCAACAACAAAGATCATGTATGCATGCTTTTAGTACAAAAAGAGATATGTCCATTAAAAACCCTGTAACTGTCACTGCCCACATACTTCCAGCGTCTACAAGAGGTGCTCACAGAGTTTAATGTTCTCAACATCAACAAACATGGTGAAGGTGGAGGTACGATGTTGTACCTCTTAGAAAAGAGGGGAGAGCAGCTGTTTATCCCTGTATCCGCGCAGAGTAACAGCCTGCCTCCTGTCCCATGGTCGTCTAGCTTGAACAATTGGCTACACTGTCTCAAATGATTTCTGGTGGTACTACTACATTTCGTCCTTTCAGACGATGTGCACAAATATAGAGTACAGAGTACGGACAGAAGGCTATGTCTCTTTCTGTTTACGAATATAACATTGACCATAAATTAGGTTTTAAAGCTACAGTGACTGATTTTGCTTGCTTAAAAAACATTTCAGTTGTTGTTTTTTCCAGAAGCATTCGCTGATGTAAGCTATGCCTCAGAGAAAAGAGATCTCACAGATGCAGAGTGGATTGTACTATGAGGTAATCTTATTGTTTAGATCTTCAGTCAGACAAAATGACAGTTTGGGGTGTTTTACTGTGGATACTCTCCCCAGCTTAGCGAAGATAAGATGCACATCACAGAAAGCTCAGTGAGGTAGAAGAGAAGCCCAGAGCAACAGCTCAAAGGCTTACAGGAATCACTGGAGCTGATTAACATCTATTCATCAGGCAACCATATGTAAATCATGATGTATGTATGGCTGCATGAAGCATGGTAAACACAGGGATGTATGAGCTTCTCTCCAAAATAAAACATCAGTGCGTGTCTGAAATTTTCCAGTTTTGTGGAGCCCGTTGACAAGCCACAAAGCTACTGGGAAATGTTTTCTGTATTGTTGAAACTAAGGTTGAAATGTTGGAGGAGGACACGGCAACATGAAAACAGCCTCCCACTTTTTCTCTTACTGACACCCAGTCAGTAAGAGCCTTGGTTTTTTAAACCTACCACGGCCAATAGGGAATGTACATCAACCAACACCTGCACCCATTGGACGGTATTAGCTGCCAATCACACGGTTTACCTTATCGTGTATAATCGTCTATTTTACTCTAAATGGGAACTGTAATGAAAAATGAACATCATGCTGTATTAAATAGGACATGGAAGAAGGTAGTGAGACCATAAACTCCTTAGGAAAATGTGTACTGGCCTTACAAACAAATCAAGAAGTAGAGTGATTTCTTATAGACTTCGATAGAAACTTTTTGCTGCCAGAGAAGTTGCCTTCTACTGGTCATTCAAGAGAATACAGGTTTCTCTCACTTTTCCATTAGCTTCACTTTCAAGACCTGAAATCTAAAACCACTTTTATATACAGTCTATGCTGTTAAAACATAATGGGTGCATTTAGTAAAGATAAATTATATATTGTTTAATTTTAGCTTTAAAGGGGACATAGCATGCAAATTCCACTTTGTTAGTGCTTCTACCGGTTAATGTGGGTATCTGGCATGTTATAGCGTTATGCGTTTTGTTATAGTTCCTCTAAGTCAGAAACGTCATGCTTGAGCGACTCGATTGCGCTTCCTGTGTATTGTGTCGTAACAAGGAACTGGAAGTCTCCTACATGGTCTTGGCCCACCCCCACCTCATCCCCCGTCCCCCGTCCCCACCTCACTCTGCCGGGTTTACACCGGAGGCAGCGAGACTACTGCTACCGTTCCCAAGCACGCAGCCGCCTGGCTGTTCACACGGGACGAGCATTTCTCCGCTGGTCAGCCCGCGATTCACTCACATGTGGCATTTGCCTGGATCGTTGGGACTGGGAGGCTGCAGCAGCTGCTCGGGAGCGACCTCGCTCTCCCGTGCGTGAGCTGGAATTTGTGTCAGCGCCACACAGCCAGCAGTGTGGAAGACTTCCGCAGTGTTCAGCGCTACTGTAACCCCCGAACCCCGACATTCAACGGGTACAACAACAAGCGGAGAAAGCAGAATCGCGGGCTGACCTTATATATACAGTCTATGGGGCTGACCAGCGCGGAGAAATGCTCGTCCCGTGTGAACAGCCAGGCGGCTGCGCGCTTGAGAACTGCGCTGCCTCGCAGCGGTCTTCCACACTGCCAGCTGTGTGGAAGACTTCCGCAGTGTTCAGCTCTACTGTACGCCGGGTTACAGTAGTTACGCCGGGTTACAGTAGTTACGCCGGGGTACACCGACGAGGCGCCGCTGCGAGGCAGCGCCGTTCTCAAGCGCGCCGCCGCCTGGCTGTTCACCGGGACGAGCATTTCTCAGCGCTGGTCAGCCCCATAGACTGTATATATAAGGTCAGCCCGCGATTCTGCTTTCTCCGCTTGTTGTTGTACCCGTTGAATGTCGGGGTTCGGGTAAAGATGGTCTTCATACCCCCCCACCCTTCTCTTTCTCTCTCTGTCTGTCTGCTTGTGTGCTTGTAGTGGATGGGCAGAGGGGACATTTAATTATGTGATTGGGAAAATTAAAACTCCAGGACAACAGAAGGGGAATACAAAGTATGGGATGCATATTTGATAATTTATATCATATAAAATATGTAATTTATATCGTTTAAAATCATGGGGGAGGGGGTCTTAGCATTTAAAGGAACAGGCACTCAAAACAGGTCACTCTGTGGAGGGCTGTTTTATACAGGGTAAAAAGGGTGCTGTTTTATATGATCCTTGTGGTATTTTGACCAAAGTATGTTACAGACATTTCATTAAGACCCCAAGGAACCATATCAACTTGTGGTAAAATGGGCATGCTATGTCCCCTTTAAGGTTCAGTGTGTAGAATTTAGTGACATCTAGTGGTGAAGTTGAATGTTGCAGCTGAATACCCCTCACCTCCCCCTTCAAACAGGAAAGAGAACCTGTGGTAGTCTTCAGTTGTCATAAAAACTCAAAAGGTGTTTAGTGTGTTCAGTTTGGAAAAACATGGTGGCCTCCGTAGAGAGGACCCACTCCTGAATTAAATATAAAATATTTAAATATAATGGGCCAAACATCCATTTGTATAATTTAGATGAAACAAACTAGTGAAAATATCACTAGGATTATTTAAATAATAATAATAATAATAATAATAATAATAATAATAAATCATTATAAGGACATATTTAAATTAAGTCTAATCAAGATCTTTGGGAGTTTTTATAATTTCCCAAGTCATTTGACGATGATGTACGATACATCGACCAATGTGGTCTACATATAAAGGTCTATGTTTTGGATGTTTTGATGTGATCATAGAATTCACAAACCTTTCAGCCTCTGACCAACAATATAGAGGTGACAGAGACCCCTATTTTTCCCAGATGTGGTTGAAGCACACAAATTATATTGATTTAAGCTAAAAAGAACAGTCTCTTGTGATGCTGTGAACTGAGCTGCTGCAGCTGACACTATTGCAAATCAGTCATATTACCATTAGGGTCAAGTGGGTACAAAAACATCAGAGGGTTGATGACATTTCCTTCATATATTTATCTTTTAATTTACATAATAGTGTTTCCCACATAATTATTTCAATCTATGGCAAGACAGTTCATTATGAAACTGTTAGGTAGGTGTCTCTCTCTGGAGACACCTGGAAGCAGTTTTGAGTACTTTTGAGTGATGTTTACATCTATAGATGGATTTGATCACTGTAATAATGTCACAACTGTGCAAATGCAGTCACAGAACTTTACAGGCATGTAGTTCAGATGAAAAGTAAGACCAAATTTGAAGAAGGTTGTGGTCCGAACCACAGTCATGAGTGCTCCTATTAGTAGTTAGCACACCTACTGACATCATCCAACAAGAAGCTGTTTCGATCAATCAAGTACAAGCAAGGTCACATTCCTGGTGGATTCCTTTGAACCATGACCACTGTTTACCTCCTGATCATCATGATGAAAGATACAATTGTTGTACTAATGCAGTGGTCGCCAACCGGTCGATTGCGGTCGATCTCAACAGTCTTCACTGTCAATCCCTGTAACGCTCTGGACTCACTGGCTGCGGTTGCTCCGCAGAGTCTGTTGTTCACAATTGCAGTGTGTCCGCTACTGGTGGCGGAGCTGCTATTATATCGACTGCATTTCATTCAAGTGTTACGTACGTTTGTGACACAGACAGATAAACCTTGTAGTTCACAGCAGAATAAACAGAGAAAATGAATGTTTATCTGTTGAAATTATGTCACAAACAGAAATGGTAACTAACACTTTTATCCAAAGTGACTTACAATAAGTATATTCAACTATGAGGCTACAAACCCAGAACAACAAGAATCATGTAAGCCCGGTAATTTCAAAAGCCAAACCACATGTGCCACCACTTCTTGTATGCATTTACAAATAAATCTGTTAATTTGTTTTAAAAAAAAGGTTGTTTTTTTTAAAAATATTTGCAGGAGCAGAAGATGCATGGTTTTATACTGTATAGTGCACAAGACTAATTCTATACAAGGAAATAGTCATATTTATGGCCATATTCAAGGCAAAGCCTATATGAAAAAAACATTGTGCTGCAGTAGCAGCTCCTCTGCAAAACATATTGTTGAATTGAGAAGTTAAATATTGTGCATGAAACAGATGCTGTAAATATGAATATATATTAATGTGAATATTGTGCATTCAATAGATAAAGTTGCATAACTGCCTTTGTTTGTGTATATGTATGCACGTACATTCAGCCTTTAACAGAAATTGCAAAAAACTAATAAATATGACCCTCCTAAGTGGGTCTTTTGGAAGATATCAGGGTGGTAGATCTCAGCTTATGTTTGGAATTAAAAAGGGATCTTGGGCTTGAAAAGGTTGGTGATCACTGTGCCAATGTATATAAGCAGATATCCATAAATATCAAATCAATCTATATTTTCACTGTAAGGGTGTGAATGGAATTTATAACAGTCAAATGAAGAAACTCACCAAACACAGTTCTGGCTGGCACAGATTCTCGATTGAGCCAGAAGGAGACCTGAGACAGGATGACGGTCATGATGCAGGGTAAGTATGTCTGGATCACAAAGTAGCCGATCTTTCTCTTCAGGTGGAAGTGAGCTGTCATGACTGTGTATTCACCTGAGAACAGAAAGGAAAATGTAAATGCTCAAAAGCAGATTAGTCCAGCTCAGTGAGCATGCTCACATACAGTGGATGCTGGTGGGTACGGATGTGAACTCTATTAGTAGATTGATTTAAAGGTGCACAGGTGAGCTGGGGCAGATTAATGCACAGGCTGCAGCCTAGGGGCCCCACGTGTACAAGGGCCCCAGATTGGCCGGACTATCTTAATCATTTTAATTTGCATTGACACCTATTGGCACATAAGAAACATTTAAAGAATGAATCAGCTGATTGGATGATGTGGACACATCTATCCAATCAGACAGAGTTTTGTTGTGCATGCAAATTATTTGGGGACAGTGGTCTGAAGTCGGCACTCCAGGGACTGGAAAAATGCTGCTGCACACTTGACTGAACATGAAGGTTTGGAGATTCGTAAAAAGGTTATGGTTGCTTATGTTATGCGCTGTGCTGATACTTGTAGTATAGATCCAGAACTAAAAAAACTATTTGACAGTGAATGAGACTACTGGTCGGAAGTTTTAAAGATATTGGTAGACGTGGTGACGTTTTTAGCCGGACTGCCTCTCAGGGGACACAGTGAGATTTTTGGCCAGCATTATAATGGGAACCTCATGGGAGTGCTGGAAGTCATCAGCAAGTTTGATCCTATCTTGAATGTGCATATATAAAACATATGGCAACACTGGCAAGGGAACACCATCATACCTCTCATCAACATGTCCTCACAGAGATAATGAGCCAGATAAAAGTGACAAAGTACTTTTCGATCAGTGTCGATTCACCTGACCAGCTCACATTAATCATGTTTCACCTGATGGCTCAATCAGCGTTTTGTCATGTGTCTGCCTATTAAGAGTCAGTTGAGTCGCTTTGCCAGTCCATTCTTGCTGTTTTACAAGATATGGGTATTGATGTTAATAACTGCAAAGGCCAGTGTTATGATAATGCAGCCAACATGTCCGGCATTTACAATGGGCTGCAAGCAAGCATTAAACAGATCAGCCCTTTAGTTGAGTGGGGTCCCTGCGCTGCACACACACTCAGTTTGGTGGGACTTTACAGGGTTAACTGCTGCCTTGAGACGCAGGAATTTCATATTTCGTACAGACACTTTTAATTAAATTAAATCCACGTCCGGTTGGCAGGCAATAAAAGCGGGCTTAGAGCCCAATGACAACCACAGGACAGAGACTTTGAAAACGCTTGGATACTAGATCCACACAAGCCCAAGCAACAAAAGCACTGCATCTGAATTACGCCAGAAGACAAGGGTCACTGCAAAGGGGATGAAGCCAGGACACTCTATGTCAAGATGGACAAACAAGAGATTGCCGTTCTATGTAACATGTGGAACAACATACTGCAACGTTTTCACAAGACCTGTATTGGAATGCAGGCAGTCAAACTGTCTATGTAACGCTGTTGATTTGCTTGGCTCTTTGAGGGATTATTATGCCAGCCTACGGGATGATTTTGACAAGTTTGAGAGTGATGCAGGAAACATGTCTCCAACTGTGTCCCAGCACTAAGTGGGCACACAGGGGTGCAGAAAAAGGAAAAAACAGGAGGGTCTTCCGGTTTGATGAGGTAGTGAGTAGACGTGCAAGTGGGGGGCTCCGGTTAAACTTTTGTCATACTTTCCAAATCTAACAAACTATCAGCACTCTTTTGACCGACTCACCCTTTATTTTTTGCACTTGTGTTTATATACATAAGCGTGCTACGGTGCAATGCAACTCAAAGCAGAAACAGCCGGTAACAACAACCCGGGCTTCGAGCATTTCGGCGAAGCTAGCCACCATGGTCGCAGCTGTCTCGGCTAGCAACGAGCAATTACCCACCGACAGCGGGAGCAATGCTGACCCAGTCACCAAGACAGACCTTGAGGCTTTGCTCAGTAAACAGCGTGATTGCTTCAAAGACGACATGGCTACCCTGACACAACAATCAACAGAATCACTGAAGCTGTCGGTTGACTCACTGGGACAACAAGTGACATCGTTCAACAACCGTCTCACTCAAACTGAAGTTTTGGTGGGTGGAAACTTCGAAAAACCCACCGCGATGGAAGCCGTTGTTAAGTCTCTACAGTCACAGACCACGGTACTCCTGGAAAGGGTGGATGATCTCAAAAACAGGTCCAGGCGTTCTAATTTGAGGATAATTAACATACCTGAGGGAAGTGAGAAGGATCAGGACCCGATAAAGTTTGTGTCCGATTTGCTAATGGCGGTGACGGGTCCCGGTATTCTCAACAACCCTCTGGAGATAGAGTGAGCCCATCGCTCCCTCGGTCCCAGACTAGGAGATGTCGGCGTGGTGAAACCGAGAGCTTTTATCCCTTCCATTTCCAGGAGAAAGAGAAAGTCTTAAAGTGGGCCCGGCAACACAAACTGGATTATCACGGCTCCGAGTTGAGAGTATACCCGGACATCAGGCTAAAAAACGAGCCACATTCAATGCCGTTAAAAGCTCTCTTTACCTGAAAGGTATAAAATTCCGCCTGCTGCATCCTGCCCGTCTCTAGGTTTCATTCCGAAATGACAGCTACTACTTTGACTGTCCCCAAAAAGCCCAGGGCTTCTACGACCAGCTCCCACAGGCTAATGGATGTTGAGCAAAATTTGACATCCTAATCTCCAATTTAACAGAGGCCTCTCTTGATTAAATCTAAAAAGATTGGGAAGATGAACTTGGCATCTATAACTTATAGATGACAATGACTGGGATAGTGCATTAACTCCAGTGAATCACAGTACGTCCTGCTCCAGGCTCAATCTGATACAATTTAAGGTTGTCCATCGCATCTACTCTACCAACTCCAAACTCTCCTCAATATATCCCAGTGTCACAGATGCACGTAATAGGTGTCACATGTCACCAGCAAATATGACACACATGTTTTGGTCTTGCCCTCATATACGAGGTTACTGGACAGCTATTTTCAAACACCTTGTTGAGGCTTTAAACAGGGCACTGACACCGTGTGAAGAGGGGGCCATTTCTGGAGTATTACCAGCACATCAAACAATGAGGAGGGACACAAAGATTAGTATTGCCTTTGCATCCTTGTTAGCACGCAGAAGAATATTGCTGGAGTGGAAGTCACCCATTTGCACCCAAGGCTTCTCTATGGCTTAAAGACCTCATGATGTTCTTAAATCTAGAGAAAATTAAATACAACTTGAGGGATCACCTGGAAAATTTGAGTCTGTTTGGGGCCCTATGATTAAATACATAGTTAAATTAAAGACACTACAGGACAAATGAAGCACTCATCATTGATGCACACTGTCAATACATTTCAACTCATTTACAGTGCTGATTGGCTTACATGTTCTTTTGATTTATCATTTACTTAACCAATATGCTATGAAGGAAGGGTTGGTTAATTATTATTATTTATTCCTTTACTATTTTTATTTTTTGTATTTGCTGAAACTAAATGTGGGACCAGGGGTGGGGACGGGGACTAAATGTATAATGTCCTTAATGTTCATTGTATTCCATTGTACCTGTTAAAGGAGTAAATACATTCATCAAAAAAAATAAAGGCCACCTCCTCCAAAGTAACAAAAAAAAATAAGAAAATAAGAAAAAGGAAAAAACAAGCAGATGAGTCCACTGAGCCTGACTGCGAGCTATCAGGCCGAGATAAGTTCAAAGCAACAGTTTTCATCGCTGACATAGATCCACTGGTCATTGAACTGGATCGGAGGTATCACTCCTACAAAGATATTCAGCAGACGTTTTTGAGCAACATACCATCCATCTCCATACAAGATCTTCACAGAGGAGCGGCAGATCTCCAGAAGAAATATGCATGTGATCTGGAGGAGGATTTTGTGGACGGAATCAGACAATTCAGGGAATTTAGTGAAGAAAACGAGGACACCTCAGCAAGGTCATTGCTGCAACTTCAGAGAGGAAGGGAACTACAATCAGTCTTTCCAAATGTTGATATAGCACTTCAGATATTTACAACTTTGCCTGTGACCAACACCAGTTTTCTTCAAAATTGGAACTAGTAAAATATAGACTGATAACCACAATGCGTCAAAAAAGACAGATTTACTTGTCACTGATGTCCATTGAAAGTGACATCCTGCGCACACTGGATTTGACCATTGTGCTGTTGGCAGCTCTGGCTTCAACAAAGGGTGCGTGTATATCAGTGCACCCTAAATGTGTTGACTGTTTAATATCTCCAGCACTGCTACTAAATTGCTGGTAATTTCTGGTAAAGCATAATGAGTAAGGGGGACCCACAAAACGAGTAGTCCAGGTGCACATGACCACCTTAACCTGCCTCTGCAGGTGAGGGTTAAATTGCTGACCGAGGTAACTGTTCCCGGAGAGGAAACTTGATGTTGGGGTTAATACCATTCAAAAAATGCATGCAAATCTAGATGTTCTCCTTCAGACCCAGACAAAAACAATCACCAATGTACTGTCCCCACCAGATAATGTGAGAAGAAAACCATTTCTTTTGAGGTTAAATACAAAGTCTCCCGCCCATTTACCCAGGTATAAACCTGCATTAGAAGGGCTGCAGCAAGCTCCCACAACACATCCTACAATCTGTTTAAATACTTAGTCTTGAAAAAACTTTTCGGCCCTGTGTTCTATGGTTGTATTTAAAGATTCAATATCCATAGTGGCTAGAAATGTGTCTGTCCATATATTTTCCAGTTGTTTAATTTTATTGAGTACTTCAGTGGTGTCCTGGGCATCTGCAGGGAATGATGGTTAAAAAAAAGAAAAAAAAGTCTATGTATTTTGATACTGGTTCAGTGAGGCTGTCCATTGTTGTATTTTGGGTAGCATATAGAAAGAGGACATCCATGGATTTTCATTATATAGGGACCTTCATTCACCTTCAGAGATCAAACCATTTTCTCTTGCCTCTAAAAGCATCTCTCTAAGTTCCATTTTCAAAGACTCATCCTCACTTCTAAGTGTGTAGAGGAGCCTATAGTGGCCTTCAGGGCTACTGTAGAAACATGGCCACACAACATGACTCTGATGAGGACGACCCGCTCCTGATGTAGACAGAAAGGGCTCATTATGAGGTCATGAGAACATGATTCTGAGTTCCAGATGATATACTGATGAAAACCTTAGAAACCTTATGAAAACCATTTGCTGACAGATCCCCCTGAATACTACACACTGAACGTCTCACTATACAAGCAGTAACAAAGCAACTCAATGTGGAAAGCTCTGTCGTTTCCATCAGAAGGCAAGACAAGAATCAGAAACATGTTGCATAGAATCTGTTGCTCCCTGGAGGAGAAAGAATTGTTATCAACTGGTAAGTGTGGTTATTTCCAAGTATGAGTCAGGTTTTGCTTTGCAAAGTTGAAAGCGCCATTGATCGAAGCGGTCGATTAGATCTAAAAGAGAAGGGAATTGATTGTAAACTTGAGGTAAGGAAGATGGAGAATGAGACTAACCATGAGACTGTGTTGCTTTGAACGGAATTAGATCTTAATGCAACTGTGTCCCTGCTCTGGCTCGGCGGCCTTTTTATCTGCACAATCACTGGGTTTTGATGTAAGTGGAACTACTTCCAGTATTTTTTGAGAAGGGTGTGGATAAATATTTCAGAGAGAACAACTTTAAAGTGGCCTAAAAACATGTGGACATTCATGATGCAGCGCAAAATTACTGGTAGCCAAAAGCTCAGGAGGTTTATGTGGCCTTGTCTCCTAAAAAAATGCCTCAAACTAGGACTGAGCACACTTCTTTATACCTGGCCTGGGGTTGGGCCTGAAGGAGGATTTGGTGCAGTGGTGCAGGTCATGTCGCATGACCATGCAGGTTGCTGGTAAACAAATCCAGCCAGATCTGCCAGACCTATTGTATCTAAACCTGGCTGCATGTGAGCCTTTCAGTTCTTGTTGCATGTGTTGGACCATTCCCAAAATGAAATGATTCTAACTATCATGTGCTTATTTTACTGATGATATCCCACTGTGTAAAATATCTGTTTTGGCTGTGCTCTAGTTTCTTTTGGGATTGAGTTGCAGAAACCAATGACCAACTTTACGTCACTGGCTTCTGCTTCTCTTGCAGCTTGCAAATGTGTTCAATGTTCATTTGAGCGCATACTGTTCTCGGTGGCAGGGTGCACTTGATCAATTCCATTAGACCCTCACAATCAATATTACAGGTTTCTGCTGCTTTCAACTATTTTCCCCGGAGGAGCATGTGTGAACGCAAATGTCCAAGTGAGAGCCTCGATTTCTGCAGACCTGGCCCACGAGAATCCAATTTAAGAAGACAGTGGGGGATCCCCCACTGGATTCACTGCGAGCGAGTGTAGGGGTTGATGATGCCTCTAACACGCGACAGACGCAAAAATAAAAAAAATAATAAAAATAATAAAAGAAAACAAATATCTCCTGGTGAAAAAGCGGTGTCACACACATAGACGACACCGACAAAGATGTCAAGAGAGTTTGCGGTGATAGGAGCTGACGACGGTGTCGGGGTGCTGGAAACATGATCACATGATCTCCTCAGCAGAGTTAATACATCACTTCCTTCCTCTGCCTGCTGCACGCGGCTGCTCCACCCCTTTTTGTTGTTGTTGTGAACGCGTCTGTGCAGAGAACCTCCTGCTGCGTTGTTTGAAAGCTCTGGGAAAAACTCTTGACTAAATTCTCCAGACTTTACCCACCGGTCATGTCTGAAACTGCTTATGCGTTTGTCTGCAAGTAAAGTTAGATGGCATGGTTTCACTTCATGCATCTTCAAATGACAATTAAGTTGACGTTTCCCAACCATAGCATCAGCGATAAGAAATAGCTGTATGTTACTGTAAGTTTTGTAAGGCACACAGGGAGGAAAGCAACACAGACAGGTAGGTTTGCAACACTAGAGAGAGATGCACTGTATATCAACTTAAAATAACTCTTATTTGCGGACATCAAACTTACAGAGAGCAAATGTACCTGACTGCTGTTCAGGAGGAGTGTGGCCTTGCTTAATGTGGGCTTGCAATGTGTTTTGTGAACGTATAGGAAGGGCCGGCTCTGCATTTTTAATACAAGGAATCGGCCGTTGGCTGGAATGATTGCTGTAATAAACATGCTGCTGAGCTCCATTCAAACACACACTGCTTGGGGCGGGGTATAAAAATAGGGTTTACTGGATTGAGTCATTTACTGTATGTGACAGCAGCAGTGAAAAACGCACAGTCGGTTGTTTTGTGTGTGATGCAGGGATGTTTTGGAGGTGACCCACACCTCTACAGTGCTGCTGTAGGTTGAAAAGGCCTGTTCATGGTGAGGTTCACAAAGGTCTGTCTAAGTCCTGCCCAGACATCCATCAACACTGACACTGACAAACTCTGAATGGATATTATAGAAAATATTAGAGGACACTAAAGAAACCAGGTTATATTTACGGACATGGCTAACGAGAGTCCAAAGTATGCAGAGTAAGAACTACATAGGCTGAAAAATAAAATCCAAATATACATTGGATTAGAATATTTATATGTCAAAGTTTCATTACCGATTTCAGACATGACCTCTGCGTAAAGTCTGGAGAATCGGATACAGATTTTACCCGCAGTTTGCTTTTCACACATGCACAACGCAGCAGGAGGTTCTCTGTTCACAACAGCAACAAATGGGCGAGAGGTGGAGCAGCCAGAGGCAAGAACTGACTAATTCCGCTGCGTAGAAAATAATTAAAGATCAGCAGTCTCAGGGAAACCGGTGAATATCTGGACACAATATTATCAAGAAGTCTGGAAACTGATTGGGATGTATCTATTTTAATAATATAAAATGTGATCAAAATAATAAATAAATCATCAATCTGTCAAACTTACCACTCACAAATTGAGCAGGTCTTACTGGTGACGATATACTGAAATTTTGTATTCCTGGCATGGGTTCAGGTCAGCAAACACGCTGTCTATCTTCTTGAAACTAATGCAGGATGCTCACCAGTACTGGATTTAATGGTCTCCTTCCCCACACTCTGGCCCACCAAATCATACTGGTTGAGTCTGGATCCATCAGCTGCAACATCCACTGACTGGGAGGCATTACGAGTCCAGAGGTACGTAACCTCTGTCTTTGTGTAGGCATCTGATGGGGAGAGAGCAAGGAAACGTTAGCTTAGCATGTTACTAGCATTAGACAACACTCAGTCATTGGCTGCATGTTGATAGTAGTTCAGTAAGCTAAAACAGGGAGATGTTTTAGTATGTCTGAAAATATAGTGTCAAACCAATATAGTGCATTGGTTACTATTTACAGGGAAATATTTCAGTAGGCCTCAGCACTATGCAAGCACTGCGTGTGTGTTTGACCTGTTTCAAAGAGAGTTAAGAACCAACAGAAGGTACATCTGGGTACTGTGTCCCAGGTACAGGAAAATATGAGCAGTACCCACCCACTTCATACAGTCTGTGTTGGACACTGCAAACATCAACATGTAGGTTGTGGTTGAAAGTACAGTGCTGTTGAATGATGTTAATCTGATGACACTTACAGCTGCCGAACTTCAGAGGACACGAGTGAGAGTCCATGGGAAAGTCTTCCAGGTGCATAGGACACTCAGCTTGGACCGTGAGCCTGGCAATAAAAATACAAACAAATTATTGTCTTCTCTAAATCACAGTTATCCTACTGTAAGGGAAGCCTGGTTTAGGATTAAAGTTTTTTGGAGACAGATGATGTATTTAGCATGACAGGTATGACATGTTTTTCCCGATGCCGATGTTTGTTGTGAACAACTGAAGCTGTATCTGCAGGACTTTATGGATTGCACTGCTTCTGTTTGAGTGGCTGATTACAGGGTTCTATAAATAAACAGGTTTAAAGGTGTTTAAGTGCTTATTATCTCTTTGAAAAAAATACAATTATTAAAATAAATGAAATCAGGTACCTCATAGTGTAGAGCAAGGTTCCATCCTCCATGATTCTCAGCAGCTTGTTGGGCATCGTCATATTGTGGGCAACAGATTTCTTGCCATTGTGGAAGAAAGTGTCAGGGGTCCAGATCTTACTGGCCATCAGGTTGTTGAGAGGGAGAATGTTCATTGGTCCATGAAACTTAAGGCGCTCATCCTTCCATCTCTGACGGAAGAAAACATCTATAGTGTACTCCTGAGAGAAAGAGAGGGAGACAGAGCAGGGAAGGTGGTGTGAGAAGGAACCCAAAGACCAGTGTGAGGTTATGTTGACTTGAGGAGAAGCAAATTCATTTCACAACCTTCAGGTGTCAGTGAAACACAGGCAACCAGTAAGAAATCATGTAAAATACCATGACACTGGTATTATTAAACCTAAATGGAAAAACTTCTCATTTTGACAGCCACTTGATTGATTCATTGCATGTTGTCTCTTTGGTCTGGTAGGAATGCAACAGGAATAAACACTGCCTTTACACACAAAGTCAGATGTCAGTTCTTTAGATACTTCTCAATCTGATCTCAACATATAATACTTCTCATATCAATACTAAATGGAGTCAGGTTAAAATCCTATCTAGATACAAAATAATAGAAAGATGGACTAATCTAATTATACTAAGTGACACTAGTGTTGCCAGCAATTTGAACCTGACTTTTGAATTATTCTTCTCTGGAGTAACAAACAGTTCACAGTGGTATACATGATAATCAGAACTATTAGTCTAAACTGTAACTGGTCCTTTTATATCATGAAGAGAGATTAACAGACATAAGTGAGCCAAAAAGAGGCTTTTGTATTGTAATGTCAGAGGAGGACAGGTACGTGATTGCCTTGTTTATTCAGATCAAGAGGTTGCTTTCCTAATAGTTCACAATCAGAAGAGAGATATCGATCAATTTATTGCTATAATCATGCATCTGCTATACAATCCAGTGGTTGGTATGCTCTGCTTTCACAAACACCACCACTCACTCCAGAGTCACCTTGGAAGGTGGTTTTGCCATTCACCCATTCACATACACCTTCTACACATGATGCAGTGCATCTATGTGTGGCCATTTCTCTGTTACACAGCAATCACATACTGCTAGAAGAGCCATCAGGGGCAATTTGGGGTTCAGTATCTTGCCCAAGGAACCTTCAGCACGCGGGCCTTCTGGCCTATCTCCTGAGCCCGATAGAGTACTGGCTCGGTGATGATGATGCACCATTTTCTGTTACTGCTGTGGTGCCTGGATTGGTCAAATGGGTTGATGTGAGGTTCACTCAGGTTTTTATCGACACACACCATGCTACGTGTACAATAAACACTGGAGTCACTGAGAGCTTCTTAGCTAGTGTTATTGATTGGTGGGCAGGCACAATGTGCAACCAAATCATTCCTAAACAACCCTTATACATGTCTAATCCTGCATATTTGGTTTGGTCCTGCAAATACCTTTTGTTTTTAAATACCCGATACACATCTAACACTGAAAAACATTTTAAACTCTAACAATGAACACTTCACAACAATGCTCCTCCTTTATGTAAACTGTTTAGAATGAATCTATTGAAATGATAGTCCTAAAGCTTTGTACTTGTCATATGGCAATTACCAACTGATGGACATCATTATCAGGCTCTGCTCGGTAACATAACCAGAATATCAATGGTATATTCTAATAGCAACTTATATAAACTGCAGAATCAAAATAATGTCAGTATTAGGTTGGAATTTTGCTGTGTATTTACACATAGTATTTGAGTAATACCTTTGTAAATAAAAATAACAGTAAATTATTTGAAAGCATATGCGTGTTGTGTTTTCAAATCAGACAAATCATTGCTATCCTGTTGCGACCTCGGCCTTGAAGTGAGGTTGATCTTGGTTGGCCAAGTGTGACACCTGGCCAGGTTCTGTCCTGTCGGTCTCAGATCCAGCTGTTCCCTCAGGCAAGTGTCAGCTATGATTTACATCAATTTCACTAAGGCCTTCAGTCCCTCCAGCAGAGTGGAAACATCTCCCTCGCTTTGTCTCTCTGATTACTCCACAGTGAACCACATTTCCACTAGGGACTGCGTGGAGTTGTTTTGTCATTTGTCATCTTATAAACTCTGCATGTCTGTTTGAAATATCCCTTCTTTCTAGGGACACACACACACACAACCAATAACCCAGTCCCTGATATTATAAATCCTTAATTATACTGGTAGGAGCATGGTAATGCATACATTATTAGAAATAATTTGTCAGGATTGAAGATGATGAAATGAGATTTTAAGAATGATAATTTATGGGATTCATGAAGTCAAAAGTAATGGGACTAAAATTACTCAAGAAAAAGAAATTCAAAAGATGAACAGACTGAAATACTAAATTATTCAACAGTCTATAACATCCTTATAGGTCAAGTCTCTGTAACCTCAGCTCAAAACACGTGCCTAATAGATGCCAATCATAGATGAGATATTAAATATGCCATACAGGTTTCTGGCGAAGGTAACATTTTAGTTGTCTGTGTTACTGTACAAAGCAACAACATAGATACTCTGTGCCATTAGCCTATTATTACTTATATATATTTTTTTCCATTTGAAACCAGCAGTTGCCATTGTTTCTCTTCACCTTAACTCTACAATGTGTCTAGTAATTTGAATGAAAAAGTCCACGGAGTGACTTTGAGGGTACCTACTGACCCCCTTCAAGTAATTAAGGATAGTAAGAGCCCAGAAATGTATTTTACACGATATGGGTCCTTTAACATTTTAAAATGCTTGTTTGTGACTTAATTTCAACAGATAAACATTAAAACTCAGGTGAAAGATCATTTTCTCTGTTTATTCTTCTAAGAAACACAATGTTTATCTGTCTATGACACAAACGTATTAACAACACTTCCCGAACCCGTTTCAAAGTAAAAGCACTCCAGCGTTTCACTTTCTGAATCCATTCATTTGTTCTAGCGGGGCTTTGATTGTTATCGACAGACCGGAAGATACGCGCCTTCATACCGTAGTGTCCTGGTGTTTAGTTTAGTACATAAACCGACTTGTTTTGAAGGCAATGCAGTAGATAAACCAGCAGCTCCACTGCCAGTAGCGGACACTCTGCCGTGTGAACATTAGACAAACGAGACACAGCTGATCTGCGGCGCTACAGCAGCCAGTGAGTTCAGAGAGTTCGGGGATCGACAGTGAAGACTGCAAGATCGACCGGTTGATCGCAATCGACTGGTTGGTGACAACTGCTGTAGACCAATAAAATGTCAAGCCAGAGTTTAAGGAACACTGACGACCAATAAAAAGCCAGGCCACAGAGTTTAAGGAACACTGACGACCAATAAAAAGCCAGGCGATAGAGTTTAAGGAACACTGACGACCAATAAAATGTTATGGCAAGGTACAGATCAGGACAAGTGCGGAGATTTGAGTGTCTCATGAGCACAGTGTCCATAATGATTGATAAAGGGAGGACGTTTGGAACCAACACTCTTCCTTGTTGCCAAAAGCCGTTTAGCCTCAGCCATCCTCTGCAGAGATGGAAGAACCTGCTGGAATGATGGACTTCAGGCAAATGGCCTGTAGTTTGTCAACAGGACTCTGAGAGCAGGAAGAAAAATATGATCTGGTCTCATGTGATAAAACTGAATCCTTTGGGTAGAACCCCAACACTGTGCAGTAAACAGTGCTGGCATGTGGCTAAAACCATCCCTGTTGTGAGGATCCTCAATCATCCAGGTCATGGTTCCAAGAAAAGTTGAATCGAGGGCAGCTGGGTACTTGTAGTCTTCAAGATGGAGCTTTGTCAAACTGAAAAGAAAGATCTTCAAGTATCTAAAACCTTGAAATCAGAGTGATTTTTCACCTTTCAGCATGATGATGACCCTGAGCATGCTGCTTTGGGGAAAGTCTCTGGACGTCCTTGAATGGGCCCATTCAAAGCCCTGACTTGAACCCCATTATTAGGAACATCTATACAAAGTAATGAAGATGAAGCACACAGATGCTTCAATACCAACAGAGCGTGAATACCCTCTCCAAAAAAGGATTAAATTATAGCTCTTGTAAAGCCAAAATGAACAACCTTGTGCTTTATGGATAACGGACTATAATGGATACATTTTTAAAATACAATGAGATTCCCCTTACCTATCATAAATTCCTCTCCCATTTGGTCACTCTCATTTGTTGAGAAGATATCACATTAAATTGCTATTAATGCAAGTTTAACTTCACCAGATGTATTAAAAATAGAGGATTTGAGAGTGTTTTCATCTGTGGGATTGTGGATTCTACATACAAAATTGTGTCAAAAAACAGGTGTTTTAGGATCCTGAAGCATCTCACCCTGTTTTTGCTTTTGCATTATTTGTGTGAGAAGAACGTACAGGACCTTTCTGTAAACCAGCAATGAGAAACCTTCACAAACAACAAGGCAGAGGAGCAGCAGGGGTCGTCTAATCAATCAGGAAGAGAAGGAGTGAGAAGAGAAGACAGGCCAGACAGGACATAATAATCCAGCAATGAGAAACCTTCACAAACAACACGGCAGAAAAGCAGCAGGGGGCCGTCTAATCAATCAGGAAGAGAAGGCGTGAGTTTATGTGTGCGCATGTCTGTGCACGTGTGTGTTCCTGTGTGGGGGATGTGTGGATGTATGACAGTAGAGCTATCAAAGGCAGAGCAAAGGCAGACACAGTGGTGGAGGGAAATTATCTGCAGCAAGTTTGATGGAGACATGTTATGAATTAAACATGAGACCTACTCTCTTTTTTCTTTCTTCAAGAAGGTGCTGTCTCAATCACGGCCACTTCCATCCCACAGGCCCTTGCTCCTGTGCCACTTTAATATTTGAGAAGAGCCAGGTGTGTGTGGGGGGGGTTAACGACTGGGATCGTGATGGAAAAACCTAGCAAAGCTTTTAAAGCAGGAAGCTGAGTGTGTATGTGTGTGTGACATACAGTATAATGTGCATTTTCATGAGCTGTAACAGTTCATTGAGGAGTGTTGCTGTCAGTGTGTCAGTATTTAATGGAGACCACTTTAATATGGTTTTAAAAAATCAGTATTTGACCGTTGACTTTTAAATTTGATTTTTATCAGGTCTGTATAAATAGAATGTTACAAATGTTCTGTTGCACTAGAATAGTGTCTTTGGTACACGTTCTTAAAAATGCTCTGGCTTGTTTTGGATTTTTTAAAAACCAATAAGAATCATCTGAGGTCAGAGATGCAAAGAAAGTTTCCCTAGATTTCCCAATATTTAGTGGAATATTTGCATGAGGGGATGTGATCACAGTCATATAGTGGCTAATTCCTCACAAAGATAACACCACAAATAACTGTAAAATATGTACACTGAGAATATAACTGAACAAAATCCAAACTTTGCCCTTTCAGTGTGTATTGCAGTTTAGATCCAGCTCTTATTGTCTCCGTTAAGGGGATTTGTTCACAAACAGGCTGGAGGCAGAAGGGTAAGAGACTGTCACCTGAGACTCATGGCAAATGGCAGGCTTATACCCAGATTCTACATCTGGTGAGTGATGCATGAGTCAAGAAAGATCTTTTTCTTTTAACTTTTTTTAATTCAAATTTGTTTCTAAATTTCCTCATAATAAAAACAAACTGTATAGGAAACAGAAAAGGATGATGGAAATGGACGCAGAGTAACATACTCGCGCAACAGCTGAACCGCTCGCAGTCCCTCTGCTCGCAGGCCTGGGCCACGCTGCTCACCTCAGCTACGCATGATGGTTTAGGAACCTGCTGGTTTTCATGCTAACAGGTAAAAGCAGCCACACAGCCTGCCCATGGCATGTGTCCTGTAGGTTGTTGCTGGCTGTGTCATCTGCTTTTAGACCTGCGCTGAACTCTGGATTCTCCAGGGGGGGGTGGATGTTTGAACGCAAATGTCCCGAGTGAGAGCTTCCAGATTATCTGCAGACTTTCTCCGTCTGGCCACCAAGTATAAAGACCACAAAAAGTCAGGAGAATCCAATGTGAGAACACAGCGGTGGATCCCCCGCTGGAGTCACCGCCAGCTAGTGGGGGGGTTGGTGGTGCTTCTGTTGTTTTCAATGTATCTCTCATTGAAAACGTGGTGTCACACATGTAGAAGAAACTGTAGAAGATGTCAAGAGAGTTTGTGGTGATAAGTGTCTGTGTGTTGTCAAGAAAATCAGGTGATCTCCGCAGCACAATTAAAACGTCACTTCCTGCTTCTGTCACCTCAATGGTAGGACTGGTCGTAGCGGCGCCACAGGATGGAGTCAACACAGATGGCCATGATAGCTGCACTTAAAAGATGTATCTGCATGTCAGGTTTATGGCGGCTAGAGACACCAGGTAGAGAGTGTTCAGCTTTGACTGCTTGTGTTTTGTCACTCAACTTTCTGATACACTGGAGATTGTTGAGTGATGTCGGCATCTACCATCTAATACCAGAAATGACTGACTGTCTTTCTGCCTGTCTGTCTGCTGGACTGACACAGACATTCACAGGTGTTGAGGATGCTAATCTCCGTCATGACAACAACATATCAGCAGAAGAGGAATTAAATCCAATTCAGTTTCATGAAAACACTGACTATGGTAAATGGTCTGTATTTATATAGCGCTCTAGTCCTATCTACACTTTGATGAATATTAATATTAATACTATTACATATACATCCAATTGCCAGGCTGAAGATATTCACATTGTGGAGCAGATTTTCCAAATCGAAAAGTCTTGTTAATTTAAAATACTCCAGAAGACTGTATTACCGTATTACCACCCAACACTATTTGTTACTGACCAGTGGCAAGGCTTCTCTTCTGGCTGCGACTGTGGCAGCCACTTCCTCCTCTGCATGTTGGGTCAATTTCTGAAATTCTATATTTTGCCCTGTAACAGCAGCATAAAATATTATCTTAATCACACCAGGAAGCACAGCAGTTTTACATTGGTATTTTAATTTTAGCATCAGCTTTTCTGTCGATGTAGGCTGAAAACCTTGGACTGCAAAAAGTAGCAAATACTGAAGTCAAACATTTTATCTTAAAACTGATTTATTTAATTAAATACACTGGCATTTTAGTGTCAGCTGCTGCTATGTGAGGAAATACTGGTCACGTACTGTATCCCCAGAATCTTTAAATACACAAGTGTGTAGGCGCATCATAGTTCACGAGCAGCTGAGTGGTTCACAACTGATAAGAAGAAGAATGGGGCCATTTCCCTCCCTTGTACTGAGCACTGGCTGATTAATCAGGTGATAACCCCTTTCAATCCCATTACACGCCTCTTGGTGTGGAAAGAGAAAGAGCAACACAGGCTGAGAGGCAAATCGACCCTGATGTTGTAAAGAAACTCATGTTGGGCCACAATGGGGATCAAACCCATAACCGTGCTATTGTTAGAGCTACATTTAACCAACAAGCCAATTCTCATACAAGCTTATGTTGGGAGGGCAGAGGGATGCTTGTTACACAGTGAGATAGTCCAGAGGCTCGTACAAATAGGTCAGTAGAGATGTAACATGTGCCACTGTGCACACATGGAGCTCCACACATGGAAGTGAGTGGATAAAAGGCCACAAGCCAACAGAGTGTTACTATGTATTAAGCACATTAAACACTCTGTGAGTTACGGGAAACTATAAGAGAAAACAGATAAGAGGAGACAGGGAAGCTGCTGCCTATATCCTTTACTGCCATTCCATTGAAAAAGAGCCGTGGAGGGGGATATGGCTCTTGCGACGTGATCATGGGAGAGGTCCTTCTCTGCTGCAACATATGCTTGAGTGATGGCTTCTCACAACCAGGGAGACAGCCAATGTTTAGTCAGAGGCTTTCCCTGAGAACGTTCTGTAATGCACAAACAGCTGCTGGGCCTGTCTGATGGCTGCTGTGCGCGCCCACATAATGAGACAGTGCGCGCACCGGGCAGAGGCGATGAGACGCTGCCTTCATCTCGTTACTGTGAGGGGGAGGAAAGAAAACCCCTCCAAGGAAATCACTCTGGATCTGAAGAAGGAGGTTATAATTTTAGGCATGGAGGCTCAAAGTTGCTGTGCCCCCGTCATCTCTGATAACAAGGTAAGATGGGGAGACAGTGCACATAAATCACCTAATCTTTTAGCTGAGGTTAAAGCTCTTATGGCAGGTTGAGAGGGCAGCGGCGTACGTTTTGACCATAGACAGAGCAGGATTTCTCTCAACAGTTGGAGGAGCGTTAGCATATGAGATATATGATTTAGGATATGTACTGCTCTCCACACACCGTGCCAAAAAAAGCAGAGCATTTTGATGTACAAGAGTCTGTCGTGGATGGAGCCTTATGCCCTGGATACTGTGTATAACTGCGGGGCGTAAACCTAGGTTCTCCTAACACAGCTGTTCAGGGGCCGAGGGTTTGGGTTCACAGGAAAATGCTTGATTGAATTGTCGACCTGTGTCTCTGCACCATGGGAGCTCCAAAGGCATGTTCCACCACAGCTGGCTCCCGGTGGGGCACCATGATGTGAGCTCTGGGGCCGCCAAAATCAATGACAATAGTTTTTCCTGGATACGAAGTATGAGGCAAGGTATTAGAAGGAGAAGGTGTAGAGGAGGGGCCTTGGGGTTATGAGTGGTGAGAGATTGCATCCACCCCGGTGAAGGCCTCTTCTGCACACTCACGTAGAACCATGTGTGCACTTTGTGTTTTCCCGCGACCGAAACAGGAGGATCCACCACTGCTCTCCCAAACTTTAGCGAGTCATGGATTCATCTTGCACTCACTCTGGAGTGACCAGCATGCCCCTGATCAAAGGACCGATTTGCACTGGTCATGGAGGTCGAAGTCCATGAGGAGGGGAAGAGATGTTGAATACACATCTTCTATGTTCATTCTTTTATTAACTGCAAAAAACATGCTACAGAAAAAGATGGGACCAGAACTTGTTTGATGCAGGTGTTATATAGTGTACTATAGAGGTGGACCTGATTGGGGCGGTGTTATATCCTGTGGAAGGTTATTTAAATACCAATAATAATTCAACCCTTTACCTTAAACTGCATACACTGAATAAAGGAACAAAAAGAATCAGAGTAAATCCTAAACCTAAGAAACGTAAAACTATGCATGTGTGCCATGAAGACTTTCAGTTGCTGCCATAAGGAATGTGTGATTGCCTGTATGAAAAGAAACAGAGAAAACTTTATTTCAGAATCAATGTGAGACAGTGCAAGGGATGCCGTTTACTATGTGAATCATTCACTTTAAGCTTATTCATCCTCGATTAGGAATATTTGGAATTTGATATATTTGATTTTTGTATTTTGTACATTTCTTTAGATTAGTCGGCATTAATCTTGTCTTTGTATGTGGATGAATTGTCTGTGCACTTTTGTTTGCTTCTGCCTTGAATTGTCAGTTCGGGGATGTAATGGAAATTTTGTAATTTGTGCGTGTGGTACAGCATGATCTCACACCAGGGTCTTCCACAGAGACGTGAAGGCAGGATGTGTCCCACACTGATGAGAAACCAGGAGGGTAATAAATACCTTTAGATACCCATGGGAGGGGGCCTGTGGGTATAAGGACTGAGACCTCTCCTCTGTTCTTGGCTCATTTGTACATTCAGGTGATTGTACTGTGAGTCCATCTGCAGTGTTAGTGACCTACTGGCAAAGTCGGGCAGCAACGAGGTTGAAGTCAATTGGATGTCAGTTGTTGAACAATTCCAAAATAGACAAAAAGGGTAAAAGAAAATAAAAATAAAATCCTCCATTTACAGATAAGTCAGTTAGCTGGTGGTCATTTGGTTGCTTATTTGGAATTATCGGCATTAATACAAGCTAACATTACAATGTATCATGATGTGACAGTCTTTGCCCACATAGACTTCAGACTAAATAGATCTGACAATTAGTATCTATTTCTCTTAGCACTGTTTTTATTGTTGGGTTACTAGGTTTGTCTGAACTAGAAAGAAACCCCAGCTGACCGTGTGCGGGTGTCAGGCTTGGTTGTATGAGTGTAACAATATTACAATCATAATGCAACATACAGGACTACAATATGTGCTATCTTAATGCTACATCAAATTCTGTGCTTAGCATCATGTCAGAACGTGACTTACGATGGACAGCCAATGTGTGATAATGATCATTAATATGTTGCTCCATATTGGAGATGGGAGTGGATGATCAGATCACACTTTTAATAACACAATCTGACCCATGCCCCTTGGGGGTGGGTTTCCAATAGCAACACGACAAGGATAATACTCTGCTCATGACACATTATCTGCTGCATGTGTAATAACATGTGAACTGGCCCAGCAGGGACACCTTTTCATGAAGGACCCTGCCAGCTTAGAGGCACACTGGACAAAAACCTGGTGTTTTGCTGTCCTTGCACTGTAACTCTTCTGAGACTTGACCACAGTGACAGTTATAATGTTCTTATTTTAGGATTAGTATTATGATTATTTAATTTACTTCAGTTGTATAGTAACTGTAGGCATGTCATGTTCTGTATTGCTTTGATAGAGCTGTGATTGCCTTTTGTGCTAATAGACATTGAATGAGTTAATAACGATACACAAACCAACAGAGGTCTCAATGGAATGAACAAGATTTCCAATTAGCCTGAATATTGGTTATTGCTATTTCCTGCATACAGGCATCATTTTCTTTATGAGGTATACCCAGATGAAACATACACTGTCTCAGACAGCAGCCCTATAATGAATGTTCCAAAGTGTTGAGTGTGCATTACATAACAGCTTAATGTAGTAGCTGTAATGAGGCAAATAGGAGCCGATGAGAAGGAGGCTTGCAGATCAGAAATCAAATCAAAATGAGGACTTGTTTCAAACTCCAACAAGGAGTGGATAAAAACTAGCCTAGTTTTTCCCTATATGACCATTTATAGTTCAAAACATTGGTCCTGCCGACAGGTCTCCAGTCTGTGATCTGGTCAACACCAGCTGCTGGTTTTCCAACAACCAGCCTGCAATCCAGCGGTCTACCAGTACAGCGCTGACACTCACCAGGTGAGTGAGGTGTTCTACTGAACGCACATATGACCAGACCTTTATCCACCCTTTTCTGCTTTTTATAAAATCAAAATCTCTTACAATCCTTGTATTTTAGAAGTTGTCAGACATGATGCCTTTGTTAATGACTTTACAAGTCTCATGAGAGTCTCGCACTGACCTAAGAAGAGTTTTACAAGAGTTTGATGACATTGCGTGTGGAAGCAACAGTGTCAGTAAATTGATTCATGACACTAAAATCAGGCCATCAACCGGTTCATAATAGAGCTGTCAGATTTTTACGAAATGATTATTGCAGCCAAAAGAGTTCACAGTAACAAAATCAAATCATGTGTGTTTGAAACCTATTTGTTTGCAGTTGAGGCTTTCAAGGGTTTGAGGCCATTTACAGTGTGTGTGTGTGTGTGTGTGTGTGTGTGTGTGTGTGTGTGTGTGTGTGTGGTCCTGGAGGATGAAGTGATGTGTTTGAGACTTACCATATCTGTGTCAGACACTGGACCAAAGCTGGTCACATAGATGTCAGTCTTCACTTCAGTTACGCGGTCTGTGAGGACAAAGGATGACATTTAGTGTTGAAAAACATAGTACATGACAGAAACTAACTTTTATGACATGTTTTTAAATTATATTTATTTAGCCCATATTCACAAATCACAATTTGTCTCAAAGGGCTTAACAAGGTGTGACATCCTCTGTCCTTAACCCTCAACAAGAGTAAGGAGTAATTTGTCCAAATTAAAGAGGCAGAGACGGACACATCCTGACATTTAGTGCTCAAGATGAATCAAGCGTCAAAAACACCACAAGAGTATCTTTCATTTGACCCAATCTCCTCAGCTTGCAGCACAACTTTTATGGTATTTATTTCAAGTCCAAACCCAAGGTGATATCATCTCCTTCAGAAACACAGACAACCTTCTCCAACTGTATTGAATGGCAGACCAGCACTGTGTGTTTGAGAACCAGCATTTGGATTTTTTAAAGAAGCTGTTTAGATGAAACACAAGCCATTCATAATGTTGCTGGACATTATTTCACACCTAAATAGGCAGTGAACCCAACAATGACATATTATGATCTTAAACAATTACCATGGTAAAAAGTTAGCAAGTTAGCGGCGCCATTTTTCGACAACCACCTGATAAATCTACTTTCAGACCAATATTCACTCTCCATTTGACTGAATCTCAATTTTTTCTTCTCATTTCCTTCTTAAATTTTGTTTCTTAGCAGTTTGGCCAAGGTCCATCCCAGTTTAGGGGTGTGTACCTGCTGGGGAGATGGAAAAAG
This sequence comes from Hippoglossus stenolepis, assembly GCF_022539355.2. Lineage (NCBI taxonomy): Eukaryota > Metazoa > Chordata > Actinopteri > Pleuronectiformes > Pleuronectidae > Hippoglossus > Hippoglossus stenolepis. Next base: position 23,859,548 of record NC_061492.1, read on the forward strand.
AACCCCCCCCCCCGAAGGTGTCAGGGGAGTAGGGGGAGATTGGGGGGCAGGCGAACACCTACAGCAGCAGAGGGTGAACCAGAAAATAAGTCAAGAATCCATAAAGGGGGGAAAGAGAAAAAAGGGCTGACGAAGAATTAACTCCATTCTGGATGGTCCGGTGGGGGTCAGGTTCTGGAGCACAGTGATTTATGACAATGTTCTTTAAAAACTCCACCGCAGCACGGACAAAGGACTGTTTCATTCCCTCTGAAGAGCACCTCAGCTTAACAGGTCTGTTACTAAAGAATGTGTTCATTCATTTACACACCCTGAAACAGATGGACAGATATTTGTGGAATTAGTCGGTTGAAATGATTTCTCCTATCTCTGTAGTTGACTGATTTATTGTTGTTGCAGGTGAAAATAAGACGCACATTTAAATCAGTCTTTAAAACATATAAATGAATTATTTCTGGAAATAGTTTCAGTGAGTCCATTAGCTCCTTTGATATTATTAGCCTATATTATCTCTTTCCGAACTGTGAATTGAACTTCTGCCAGTGATGGTGCTCTCTCCAGATCAGGGTCTGCTCTCGGCAGCTACACTCTATCTATCCTCAGGTGTACGTGGGGCTGCACTGAGCCCCTCTCAGGTCATCCCTTTTTTTAATTGTGCATGTTAGCCCTGCATGGATCCAACAGTTTGGACCCGTGAGGACCTGTGAAATGCACAGTGAGTTTAAAGTTACTGCTGCCAGAGAAAATGTAATAGATAAGATAAGAGCTCTGACAGTGAACCAAAGTACTGAGCTGAAAGGAGAAAAAAACTAATCTCTGCAGCTGAGAGAAACTTAAAGCATTGAGGGATAATTTTCAGCCTTTCAAACAAGTCCAGATGATACACTATAAAAATATATATATATATTGATTATAGCTGGTTTAGGACTCGGTTACACATACACAAAATATTTCAGAGGTGAACCTTCGCCTTGCGTTCACTTCAATCTGTGAGAGCGAGGAGGTGATTAAAATACTGGCTTTGCAAATCACAGTGTAACTTCGCAAGGAGTTCAACTTTGGTGAACTTTGACCTGCGATATTCGCTTTGAATTCACGTATGTGTGAGCAGATCACACGCTAATGCTCGAAGGCCATTTTGTGATCATATGAGTAGTACAAACATCCCTTTAATGGCTCAGTCACAGAGAAAATTGCACTTCTCTCCATTCTCCAATCTCTTCTTTGTTCATCCATAAATCAAACATCGGTATCTGAAGCTGCACGGTGGAAGAGGCTAACTTCGCATTCACTCAGCTTCATTATGTTCATGACTCTGTTCTTAATGTCACTGAAATATGAACGCAGAGCGAGGTGCCACATTTCATCAGACTGTCGAGGAGCACTACAAACCAAGCTCTGAGTGATTCCTGTGTGTGGAGGTATGTTGCAGTAATCTGTCGGCCTCACAGTGTCTGGGATCATTTACTCTACAACTAACACAGTAGGGTTTTTTCTCAGTTCTCCTCCATGTCATTGAGCTGTAGTTTGAACTCAACCCATAATCCTACTCCCACTCTCAACAAAATATTAAGCTGAGAGCAACCCTCAAGGCTGTTGATACCCACACAACCACACAGGATTTTCCACAGACACACAAATTAACTTGACACTCAAAAGAGAGACAACACACTTATTGGATCCTTAATCATCTACTGGTAGTTGGTAACCTAAAGTGTGCAGAAGACCTTCATATCTGTAGGGAAATTTAACATCTTGTCCTTTGTTCTAAAATAATTCTAATCCAAAACGAAAAGAGACATTTAGTAGGTTTTGTAAATCTATGCAAATTTTCTAAGAAAGGCCAAATACACTGATTACACAACATTCCATTTGCCCTCCAATCATTGAATCTATGTCCTGTCTCTCACAACTGAAATCGCTGCTACTCATCTGCCTGCTTTCAGAAATGTGATTAGCTCCACCTCCCCAGCCACCTCCTCTATTAGCTCTAACATGTAACATGCATTTTGAAGGATTTGAGCATGTGTTTAGAATGTTAATTAGATGTTGTGCAAGTGTGTCAAGCTGCTGTCAATGCATTCTGTTGCACTGACACGGTTCAGAAATGGACAAGCGAGGCCTGACTGAAGTGTAAGAGAGCTGGAAGGGACGGGATCTGTCTTTTTGGATTATTCACTTTTGGTGGTGGTGACATCAGGCCCAACCAAGAGGACTTGACATCAGCTGGTCCAAGCTGAGACAGGTAACAAATCAGTAAATATGTACTAGCTTGTTGCATGCACCAAACTACAGTACATTAAACCTTAACCTTAAAAATCTCAAACTTAAATGAAGGTGAATGTAAAGTTGGGCTGAAGCCTCTATGACAAAATACAGGCTGTAATAGATAACGACGCCACACTGCACAACTTTTTGATGCATATGATTATGTGTGTAATGTGAGGATTGTGAATTTAGTTGGAAAAATGTGAAAGCATTTGACAACATTATTTAAAGGCCTCTTTGATCCATTAGCAAGCACTTTTGAGATGGTCCCCATAACTTCAGCTCCTCACTTTCTGGCCATGCCATGCTTCAGGTCAGCCGTTTCCAGACTTGACCTCTGGAGTAACTCCAGTTTGCCTTCCACACCTGAGCAACGCAGTGGGAGATACTCCACTCAGACGCATTCACAAGAGCAACAAATCCTCTGGAACGTTCAGGTCATCTGCTGTGGGGATCACGTGTTTTTGTTTCCAGCACATCGTCACCAGTGTCGGCTCTTGTCACTGCAAACTCTCGACATCTCCATCGACGTGTATGGCACCACTTTTTCATCCGGAGAAATTTGTATTGTTTTAGTTTTTTGCATTTTTGCATTTTTGCATCTGTGGCATGTTAGAAAGAGTTCCTGCGGAGACTCTGGAGGCTCTCACTCAGACATTTACGTTCACATATGCAACCCCTGCAGAGAAGCTCTGGAGGATCTCAGGTTCAGTGCATGTCTGAAAGCAGCTTATGAGGAATATTCCTGTCTCTCTCTTCAGGGTTTTTTTAATTCTTCACTTGTCTGTAGTTCATAAACAATACATGCAGAGGGGAGTAAAACATAGAGAATGCATTTTGCAACAACGAACTAATTGAGTCTGACTTTCATTGAGAACACTGCTTTTCCATTTAAGGTCTGCAGAGATTATACTGTGAAGACATTTAAACTCGTTCATGTTTCCAACTGCTTTCCCGACACTTCCATTAGGTGACGTCCCACCTTTACCCCTCCTCACACACATCCTCATCTCTTTAGTTTCCCTAACGTTAAGCGGGAGGTTATGATCTCTACACCGACTAACACCGTTGGACATCTCCCTCCTATTTGTCGACTCATCACATTTAGACACTTGTCCTGCAACCACTTTAGTGTCATCAGCAAGTTTTTATACTTTTACTGAGTCATCATCAGAGGAAGCCAGTCGTCCTGTCAAGCCCCAGTTTTAATTTCTAAGTGACTGAGAAAGAATGTTGCTGATTTGGTTCCTGTCGTCACTGAATCTAAATACAGGTTCTTCGTTTTTCACAACCCAGACCTGGTGTGTTTGTGTAACGGGACACATGAAGGGTTTATGCTGTTAAGTAAGTGAACTATCAATAATACAACCAATATAATGAACACCAGGTCTTTGGATACTTGGTACATCTTTAAATACCACAATCAAACGCAGTACAATACATCAGCTCTGCCATTGATTCTCCCTTACAAAGATACTATGATGAAATAATCTCAATATATGTACATGTAATAATGATAATAAAATAATGCTCAGCTTTTGCAGGCTTTGTCAGGAATTCACTTTGTATCTGAGGAGGACACCTCTGAATATAATGCAGTCAAGTGCAGCACCATCACTATGAATCGAGAGCTCTCACATTTAACTGACACCTTTAGTGTCAACAGAACCTGAGCGTTACAGGCATGACAATAAATGTCATGTTGCATCAAATTACATTAAACTGTGGAAGTGAAGCTAATAAAGTGGGTGCTGAGTGTGTGTTTGTAATTTAATTCTATTACAGAGAGGCCTGTATGGAGGACTCCTGTTGTAGAGGTTAAGTAAGAGGTTGTCCTGTTGTTTTATCTGATCCTGTATTTGCTGTCGATGCACTTCCTTCATGTTTACCAGCTGTACTGGCACATGTCTGTTGTACTGACAAGTGCAAGTGGTGCTTGTCCACAGCCTTTCATTACTCATGTCATACTCTCTCTCTCTGTAACAGACTGTCGTGATTCACAAATTAATTCAGTTAATTCTACTTTACTAGTGTTAAGCTGCTTGAGGCAAACTCAAAGTTTCCTGTGCAACATCTTTCAAATTAAAATGCCCCCAACTTTTCCTGGAAGGCTTTTTATTCAAGTTTCACTCATAGAAGCTTAACAGTCTTTGATAGAAATGGAAGAGTGGAAGTGACTTATTTACTTATTGAAAACAGAAATTGTGCTTAAAAAAAACCCTCCTACCTGACTATTGAGCTGTATTATTTATAGTTTATTATTGTAAATTAATATTCAGTGTTCTCTTTTTCATTTTTAGGACAGTTTGCATTTACTGACAGGACAGTTCCAGTGTAAAATGGGGAAAGAAGGCTGTAAGATACACAGCAAATGGCTGGATCGGAATCAAACCTGTGGCAGCTGCCTCCTCATGTAGGGCACCCGCTAGCTCACCTGGTAACACGGTGAAGCCACGTTGTCTTGGCTCTAAAAAAAGGCACTTGAGGTGTCTCTAGTTGCACTGATACAAAAGTTGAAAGATCTATATGTTTATCAACACTTTTTTTACTATGTAGCTTTTCGGTGCGTCGACACCTTACAAACTCGGGTGTGTTTGCCTGGTTTCATTGGTTCTTTCGATTGCTGAGATAAAATCTGCTGGTGTGCACCAAAGAACAGTCTCTGAACACGTCAATTGTGGTCTGAAAGCAACCAAGCAGCTCACAGTTTTAGCATGAATTTATGTCTCATCTATTTAGAAATATCCTTCTGCTGTGTGTGAACTGTTCAGGAGGTGATTTGTATACGTGATGTACAGTTTAAAGTTGTATACTAAATAAAAAATCTGTTTGTTACCATGGTAACCCACACGCACATCAGCACTTAAGTGTGGGGACTTTACCGTGGTCAGACAGTCAGATGCAGTTCAAACTGAATATTCCTCTACTTTTTGTCCTGTATCTATCTTTTTGTCATTTTTTACATCATGTAATTGATTTGCAATTAGATGAGGTGTGAAAGCACCACAACTCTCAAATCCAATGCACATATTTTCTGTCATTTAATAAAGCAATGATGCACTTTCAAAACAATCTGCATTTCCAGGCACACTATGGAGGCAATAATGAAAATAATCAATATTGCCTCCATCGTGTGCCTGGAAATGCAGTCAACACATTGGGGCACACAGGCTTCCACTTTACATTTTAATTTTGTTATAAACTTAAAATTTACATCATAAAATACCTTTGCTTCGATTTGTTCTACTTACAAAGGTGTTAGAAAAACACCTCAATTTGTTCCATGGAGCGTTCAGACACATTCATGGCTTTAACTCTTGATCCAGTTGGATAAACTAACTCTGATGATGATGTCATTAGTGTTATGTCAGTTTACGCTTGGTGACTTCAGATATATTACACAGTCCGAGTTACAAACTACAGGTGCAGACTCAGTCAGGGAATAATTATCAATGTATGTCAATCTGTGTCACCTTCATCTACTGGTGCACATACATATATGTGTACGTCTCCCCTGTCTTACCTCCCAGGCCTGGTCTCAATCTGTTGTCATATCCATCCAGCAGACTGTCCAGGATCTTGGTGAAGGTTGTGATGTCGATGGTTTTACGTGTTGAATTGGAATCTGCTCTTGACCTAAATAAAACACAAACAGAAAGCAAGAAGAAAATAAATAACTCTACATTTACAAGAATAGATCCAAGCACTACAGAGAACTATAGGTGAAAGCACATGATCACCAAAATTAATTTAAAAAAGAAGCATATTCTTGAAATAATAAGTCCAACCATTGTCCATCACTCATTGTGATGTCATTAGATAAAAAGCAAGGGAAGTTTAGGGGGCGTGGTTTGATTGACATGCCTGGTCTTGATTGATGAACAAACAGTTTGGACCATGCCTACCTGGAGAGTCATATATCAGCAAATAGAGTAGCATGCACATTGTATGATTTAGTTGTGTTCTTATCTGCTCTACTGCTGTTAAATACAGTTGTTTTGTAAGTTATTGTTTATTTTCTTCGTAGTTTCAAATTGTTTGCACTTCATATACAATTTTAACTTTAAGTATAATTTGTAGAATGCATTTCAAAAGTTGGTGAGTTTTTTTCGGAGGTGACCTGAAGATCATCACCACCAAAATGAATATCTGTTAACCAGTAATGTTAGTATTGCCTAAGTAATGCAAAGCTTTCAATTTCCCTGCAGATCTATGTTCCAATCCTAACCTATGGTCACAAGCACTGGACCAAAAGGAATGAGAGTGCAAATACAAATGGCCAACATTAGTTTTCGCCTTAGGAGTAGAACTACTGCTCCTTTACATCGAGCTTAGATACTTGGCGCCTTCCATTGGTGCAGAGGTCAGTAAGTGCTGCATAGCATTCCTCTAATGGAAGTGTAATACTCCTTTCTGTGTTCGCCTACTTGGCCTATGAGGAATTAATATTTAAGTGACAGTAAATCTTTAATTGTTCATTAAATTCATAAACGAGTTAAACAGTCAACGGATGAACACATTTAATATAGTTTAATACATATATACATTTACAATATTTGAACTGGCATAAAATAGCCTCCTTGTTTTTCTGTGTTAAAAGATGCAATGTGACAGTTTAATGCACACAGAGATTTTACTTCTTAAAAGGCCAGTGTGTTACAGATTTTTTCCGCTTTAACAATTTATAACATACGTATTAATCTAATGGGTCATAAAAAGAGGTGTGTTGCACTGCAGCAGATGAGAGGAGACGGTATGGGAAGATATGGACTTATAAATCTCCTTCGTTTTTTACTCTCTTTTTAGATGAATAAATAACCTGGGCGAGATATTTCATAGGATATTTGACATGTTTTCTGTCCGACAAAATGAATGATTTTCATGGAGGCATAATTATACTCATGTTCACACACATGGATGAGGATTTTAACTTTCAGAAACTGTTCGACTGTTACTCCCACAATCTCATTAATTCAATTAAGTGCATCGTGATGGGTAACAAGGAGTCAATTGCTAAAGTCATTTTTCCCTATATAGATATTGATAAGAACGTCATTTTGAAATGTAAAATACGACAGATAACAATGTGTTACATGTCAGGTTTCGCTGATATGCAAACAATCATTAAATTGGTATATTTATCCATGGGGTCTGGCATTGCGCTTTCCGCCTGGAGTTGGAGTGCACGGAGCCATCATTTCAAAAGGAGCGTGTTATTATGAATCCGCATGTAAACACGGTTCACTCATGTCAGTGGGGCTTTGTTTGCAGGGATCCACCACCTCCGCTCGACTAGACCCTCCGTCAAACAGCCTTTAACCCGAGGAGAAGTCAGAGAGTCGCGCCTGCTGCCTTTGTGCGCCCGCTCCGTGCGTGTGGCGGAGCGGAGCGAGTTTGATCCATTTCTCCGTTAAGACGCACAGCACTGACACACAACTCACCGGGTCTGCCACAGCACGATCAGAGAGAGCAGCACAGACATGGAGTAGGAGCTCCATCGTCCTCTCATTGCTGATGCCTGCAAACAGGACGGGAGAGCAGAGCACATTTCAGCTGTGACAGTTCAGTGGAGCCACACAGGAGACAAACATCCCACTGGTCCAGACGCTTCACACCGGAGTTCACTTCATCCAACGCTGTCTCCATGCACAACCCTTGGTTTGGCACAGTGCATCCAATTGATGCGCCACAGCCACATCCCTCCTACCTGAGACGCGACAGGTGTCCCCGAGGTTGCCAAGAGAGACTGGACTACGTCAGGACACCGCGGAGACGAGCAGGGAAAAGAGAGAAGAAGGGTTTCCCAGAGAGAGAGAGAGCCAGGGAGAGAGAGAGAGAGAGAGAGAGAGAGAGGAGTGTGGTCACTGTCCGTCCATTCTAACTCCTCCAAGAGAGTCCCCCCCTCAGCTGAAGCACACTGTGACCTGAGAGCAGCTCTGTCACTGAGGCACACGGAGGCACACTGAGGCACTGAGTGCTCTGTGGGCACGGACCCCTTTCAGTCCCTCACAACGAGGTGTTCATCTGTGCGCACGACTGCGCGTGACGACTTTAAACCGCGTGCAAGTTGCATAAAAGCACGTGGAATGACACAAATGGATGCTAATAGCTGATGAAGGGACCTGAATGGATTCATTTCAGTGAACATGCACACACTGTTCCTGATGATAATATTCCATTAAATGTTAACTCGGTTCCTTATGTGACTATTAGACTAATGTAATTGTTTTGAGCTTCTGGAGACAGAAAAAGAACTTTGGGCTTCACCTTGGATGTTTGTTATAATGTAAACCAGCCACTCATTACAAAAAAACAAGTCAGCATGATCTGCAAACCAAAATTACTATCATTCAGAAATGTGATGAAACTACAATGGTTACACACAATGAAGTGGGATTATTGACTATAGGCTTTCATTAGCGTTTCTCATTTAATTTTCGTTCAGTTTTTCATTTGCACTAATCAGTTTTCCTTTCTGAGTTTGGCCATTAAATGGTAAAATGGTCTCCATTTATAAAGCACTTTTCTACTCTTGATGAACACTCAAAGCTCTTTACAGTACAGTTTTGCCATTCACACAATTTTACAGTATCTATGTGCAGCAGTTTCTCTATCATTCGTCACTCACACCCTGCTGGGACGGCAGTCAGGGGCAGTTTGGGGCTCAGTATCTCCCCAAGGACACTTCGGCAAGTGGAATGGTGGAGATGGGGATTGAACCGCAGACTTTCTGGTTAGTAGACGACCTGCTCCATCTCCTGAGCCACAGCCGCAGCCACAATAAGGAATCAAATAAACAAACTAGTTATTTTCCACCAATGGCCTGCAATTACCCGGCAAAGGGGGAGAGTGTTCCCAGGTCACAGATACTTAATTGCCCAAAAAGCCCCATATTTACTGTGCATCAGTTGCTTGTGTGTGATCCAATGAATAGGAATTCACACCAATAAAGAGCATTATTAACTAAGACGACTGCCTGTCTTGTCGGCCCAGTGGCCACATATTATACTTCACAAACTGAACTACTGGGTAGTGTTGGTCAGTGCCAATGTATCTGCAGTGTGCACTGTGTGTTATAAGGAGAACAAACATAGCTTATTCCCTTCAAAGTAAACAATATAAACAAACAGCAATAATATGTAAATTGACTGTGTGATTGGACGATGCGAATGTTCTTTAAAACTAAGAGATTAGTGTTGTTTCATGCTGTGAATTTAATTGTGAAAATGGTAACAGGTCAGAAGTGGAAGGGGAGGAGACTGCTGTGTGAGACACGTTGCCAATGGCCAGTTCATCCCCGCAGTCTACATCCAGTGAGTCAGATAACCTGCATCTTATATGACTTGATCACTGACAGTTCAACAACTGTTGGACGGTGTTTTTCCAACAGCCAGTAGTCAGCCAACCATTTTTGTTGTGTAATGGTAGACCAAACATTATTTGCTACTACACTTCAATAACTTTTACCATCATTCAGTCTCTCCAGCCAACACACAAACACACACTTGCCAGCATGTGCTTGCTGTGACTTCTGTAGTGTTCATGTTCCGGTCAGTGTGACTGTGTCTGTGACTAAGCGTTTACACTGCCTGGTGCCTGGATCCACACTGTGACCCTTTGCCAACAGTTCTGACCTAACAAAGCCAGGGAAAATGCTGTCTAGAGTGCTAACAGTCATCACTCCATGTGCTGCTACAAGAAATCACATCTGTCAACTCACTGATAGCTCCCTCCAATCAAGATGTGCTCTGTCCCATCTTTTACTTCTTACAGGTTTCCCTGTGAAAGAGATGCATCCTTGCCATGTGTTTGAGTTGGAATTTGGACTCAAGATATCTTGAAAGCTGGGTTTCAATCAAGATGAAACGAGCATTGAAAGATTGACACAGACTTAAATCTAATATGCAGAGTGCAATGAAATTTGCCCAACAATTTTAAGTTACAGAAATGATTAGTAATTTTCCAATTCCAAATAAGGAGGAATACCCCTTTCTCTAAACACAAATACATGTTACAGTGGTATTATGATATATGAAAGTCACAGCGAGAGAAGCTCACACCTTGCCCACATTCCACACCTTTGTATGTCTGGCTGGACAAAATGGGCATGATTGTCTTTTTTTGGAATCTTGTCAAATTGGAAAAGATGTGATACTTTCTGATAAAATGTCCTTAAAAAAACATGTATATTGAGAAAAGTATCAGTCCCAGCTCAGATCCTTGTTGAACTCCCTGACTAACCTATGTGTATGGAAAAGTCATTGCTTACATTAACAAAACCTATGTGAACCAGCCCAGCACTGTTCATTTGATCCCCACAACATGCTCAAGTCTCTGTAGTTACACATTGTGATTGATTTTGTCAAATGCAACACTAAGATCCAGCAGGATGAGTACAGAGACCACGAGAAGCTGGGCTCTGGTCTTTAAGTCTTGTGTATCTGGAAGCTTTCCTGGTTCTTTGTGAATGAAGCATAGTTTATGACCCTGGATTTTATCAAATGTCAAACACTCAAGGCTGCTCCTCTGAAGATGGTTGGTTTTTCTAAATATCTGAGAAGTTGACCTTTTTCAGCTAAATTGTTTGGATCTGATTTGTTCTTTCCTTGCAGCCACCACCTGACCGACGTTTGCATCAGATCTTGGAGCATCTTGGCACCAAAGCCCTGCTGGCAGGAGATACCTTGACAGCCAAAGGTCTATATATTTACTTGTGTGCTTTTAATGGTTAGTAGCCTACTGTTGCCTTCTTGTTTGTGAAGGTTGCAGCCGTCAGGGACTATTACTTGAGACATTTATGACCTTTCATGTCTCAGTGCCTCTGCACTTCCTCTACTGCTATTCCTCTTCTTTCTCAGCTGTGTTCACACAGTTCCGTTTTTCATATTGGAAATAATCGACCATTGCTCTCTGTTCCACTTAGCACTGCTACCACTTAACAACACAGCACCGCTAGAGTATGGCTTGCTGATAAAGGCTTGAAATTATTCCACAAAAAAAAATTACTAACACTTTTCATATGTTCTATTTTTGTAACAAAATGGCCATATTTTTTTTATTGATTATTTGAATTAATCAAATTAATAATATAAAAATTTCAATCAATCAATGAATACAATATACAATCAATACAACCTCTTTATACAAAAAATTACATTTCATTTCGCTGACGCTTTTATCCAAAGCGACTTACAATAGGTGAATTCAACCATGAGGGTACAAGCCCAGAACAACAAGAATCAAGTAAGTCGCTTGGATAGGCCTATTTCCCTCAGGTCTATCCATACTTGTCATTCCTCTCTCTATGTCTCTATTAAAAACAATATGTAACAAGGGCAACGGGTGCACACTTCATCATCTTTTAAAGTGTCTGGCCAAGTGCTGCCTGGAGCTCTGCATTTTCTAATCAGAACGCAGATAGACGTGTGGCTGGTCAGTGTGTCCTGACAGGGAAAGCCCTGCGCTTAAATGGGATGAATGTAGTTAGTTTAACTGGCCAAAATTGTTACTGCCTCTAACACACCCACACATAATGTAAGATAATCTATTGTTTATACTGCCCGATATCCAAGTGTGTTTTATAGAATAGCAAAGTGTGACTAGCATGCAACAAACAATGTGTACTGAACAAAGGGGTTTTATTAGTAGTTTTTCCTTACTCGTGTTGAGGGTTAAGGGCAGAGGATGTCAGACCTTGTTAAAGCCCTATGAGACAAATTGTGATTTGTGAATATGGGCTATACAAATATAATTTGATTGATGATTGATTGATTGATACTGTATATAGCATTCACTGATAAAATGACCATTGAACATTTTGGATTCTGATTGGTCAGAATTTGAACCATGATGATGATCATATTTGCGTTAATTAAATACAGGACTTAAATAATGTTAATATGGACGCCTTCAAGGTAACGAGAGAAGAGAGGAAATGCAACTAAAACTCCATCCATTGCATTCATTATCTGTATCACTTTTATCTCTATCCTTTTGATGGTCATGGTGGGAGCTGGATCCAATCCCAAGAGAGTGAACAGATTGTCTTATTAATATCATGAGCACAACATGACGCTTTTATCCAAAGCGACTTACATTGCATTTAACCAAACAACACCCGGAACAACAAGAATTAAGTAAGTACAATTTGCTTCAAAAAAGCCAAACTACATTCCACAGAGGGTTAGGATCATGCTTTGTAATCATGTCCCACAAACTGTCGGGATTTATCATTTACTTATCTCAAATCTGTATCAAGCTGTAGGTATTTGGTTGTTACAGTTACTGTACAGATGCTACCAACACCAGCCATGGTGCTCTACTTATAGCTGAGCTTGGCAGCAAGATGAGTCGTGACAGGTTCAGCTCAGTATGAAGAATTGTACCTGAGGCCATCTGGAGTGCTACATCTTGGGATCAACCTGACCTGGAAGATCCTCGAATGCTGGGCTAGTGACACAAAACAGGTGGGAATTTCTATGTATCTATCTATCTATCTATCTATCTATCTATCTATCTATCTATCTATCTATCTATCTATCTATCTATCTATCTATCTATCTATCTATCTATATATCTATCTATCTATCTATCTATCTGTCTGTCTGATGGTATGTTACTGAATTTGGCATGGTGACTACACAGGAAGAGAGTAAGCAGCACATCAGCAGGGCAGCAGCAGCTTACTCCATCTACACAGGATGCATTCAGGAACAGTAATGTGTATTAGTCATCAGCATTCAATTGTATTTGTAGGAAATACACTTGAAATGTCAAAATCTACTTTGTATCTAACATGTAAAGCACAACTGAAACATAAGCTGTTATAGTATGAAGTATGTAATTTAATCATAATGGAACATAATCTGCACTGTGGATGGTTGAGAATATTTTAAAAAGAAGGACCAATGCAATTTTCCTGCAATATAGGCTCCTAACTCATGAGGAAACAAATCTGTACCTTTCTTATTACATGTTTATTAGTGTGCGTTATCAAGGTAATAGCTCTCCTCCGAAAGATATGTAGTTCCAGCAACATAGAGAAGAGTCCCAGGTATTTACTCTCTTGTGGTGTGAGTCATGGTGCGAATGGGTGTTAGGTTACATACTTTTTGAAACTAGAACAATCTCCCTCTGGATAAATGATTTAGGTCCATATCAGAGGAAATGTCCATCCATAATAACACCTGAAAATCACTTGAACACTCACATGCAGAATCAGATTGTCTCAGTCACAAGACTGTGGAGGGAAAAAGTAACACAGTAAATATTTGGCTTGTACGAGCTCTTATAAAAACCTGATTGGTGTATTTTGTGAAGACATTTAAGTGTGTTTGCGTCTGCATTTGCCCATGAGTGTGTTTAGTGCCTCCTCTACTAGATGAGCTGAGATTCTAGTATCATAAACTCCACCAGCGATGGTTTTCATCTGCATCTGTTTGTTAGTTAGCAGGATTACACTAAAACTACGAGACAGATTACCACAAAACTGAAACTGTATTCATTAGTGTGGGAAATTTGGTGAAGATCCAAATAACAATCCAGATCTAGACAATTCAAATTTGAGTGTATGTTGATGGAGCTATACACTCTACTGAGTGCCAATCTAATTCTTGTTTATTTATTTATTGAGTAACTAGTATATAGTAGTTATATTGAATTGCATTTGCTACTATATTAAAGAGCTTTTATACATAAAGAAATCCCCCTCCAGGAGCTGACTGCATAATGAGCTGCATGGTGTATTACTTAACCAGGGCTGAATAAATACTGAATCCTCTGGAAATCATCGGAGTTTACAGACATGCGGTGGTTCCTATATGTAAGGGAGGGGTAATAACTCTGCTCCCACAACAATTACACCAATGGGCAAGGCGAACAGGATGTGCAGAGTACTGTAGAGTGGATGCTGAGTGTGTGTGTGTTTCAGTGGATGGATCAGTTTGGAGTTGTCGTGCACTACAGGGGGAACAGCTGTCACAGACATCATTCGAAGGTGGGACTCACTGACCAGAGGAGGAGAGCTGCACAGCCTTTATCCGTCAAACCTCTAATCCACATATGTGACTTCATTCTCAAAACAAATACAGATATGTGCCTGTTTCCGTTTCATCTTTCATTACCGTAGGAACTGTTTGCCCTTTGTCACTGATATCAACGTGATGTTAGGGCTGAACGTCTACGTGAAGCAGACAGAGCTCTGTTTTATTTGGACAAAAGATCTCTGTACATACTGTACGTGGTATTTGCTGACATTAAGGGTTCAGAACATTTACAACAGATTGTCAGATTCATCTTCTGTGGACAAGTGATTGTTATACTAAGGAATGGTGACAGCTAGACATAGCTGGTTTACACGCAGTACATGTGTGTGTGTGTGGTAGTTGGGGGAGGCTTTGTGACAGTGAGCACAGACTGTGTGGCGTGAAAGAGGCGTCCAATGGCGTCCGATGCATGATCATTTTCACACTTGCCATCCTCCTCCACTTCATAACCTGCCCAAATGTCAACAGTCGCTCTGTGTTGACATCGCGCCATTTGGAATTGGATGAGTTCTATTTTCTCTTCCTCTCATTGGTTGTGTTTTCATCTCCTGCCTGTAAACATTCTAGTAAACATTTGTAGAGCCGTCTCTCTGATTCCACCCTGTCTGTGCTCTACAGTGAGGATGTACATAGGATAAAGCTGGGTCATTACTTAAACAAAACTTCATAATGTCACGTATTTCAAAGAAAATAATCAAATCAAGTATATAAATAAACACTATATTTGATGTAATGCAATGAAAAATCTACTTTTGATTTGCCAAGACAAGTTTTTCAGAAAAATGTGTTGTCTGCCTGTAGAGTAAAGGAAGTAGATCAGGTGGGCAAAAAAAAGAATGTATGATGTGTCTGTTATGGACCCTAATAATGAATCGATTTTGTTTTTTTCTGCGTCTTGAAATTCCTTTTTTATATGTATTTTCATTGCTTTTTCATCATTAATGAAATATTTTAATAATGACATTCATCACCTCAACACATGTTATCTAATGTAGCTGTAGCATGCTGTACCATCCCATTACTCCCTGACACTACCTGGTGGATTCACCGATGTGAGCTGTTGTCAAGTCCCTGAAAGTAGGGAGGCTAAATAATGCCACACACAAGTGGAGATGAGAAGTTGTTGAATCAACACATTTTTAAGAATAGTGTCAGAGACCTTTGCTGTAGTGAATTTAATGACATTTTAAACAAACTGTCAATATCCAAAACACACTTTGTTTCAACCAGACATTGTGTCAGTTTTCTTTCTCACTAACATCATGACATACATTTCTTGTACAAAGGTTTGGAAAATGGGGAGAGACTGTTGGTTTTGAACAGTTTATTGGAGTGAATTACTGTATTAGCCATTGCTACATCACATAAAAAGTTAGAGCAGGGTAAGATTCACTGATTTGCATCGGTGCACTGGTATAAAATTGCCCCATTTCAAAAGATACGATCTCAAACCAACCTCTGCAGCTCGTACTTTGCCATATTGTTAAATCAGTATAATCTGTATAACTTCACAATGCTTCCATTGCAGCATAATAAATCAAGTCAATAAGTTGTGCTACTGCATCTACCTCTATATGTATACACTATGTGGTGTAGTCTAAATTGATATCCCCCCCCCCAAAAAGATGGTGAGGTATTACATTACATATTACATATCATTCAGCTGACACTTTTATCCAAAGCGACATATCGGTATCAGATCATTATTTCAGTCAGTTCCTCACATTTATCTGTATTATGTTTATGAACAAATAATCACATTAAAAAGTAATGACTAATCACACTCAGTTATACTTTGCATTCAGCACTAATTGGCTAATGTTTGCATGCTAACAAACTACACTAAGACATTATATTGGTCTGAAAAAGATGAAAATCAACTTTTAAATGTCCTCCTCTGAATTTGCTTCAATACCTTTTTAAAACTGCACCAACAGGAATGATATTTTTCTTAGGATGGTCAACATTTAGCCTCTTTAGTCAAGCAGCCCTGGTCTTCACTACATGTGACCAGAAAAAGACATTTATCTCTTTATCATCTGGACTTTGATCCTGAACAAGCCTCCTGCTCATCGCTGGCTCTGATGCTCATCTGCTCCACTGGGACCAGTACACAAGTAGTTGTAAAGGCTCACCTGTGTTACTGAGTCACTGATGGTTATGACAAATCAAATCGTATGATGTGTGCGTGACATAAGAAAGATGTTACTGGTAAATGAGCTTTTCCTATGAAGGGTCAGCGCCTTAAGGTGCATGAGTTAAATATGTCACTTGGAATAACTGGGCTGGTTCATCTGGTACATATTTCATAATTTACCACAGTGTATATATTGACATATTTAATGTATTTACACAGTAATGTATGATAATTTAGTAAAGAGGAGCAGAGGCAGCTTGTCTGATAGATGATGAGATATTGAAAGAATAAAATATTATTTGAATGACTCATGTCTGTATGATTTAAAGGAGAGAACGTTTCTCTCACACACCATGAAACAGTTTTGTTTCTCGTCATTGTCCCAAAGTGTGTTTGGAAGGTTCATACAAACAATGTCATTCTAGTGACATCACATCAGGATAGTACAGGTCCCTGTTGTCCATAAACTAAAAGGTTGAAACCAATAATATTTTCTTGTCATTTGCTCCAAATCAACGATTGGTCATGTTTATCACAGTCCTGCGAGGGCCACATTTTATTTACGGGACGTGAAGAGGATTTCAACTAATAAGATAAAACCATATACCAATCTTACCTTTAAATTAACAGCATTATTACAAACTTTTATACTTTCAGTGTTGAAACTAAATCTCATTACCACTGCACTACATGTTATACTTTTAAGTTGATATCATCTTATATCTTCCATCAGTAAATGCAGACGAATGACCAAGACGAGACACTCACTTGAAAAAGGCTTAATGTTTATTTCCTAACAGTTCACATTTACATCAAGCAGTGAGCTGCTCCTCCTACTTCCATACAATGGGGAAATCCATGTTACTCTGTGATGTAGCTTTCATAATCATGTGTCATCTGTCAGATCCTCTGAGGGCAGCATGCCATAAGCAAACATAGGATGCCATCTATTGGTCGAATGCAAAAATTGAGATGATGATATAAAAAATGTATGCTGTTTTTATTAATTATGTTCTGCAAAAAGATTTTATCAAATTTAATAAAAAAAGAAAATGATACATTAGTGTTGAGTACAGAGGTTAAATATTAAATCACTTAATGAATTATTACCTGATTTAGTTTTATGAACTTTAATTTAAATGCATGATTATTCACTTCACCAAATGCAATGTAATTAGATGTATCCATTTTTTGTAACACTTCTATCTTCTATAAAGAAAACGCACATCAATAATCAGGTCAATTATCATGCTGTCTTTGTTAAATATTCACAGTATCATTGCTGAGGTCTTTCTGTTATTTATCCTACACTCATTAATACATATTTATTGATATTCATAAATTAATAACATAGATGGAGACAACATATTAACAGAGACACATGTGTGTATAGCACGATACAATTCAATAGCACCTCAAACTGCAGCCTCCAAAATGACCATTTAGGTAGAATCAGCACATTCATAAAAACAGTTTCAGCACAAACTGAGCATTAGAACATTAAAAGGTGGATGTATAATACACTTGTGGTTAAAGTTGCATGTCACCTTACACCGAGTGCAGACAACAGGAAAGAGAGAATCACACATGGCAGAACAAGATAAGTGGGAAACACAGCAGCAAAGTACCCTACAATGTGACATCTAAACATTTATAAATATCAACATTATCACAATCTTGGGGGCGGCTGTGGCTCAGGGGTTAGAGCGGGTCATCCTCTCAACAAAGGGTCAGCGGTTTGATCCCAATTTCCCCCACTCTGCATGCCGAAGTGTCCTTGGGCAAGACACTGAAACCCAAATTGCCACTGACGGCTGTGCCGTTCTTATAGAATAAATAGATGCACTGTATGAATATGTGCGTGAATGGGTGAATGGCAAAAGACTGTACTGTAAAGTGCTTAGAGTGGATCATCAAGACTAGAAAAGTGTTATATTAATACAGACAGACCATCCTCAGTACAACCATCTTCCTAATACATCACATCAGCGTCAGTTTGTCATCATTGTCAGTAACAGTCAACAACGTTCTATAAAAAACTTTGCAGCATATATGGGACAATTTATTTTACATAAACAACATAAAATACTTTTATAATACTAGGGCTACGTTGTAGCACTAACGGGCCCGAGCACAGGCATTTTGAAGCCTGTTGCGGTCGGTGGAGAGAGCGATCAATGACCAAGCGCACGTCTCCGCGTTGCATGCGTTTTGCGCACTGCGGCAAGGACAAACGCTTCACTTCCTGCGTCCGTCACGCGATGTCAATCCTTGCCTGCTAATTGCTCATTACGGTCCACACTATCAATTGCACATCACACTGTGAACATTTTATGTAAATCGAATGATAGTTGTAAAACAAAGCTTACTTCCTGTTGCCATTAGGTGGCGCCATCTGTATTATTACATACAGACTAATAGATCTGTTCAAGTAGGGGCTCTGATGTAGCGTGAACAATTTTGTGTCAATTGGACAATGTTAAAACAAATACATTTTCACACTGATCAGTAGGTGGCGCTATGACCCTGCACTAATATTAATATATGGAGCTGTTCAGGTCAGGATTGTGATCATAGGGCAGTAGTTTGGAGCCGGTTGGATAATGCAGAGTGGATTTACAAAGTACTTCCTGTTTCATGGCGAATCAATAGGTGGGGCTATGACGTTGAGGAAATATTGACACATAGAGATGTTCAGGCTTGGTCTCCAATCAGGAGACAGAAGTTTGGTGGTGACAGGACAATGCACACTGGAGTTATGACAACATCGTCTCCTTTGGCGAAGGATGATCCTTCGCCGCACCTCAATGTTTACACTGTTTGAGGAAATGTCACAATCCTGAGCATGGTCCTATGACTTGACTGAGCTCATTTGAGCTGTATATGGTAAAGCAGCCAAGAGCAGTGCATCAAAGTATAAAACATCTCACTTCCTGTAGCCAGCAGGGGGGGCTTTGACGACGAGTCAATATTGACACATGGATCTGATCAGGGCGGGACTGTGAATGTGTGAATGAGGTTTGAGGCTGATGGAACAATGCACAGAGGAGTTATAAGAAATCCCTCTTTTTTGGGGAATCATCAAAATTCGACCCCACGGTCAGAGCGTGTAACGTACACTTAAAAAATTGTCATTTTACTGTTAATCATGAACAAAAGTTGTCTCTCAACAATAATTGACAAACATCCGTGAGTTTAATTTAGTTTGCAACATATTAACAATGTGTGAACGAACTCTTCAGCCCTGGGGAAGAAGATTTGTGCCTTGGGCAAACCATGGTCTTACACTGCCCTCTAGTGACCAATATTGCAGGTGCAGCTCAATCATCTTGATTTGACTCATCAAACTTTAACGCCACATCACGGTCAAACCGTGTGATAAAATCAAATATACCAAGGTAGTTTACATCTCCATCTTGTTGTGATGACACTCATCTCAATATGAAGTTGATCTGATGAAAGCCCTACGACAAGTTCGTCAAAGTAAAAATGTGGAAAATGGCCAATATGGCCACTAAAGTCAAAATGGCGGGCTTCCTGTTTGTTCTACCTTTTCGATCCAAGAGACTTTATTGTTTGTTATAAAAAGACACATGTCCCTAACAATTTTTTGTACATGTCCGCCACTCGTGGTGCCGGGGCTGCCCTTTAGGGGGCGCTAGTCAGTTATTTTTCCACGCCCATTCCTTAAAACCATATGAATATTTTCAGGGGGGGGCTGTTGCTACACAAATGTAGTTTGA
The DNA here is from genome assembly GCF_022539355.2 of Hippoglossus stenolepis. Taxonomy (NCBI): domain Eukaryota; kingdom Metazoa; phylum Chordata; class Actinopteri; order Pleuronectiformes; family Pleuronectidae; genus Hippoglossus; species Hippoglossus stenolepis. The sequence goes on from NC_061492.1 coordinate 23,879,740, forward strand.
GGGAGGTTGAATCTCGATCACCGAAGTTATAGCAATTTCGTGTGTCACGGCGAGTTGATGAACTTTGACGCCACGCCACCATTATGGCGTTTGACGAAAAGTCACAGTAATCTTATGCCTACATTATCAATGTCTTGAGACCCATTTGACACAGTTTGACATGGTTGCGGTCAGTGGATGAGGAGGAATACTTCCACGTGTAAGACGTTCCAAAAACAAGACATTTCCTGTTGCCACCAGGGGGCACTGTGATTTTAATTCATAATTTCTTTGTAGATGTCATCAGGCCGGGAATCTTGTCTTACATGTCTAGTTTGGACTCGATTGGACCTTGTATGTCCGAGATACAGAACCTCGTGTTTTGATGGCGTGTAATAAAACTTTGATGCCACGACACGGTCACACCGTGTGATGAAAAATCGATCATTGAGTTAGTTTTCATCTCCATCTTGTTGTGATGACACTCATTAGGGCCTGAGCACCGAACAGGCGTCAAAGTTTGATTACACGCCATCAAAACACGAGGTTCTGTATCTCGGACATACAAGGTCCAATCGACTCCAAAGTAGACATTTAAAACAAAAGTCCCCTCCTGATGACATCTACACAGAAATCACAGCACCCCCTGGTGGAAACAAGAAATGTCTTGTTTTTGGAACGTCTTACACTTGGAGGTATTCCTCCTCACCCACTGCTCGCAGCCATGTCAAACTGTATCAAATGGGTCTCAAGACATTGATAATGTAGGCATAACATTACTGTGACTTTTCGTCAAACGCCATAATAGTGGCGTGGCGTCAAAGTTCATCATAACTTCGGTGTTGGAGGTTCAACCTCCCTCAAACTACATTAGTGTAACAACAGCCCCCCCCGCAGACATTCAGATGGTTTTAAGGAATGGGCGTGGCAAAATAACTGACTAGCGCCCCCTCGGTGCTTGCGAGGTTGCATTTAGGCCATGAATTGTCCTTTTTCCATTTTGCCGTGGAATATGGGCTGCCACATATGGAGTGGTGTATGCTGGAAGCCTGTCCACATCCTCCGCTGCAACAAGGTCGGTGGATAGAGGTTGTTCAGGTTTTAACTTCTTGGCTTGTGTGATGCTGCGCTAAATCAACTTGCAACACAATCAGAATCAGATTTAGTGTCACTTCTATAATATTCACTCAGCATACCCAGGAATGATGAAGAAGAAAATGCCTTTCTCCACAGATCAGTCATACATAGTAAAAACTGACATTTTGAAAAAAGCAATAGAAAACAGGACTCAGAAGTCATTGGTATTTGGAGTTGACAAAGTGCTTTGTTAAATATATGCTTAATACAAACCATAAAACAAAATGGCATATCCCAACTTTGGTGCTGACACAGATCAGACAGTGACATTCATCACTTCTCCAAATGAAAAATATGTGAATTTTATTCACAATTTATCTTAAGTCATTTGTTTTTCAACTGCAGAACAAATCCCTGACAATGCACAAAGTATTATACAATGGACATGAAGGGTAACGTATTGCATAAGGAACTAAATGAAGCAGTTTATTAGGTACACCAAGCTAAAACTAATACAATCCAACACCAACAGCCCTAAAACATGTCCTACCTTCATGAAATGTACAATATTTATATAATATATGGCATTTTGTATGGGACTGCATTAGTTCCACTCAGTGTACCTAGGCATTGGTTATTAAATTATGCATTGGCAACTGGAATTGAAGATCTCTCACCTAAGATGGAGCACAAAAATAAGGGAGCATCAAAATACTA